>NW_005355708.1:428959-452563 GCF_000412655.1 Myotis brandtii | reverse complement strand
GACCCCCCCCCCCCCCCCAGATCCATGTCTTGGCAACTGGGCCTTTTGAGTGGTGGATGGAGAGAGAGGCACCATGTCACCTCCAACTGAAGGGGATCCTCATTTTTCCAGTTCTTCTGCATCCACTTTGTCACACCACCCTCTCCTCAAAGCCAAAAAGCATCACTATGCTGTCACCTGAGTCCACAAAAGAGGACATCTCTATTTAACATGCACACATGCATGCACACACATATGCACACGCATGCACATGCACACGCAAACACTCAGGTGCTCAGGGACTGCCCCCGCCCCCCACTGCCCCACCCTCAGCTTTCCACCAGCACCCCCACCATCGGTAGGACAACCTGCATCTTTTCGTCCTGGTGCCAAAGGGCAGGAGACGGCGCTCCATCCAGGGCCGGGCTGCGGGAGGCCCTTCCTTGTGCCCTCAGCCGGGACGGGCGCTGGGAAAGGTACATGGAGCGGCTCTCCTGTGCCTGGCTAACTACCTAGAATGCTGGACATGGGGTGAACCCTCCCCTGGAAACCGAGGGAGAGAGGTTGACGAGGGGAGTGGGAGAGCACAGACTGGCTGCTCCCAGGGACCACGAGGCGGCGGCTCAGCTCTGTGGGCGCAGACCGAGGTCCCCCGGTCCCCCTGCTGCTTTTGGAAACCCAGCAGATGGAGGCCCCACTTTTTCCAGAGTGTCCTCAGAAAGCAAAGGCCCGATCCCCGAGCCACAGGTTGCTCTCCCACCGCCTGAGTCACCTGCTCATCGCAGCCTCTGTTCTTGCTTTCTGTCCCCAGAGAGCTTGGCTTTTCTGTGGCTCTTGTGGGTCCAGCCAACAGGCTCTCGGTCCCTCTGAACCTAACCCCATCCCTCCCTCCCTCCATCTGCTTCCTCAGGCAGCCCCGGACCGGACCGCAGGGGGTCCATCATAGGACTCGAGCAAGAAGTGATGGACGACCCTCCTGTGACCCGGGAAAGGCATTCCTCCGCAGGGCCAGCGGCCGATGGAGACCTCCACATCCTGCTCCAAACGCACCCTCTGCTTTGAAAGGACGGAGGTGAAAGGGCAGAAAGGACCCCCCAGCGGTCATCGCTCTGGAACTTTAGGGGGATGGCTTCAGGGACAGTGATGGAAGGAAGTGAGCAGGAAGTGGGGAGAGGGGACCAGGGCTCTGGCCCTTCGAGTGTTGCTGCTGTCACACCGCTCATAATCCTGCAAATGCCATTGCCGCCTGCTGGCCCCGAGCCTGCCTCTCTCCGTTTCTCTCCAGCTCCGAGCAGGGCCTAAGTGTAGGGAAGGGGGAGAAAAGTTGCCAGGGCAACCATCCCAACTCCTTTCTCTGCCTGTGGAAATCTTTAAGGGGAGGAAGCAGTCATTTTCCTGGGGTGCTGGGGTGCAGCCCCAGAGATCAGAACTACACAAGGCACAGAGCCAAGCAGAGGGCCCTGGTCCCCAGCCCATCATCTGCTTCCCAGCTGCTCGATGCAGCGGCTCCTTTAAAGACTCACATCTGGGCTCCAGCCAGGGCTCCAGTTGCAGGGGTGAGGGGCTGCGTTGGCTGTGAGTTACTGAGGGAAGGATATCATTTCTCTTACTTCCAGGAGGGCCTTTCACCATCCTCATCCTCCGTTTCACAGCCTTCCCCAGGGAGGTGTGTCCCGATGACGATGATAGCAATATCGCTTCACTTGCATCATCTCTCTAATTTGCACAATGACCCCGTGAGGTACAGATTTCTACCCCCATTTTTCAGATGGGAAAACCGAGGCTGAGAAAGGCTATGTAACTTGCCAGTGAGCACAGGTGGCAGGTGACAGGTCCTGGACCCCAACGCTGCGTGGTGTAAGGCTGAGAAAGCTAAAAGCTTCTCAGTGCAGACAGATCAGAACTTACCGGCAGACGAGGCAGAGAAGATTGCCAGGGATTTCCCCGGTTTTAGCCCTCCAAGTCCTGTCTCTGGGAACGCACTCAATCCCCGGCAAATCCCTGTTGGTTCCCTCGCTGGAGCGCAACAGAGGAGAGTGTGGGATGATACACACGATGGACCTTGGAGACACCCTGCTGTGGGGTTTACGATAGTTCAAGGCTCAAGTTCACGGGCAGGAGGAGATCTGCTTGCAAAGGCGCTTGCAGCCAGCCATCTGTGGCTCTGAGGATCACCAGCTTGATCCCCCCCTCTCCCCACGGGAAAGGAGGTACAGCTCCCCACCCCCATAGCCCTTCCCCATGTGGAAACCAGGCAGCCAGGGTGCCCCAACCCCTGACGCCGGCCACACCCGAGTTCCAGTAGACGGTATACAAAGAGAGACTCATGGTTTTCTCAGCCTCTGGTACCCCCAACAATCCCCGCCCTCCCTCCACTAGTCAAATCAGAGTGGGGTCATGGGAGGGGACTGAGCATACCCCTCTGCCCATCACAGGGCCCCCGGCTGCCAGGAGAGGTGGGAAAAGGTGAGAGGAGAAAGAAGAGAAAGGCAAAACTCCCGATGAAAAAAAAGAAAAGTTCAATCAGATTTGTAAAGGGCACAATTTACAAATCCGTCACATATTTTACTAGGCTGGGATTTACGGATTAGCCTGTAATACTTAGGCGGCTTTTTTGTAATAAAACCCTGAGCCCGGGAAGCCTTGGGGGAGTGAGGAGGAGGAAGGGGCCTTCTCTCTCGATCTCGCTTTCATGTGCCCAGCACTTTTTTGATCTAGGCAGCCCCATTAATCTGTGCTTTATCTGCCTACGGAGAAGGATTGAGCTCTTTATTGGATTTTTGTCAAGAATAAATGATTTAGTTTGGGATATTGTGGAAACGATTTTTGTGGTATTACACCATCTAATAAATGAAACAGCAGGGATCAATTCCTTTCTTGCAATGTGTTCAACAGGCAGGGTGAAATATGC
Source organism: Myotis brandtii (assembly GCF_000412655.1). NCBI lineage: Eukaryota > Metazoa > Chordata > Mammalia > Chiroptera > Vespertilionidae > Myotis > Myotis brandtii. The sequence goes on along the minus strand of NW_005355708.1, from coordinate 449,673 downwards.
CCCGCAATTATTTGGTATTGCACTCTATAGATATCTATAACGGGGAGTGACTGCACGTCCGCGGCTCTGCCCTGGCTGGGAACCTGTCCGGAAGCTGTGATCCATCAACTCTAGATCGTGAGACTTGGGACGCATGTGACAGGCGGGTCAGAAATGCAGATCAAGTTCACGTTCACCCACAGGCCTGAGTGGTGGAGAGAAGGAACCGGGCGTGGACTGGGAGCTGGGGCCTGGGAGAGTGTACTCACCAAGGCCTTTGGCTGGCGTGCTCTTTCCTGCACGGGTGGGAGACGAACAGGGTGGGAGGGGCGTCCCGGCCACAGCAGGTCCAGCAAGCGCCAGGTGTGTGTGGACACCACGCAGAGAACCTCCCTGTGCTGGTGCCCCAGTCTGTGCCCACTGCCTTCTCCCCCGGACATCACTTTGAGGGAAGAGGTCTGGAAACACTTCGGTTTGAGAGCTGGCTTCTTGCCCAGGTGTGCTCAGAAGGTTTATGTCCCTGGAGGCCCACAAATATTTATTGAGAGCCTATTATATGACAGTGCCTAGCACAGGTCTGGCACAAAGTAAACCTTGTATAGATATATGTTCACAGAGTGACCGATCAACAGAAAACTATCCAGATGCCCTGCCCCCCACACACACAGTGTCCTCCCCACACAGCGCCCTCCCCACACAGCGTCCTCCCCACACAGCGTCCTCCCCACACAGCGCCCTCCCCACACAGTGCCCTCCCCAGTGGCAATGGGGATGAGGAAGGAGAGGAAGAGATTACCGCCAGGACGCAGCCCCCGGTGAGAAAAGCGCTTCTCCACCCTTCACCCACGGTTCACTCCAGAGGAAAGACTGGATCACTCCGGAAGGGGGATGCAAGGGGGGGGGTCCTAGACACCCCGCGGTGTGGGAGGGGGTGGCCTGCCCGGGGGGTTGTGCTCTCTGGACACAGCACCTCGACTCAAATGGTCAAGGTGGTCCCTTCCGTCCACTCGCTGGAAAGCGCCATCAGAGCAAGGACAAGGCCTGGCATCTCACCACTGCGTTCTGTACCTGGATGTAGGAAGTGGTTAGTGAGCATTCATCAAAGGACCTTGGGCTTCATGGGGTTGCCAGGGCAACGGATGAGGACCGCTGTCGGCGACCATTGGGGCTGCTATCACCAAACACCCAAGGAGGGGCCTTACCAACAGCAGGCATTTGCATCCCCGTCCCGGAAGCCAGGAGCACAAGCTCAAGGCTCCCACATGGTCAGGTGAGGACCCCCTTCTGGGCCTCAGACTTCTCCTCTCTCCTCACAGGACAGAGGGGGTGGGAGAGCTCCAGGTCCCCCTACATCAGGGCACCTCCCTTTCAGAGGGGCTCCCCACTCGTGACCTACTCACCTCCCATCACCTCCCCGAGGCCCCACCTCTTAACCCCATTCACCTGGGGAGTTAGGGAGTCAGCTTATGGATTTGGGGGGCACATTCACACTAGAGCAATCAAGGATCTACACTCTGCCCGGAGAGCTGACTCTATGACCTCATTGGGTTTAAGGAACCAGGGGGGCTGTCGTCAGTTCTGCTACCAGGACCCCACCTTCCTCACTCAGGCGCGGGGATGACCACAGCCAAGGGGCCGTGCGGGCGGCCCGTCGAGGTCCCCTGAGCCCCACGTTACCCCACAGCACGCGGTGCGAAGTGGGCCTCCTGCGCCTGCTTTGAGGCCGCTGTCACTCAGGCTGTGTCCCTGTGGGGCCTCCGAGGCGTGTGCTCTGTAAGCACCGAGTTCCTCAGGGGATTCATTTCCTTGACAGGCTCTGGGCCCGCCATATGCTCCGTAGATGTTGGCAGCGACAGTCAGACCCTGCAGCTCTCGGTCTCTCCACCCGGAGTGTTTTATTTCTGTCCTGTTTTGGCTGCGTTTCCTCTGCCACAGTCGGAATCCTCGGAGCTCGGTGGGGATGGGCGGGGAGCTTCTAGTGTCCTTGGCATGAAGAGTGTCTCCTGCTTGGAGCTCAACTTGGGGAAGGCTCCGCATTCCTGGCCCTCTGCAGAGAGAGACGGATGCTCTGAGGGGTCCTGCGCAACCAGTTTAGGCATCACTGACGACCCCCACCTCCCCGGCCCTGACAAGGCAGCTCAGAGGCGGGGCTGCGGGAGCCGTTGACCGACAGTCACACGGACGTGCCGTGGGCAGAAGCACAAGGTGGCCCAAGAGCGGGTGCTGGGTTGAGGTTGGGGTCTCCCAACCAGGGGCAGCTAGGAGATGCTTCATTCCAACCCTCAGGCTGACTTAGGATGTCACCTTGGGTCTTGGCCTTGGGCCCTCTGGGTTCTCTGCTGCTCCTCTCCACCTGCTCGGTGGCCCGCTGACCAGTTGCGTCTGGAAAGCATCAAGCAAGCCTTCTTATCTCCACACGGACTCCGGACAGCCCTTTCCTTCCATCCGACACCCATCGCAGGGCAGTCGTTGCCATTCCAAGGGGTCGTGCTGAGATTTCATCCTCAGCAGGAGTGGCCTCGCTCGTTGGCAGACAAACGTCCCTGCATCTGGGCAGAGAGCAAGGCCCGCCTCTGGTTAGTGTCTCAGGCCGGGGCTCGGAGCCATCCAGATGCTACTTCTTCTCCCACATCCACATCCCACGAGGCAGGAAATCCTGTTGGCTCAATGTCAAGTTTTCCAGAATTCTTCCGGGTCCTTTCTGTCTCGACACTGCCACCATGGCCGAGCCACCACCACCATCCCTGCCCCTGACAGCCCCTCTCAACACAGGGCCAGAGCAGGCCACCCACTGCTCAAAACGCCCAGAGCTCCCTCTTTGCCCAGAGCCCACAACCAAGTCCTCACGGCGGCCTGGGGTGGCTCCTCCAGAAGCCGGCCATGCGATAAGGTGTCTGAATCCTGTATGGCTGACGTAACAAATGATCCCAGGCTGTCTTTTATCTTACAGCAGCGGTTCTCAACCTGTGGGTCGCGACCCCTTTGGCGGTCGAACGACCCTTTCATAGGAGTCTCCTAAGACCATCCTGCATATCAGAAACAAAGACTTATATTTTTGATATTTATTTTATATATTTAAATGCCATTTAACAAAGAAAAATCAACCAAAAAAATGAGTTCTCGTGTCACCTCTGACACGAGTGTCATAGGTTCGCCATCACTGGCCTAAGACCATCCTACATATCAAATATTTACATTATGATTCATAACAGTACCAACATTACAGTTATGAAGTAGCAACGAAAATAACTTTATGGTTGGGTCACAACATGAGGAACTGTATTTAAAGGGCCAGAAGGTTGAGAACCACTGTCTTACGGTCTGGGAGATCAGAAGTCCGAAATGGGTCCGACAGGGCTAACATCAAGGTGCCAGCAGAGCTGTGTGCCTTTCAGGAGCCCCCGGGAAGACGTGCCCCTTGCCTGGTCCAGCTCCTGGGCAGCCTGCATTCCGTGGCTTGTGGCCCCTCCCGCCAAGCAGTAGCCTTCATCACATCTACTTCTCCGACCCTCCAGCCTCCCTCTTATACGGACCCCGGGCTCACAGGGCACCCGCCCGGATAACCCGTTTCAAGACCCTAGATTTAATCATCACATGTGCAAAGCCCCTGTCCCCATGAAGATAAACAGTCACCGGTTCCAGGAATTAGCACGTGGTGGTCTTTGGGGAGCCGTTGTTCTGCCGGCCGCATGAGGATTCACAAGGAAGTCGTTTATTTGGTAGGTGAGTCCAGAAGGTATGATTTCCTTAAACCTGAATGGCCTCCCTAAATGCCTTATCTCCAAACGCAGTCACGTGGGGGACTGGAACTTCAACATCTGGATTTGGGGGGATGCAATTCAGTCCAAAGCAGGGATGCCCCTGGGGAACCTGGGAAAAATACAAAGGCCCAGGTTTTTACTGACTTCCAGGAGCCCAGGCCACCACACGGGAGTAGATCGCATGTGGTTGTCCCCGGAAAGTGACATTGGTGGAGGGCGTCCAAGGTCGCTTACTCTCTTGCTCCCTCCAGCGGAGTAAAGCCCCGGAGAGGGTGGTCACAGGCGTCTGCATGAGCCTGGCACGGGGAGCTGCCAGCCAAGGGGCCGGGTGGCTGAGTGTTCTACCCGGATCGCCAACTGAGCGTGGGCACAGAAACTTTTTTTTTTATTTTAATAAGAAAAAGAATTTTAATCAGAAAAGTAATCTGATACCCTCAACATAAAATAATCTGAATAATTACATGCACATGTATAATTTTACCTCATCATTTTCCTTTTAGTGTTAAAACCCACATTTATATATACATGTATCTTATGTTTATAACATGCATAGCATCATACCTATGTGTGTGCATGCATATACACGCATGTATGTGCATCTGTGCACAGGTGCAGAGATATTATACACATATATATTACATTGAATGCTCCAGAGACTATATACCAAGTGATTAACGGTGGTTACGGCAGGGAACAACTTTCATTTCTATGTAATTTGAGTTTATTAATTTTTTTGTGTAATTGGAACTTATTTCTACATGGAGAGTGTCCTATTTTGTGCTTTAAGAGGTTTCTAAAATAATGAAACATGTAAAAGTAGATGGGATGAGGGCACGTTGCAGGGAATGAGAATCCAGACACGTGTTGAGCAGGACCCCTGGGCCGTATTTCCTTCGAGGTGTGTTATGTGGCTTATCCTGAACATGCCGTTCCGAGGCCTACTTCTTCAGGCTTGATGTTATATTGTGAGCATTTCCGGCGTCATTAAATATTCTTGGCTCATATATATTTTTAATGGCCGCATAATATTCCTTCATGGCTATTCATCATTTATTCATCCACCCCTGCATCCACTCTCCTCCTGGCCGCCCATTAATACCTTAACTACTTGGATGAGAAACAGTGGCACTCAGGGTCCCCAGTCAGTGAACGTATATCTGGGACATTTCAGAGAATATCGAAGTGGCTACTTCATTAATATAAAGAGGGCACGGACCAAGCAAATCAATATCTCCGTGAGGCATTCTTGGAGGAACAGAAGCCCTGAGCATCGTGACCCGCCCGGAGCTACTCGAATCATCTCACTCGGGTCTGCACGCACCCTCCCCCCCCTTCCCACCCCTCCCCGCCGGCCCTCTGCCCTTGTTTCCTGGCAGGTGCCCTGAGCAGAGCCAACTGGCCTATTAGCTCATGAAAAAAAAGTTTGGGATAAAAATAAGGTTGGTATATGAGCTTAATAATTTTCCAAAAATAGACCCCCCTAGGCCTTGCCGTCTGTCCCCATCTGTGAGAATGCACCATTTGCCTGCCGAAGACGGCCTCCGGGTCCGGCTGGAGATGCCGGGAGACGATGGAAGAGAAGAGGGGACCTCGTCATTTTAATGGAATCTCTAAACAAAATGGGGATGCCTCCCTGCAGCTGCCCCGTGGACCAGGGAGGGAGGGGCTGGGGGGCTGGGAGGGGCACGCCCAGGGACAGTCCTCCCCCTGGGGCACGGCTTTTTACAGCCAGTCGGTGACCGGTGACCGTGACAAGCGTTTCTGGTGGCACAGGAAGAGCTGACCTATTCTGGTTTGGTATCAATACAATAACAACGGTAATTCTGAAACAGCTTTCCCGCCTTCGGAACAAAACCTTTTGCATCGAGCGGGATCTGGGAGGAAAGGTTAATTGAGGGTTGACTCACAGTCTTAGGTTTGCAAAAAACAGGGTTAAGTGGAGCCTTTTTGTAGCAATTACTTACCTCGAAGCGTCAGGCTCTCCAGCGGGTGGGTTAAGCTGCCTGTTGCCCCGGCTCAGTTCTGGCACCCAGGAAGCGAGATGCTGGGTCCCTCCCTCAGGGAGTGGTAATCTGTGGGTACATCATGAAGAAGGACACATGTGAAAACCCAGTCCCGTGTTCTGGAGACCCCTGATCCAGCGGAACCTCTGCCCCACGCAGCAATGATGGTCCATTGGACTTCAGACACTGATTGGGCTCAACTTAAGAAGCACATAAAAGCCCGGCCTGTGTGGCTCAGTGGTTGAGCATCGACCTATAAACCAGGAGGACACAGTTCGATTCCCGGTCAGGGCACATGCCCGGGTGGCAAGCTGGATCCCTGGTAGCGGGTGTGTAGGAGGCAGCCAATCAATGATTCTCTCTCACCATTGATGTTTCTGTCTCTCCCTCCCTCTCCCTTCCTCTCTGATATATTTTTAAAAGCACATAAGAAGCCAGCCCTTGTTCTGGGGTCTATATGCACAGAGCTAAGACAGTCTGTGTGGTCATGGGGGTCTCAGTCTGGAAGGAAAACAGACGTGAATGAATAATTACTGTGCAGGGGAAGGGCAGGCATACTCACGTGGGTTCATTCATTCATTCAGCCACCGCTGTCTGCTGTGCCGGGAGCCATGCATGTCGGGGACTCCACGTGTCATAGCAGACATGGCCCTTGTCCTCACAAAGCTCAGCCTAATGCAGTGGTCGGCAAACTGCGGCTCGCGAGCCACATGCAGCTCTTTGGCCCCTTGAATGTGGCTCTTCCACAAAATACCACAGTGCGATTGAAACTTCGTGGCCCATGCACAGAAGTTGGTATTTTGTGGAAGAGCCACACTCAAGGGGCCAAAGAGCCGCATGTGGCTCTCGAGCCGCAGTTTGCCAACCACTGGCCTAGTGGGAAGCATAGACATTGAACAAATAATGACAGAGGATGTCTTTGCATTCCCTTAGTGATAGACGCATTGAAAGACACAGGAAGCTCTGAGTATAACACAGGAGAACCTGTGGGTTGTGTGCGCACACACGCTCCTCCATCAGCTTTTGACCTTCAACCCCTCTGATCCCCTGGGTCCTGGCTGCTGGGTGCACCTCTGCCTCTGTGTATCTGAGACATCTGGACCGGCCAGAGTGAGATGACAGGGGGGCAAGGAGGGAAGCGCCAGACTGGAAGTTGAAAGACACCCGGTCCTAGATCCAGCTCCGTCACAAAGTAGCCGGTGGTCTGGGTCAGGGCACATGCCCAAGTTTCTGGGCTGGATCCCCAATAGGGGGCATGCAGGAGGCAGCTGATCAATGATTCCCAAACCCAGCCTGCCCCACCCTGCTCTGGCTCCTGACTCCTGCTCCCCATTGTCTGCTTCCCCCACATCCTCCAAAGCATCCTAAGGAAGCCCCGCCCACAGCCTCTGGAGCCAGAACACTTGGGTTCAGCTTCCACCAACTTGCCTCTGTGTGCCTCAGTGTTCTCCTCCATACAATGAGGATCATAGCAGCGCCGGACACTCAGGGCCCGCCTCCTGCATGGTCCGCGCCCTAGATGCACACAGCAACCTGTGGCTCAGGAGCGGCCCCGTGGCCTGAGACCCACCTGAGCTGACGGCGCTGGGCTGCGTGTCCGCCTCTCCTCCAGCCCTGCCTCTCCGCCCAGCAGCAGAGCACAGGTGTTGCCCATTAACAGGAGAGCAGCGCTCATCTGGAGAAAATGCTCAGCCATTAAGGCCTTGACACTGAGCTATGATTTTGACAAATAAGACACAAATGCACGAGGTGCCAAGAGCCCCTCTGTCCAGTCACAGCGGCTGGCTCTGGGAAGGAACAGCAGGGGGTGGGGCCTTGACTGGGAAGAGGGGCCCCCCCAGACGCCCCTCTGCCAGCCTTTCATCCAGACGTGCTTCCCGAGCCAGGCTGGGGCCACGGGGGCGCTTCGCCTAAAGGAGGGGCTTCGCTGGCGGCCCCCACCTTACCACGAGTTCTTTTTAATATATTTGTATTGATTTCAGAGAGGAAGGGAGAGGGAGGGAGAGATAGAAACATCAATGATGAAAGAATCATAGATCGGCTGCCTCTTGCATGCCCCCTACTGGGGATCCAGCCCAGAAACTTGGGCATGTGCCCTGACCCAGAATTGAACTGTGACCTCCTGGTTCATAGGTCGACACTCAACCACTGAGCCACGCCGGCCGGGCCGACCACCAGTTCTGAATCTCCTTGCAGGGTTGCAGGACCCTCCCAGCCCTGATTCAAAAAGCCTCTGGGTGCTGATTTGCGTGTGATTGGCAGGCTGTGTCTGGAGGTCCCTCCCCCTTTTTCTCCAGCTCCTTGGCCTGGTAGGTTGAGTTGGCTCAAGTTGATGACAACCAGGTGTCGCCCTCTCTCCTATCCTGGGGCCTTGTGACCCCACATACAGCACAGCAGGGCTGGCAGCAGGAGCAGGTGGTGGCAACTCACCTGTCCCCTGGGGTCATGTTAAAATGCAGATTCTGATTCGCCAGGCCTGGTGGGGGGCCAGGGTTTTTAAGAAGCTCCTCAGTGACTCTGAGGTCCCAGACTGCACCAGGGCAGCAAGGCTGTAGGGCAGTGTTTCTCAAACATGGCCCCTGTGGAACCCCCGGGGCACCTCCACAGCCTTGATACCCCAGAGCTTCTGGGTTCATTGGTCTGGGCTTGGGGATCAGGTTCCACCAGGCAGCAATGGAGTCTGGCTGTGCGGACAGACAGACAGACAGACCTGGACTCACGATACTGATCCAGACAGCCTGCACATAGCCATATGGAGGAGGGAGCGTCATAGGGGGAGGGGGACAGGTGACACGTTGTAGAGTAAGTGCCAGGCCAGTGGGACTAACGCTGAAAACTGGAAGACCACGGGAGAAGCCCTCCTCGTCATTCAGGAAGGGGCGCTGGCTCCTGAGGGGGGCCCTGTGCTCACTTCCAGCCGGATACACGGGGTGCTAGGCCGGGGCCTTCCCTGGGATGTGAGGAGAGAAGGGGTTTGGGAAAAGCCTTTTTCCTGGTGGGAAAGCATCGCCACTCTCCTTGGAAATCGAGCCTTTTTCCTTTTTCCTTTCCTTCACAACCAGGAGGCACAGGCCCAGAGAGCCCTGGTGCCGACAGCGTCAGAAAAACGGGTCCCCGAGACATCCATAGGCGCTTGGGGATGCAGGGCCCATGGGGTGAGGGCTGAGGGCGATCTGAGGATGACGCGGCTGAAAAATCTTCCCGGGAAGGTGTGGAAGGTAAATGCCACGTCCGGGCGCTGCTCCCTGGGCTGGGAATGCGATGAGTTATTACCCAAGGAAATGAAACTGCTAATACGTTCAAAGCGAAGCTAAGGGAGATTAAACTCTATTTTTAAAAGGGAGCCGGTGATTTATAAAGTGGCCTCTCCCCTGGCCTCCCCGGCCCCATCAGCCCTCCCCGTCCTCCCTCCTCACACCCAGGCCCTCTGGACCTATTACTCCCCCCCACACACACACTCCCATTTCCTCGGGCTGTTCTTTTCTGCTCCTTGGGGGTGGGAGTGGCTTACAGGGGTGGGGGGTGGGGGGAACATAAAGCTCAAATTGGGCTGAACTTTGGGACAACAGTTGTCGAGATCCCTGTGGAAGGGCCAGGAGGAAATCTGTTTTCCTAAGAAGTCTGTTCCGACAGTTGAGCCAACACATTACAACAGAATGAGCTCTAAATGGGCGATCAGACTCTGGAGCTGGGCACTGGGCAGGGGGCGGCTCTTGCAGTGAGTGACAGCCAATTCAGCCCATCAGTGGCGGCCAGGCCTCCCCAGACTGCCCTGTTTGGAAAGCTGTCTGGCTGCTTTCTCATTTTCCCCTCTGTCTAGTCTCATCCCCCTTGAGCCTCATTGCCCAAACCCCGGCCCCCCTCCATCTCCACTCCCCACTTTCCCTGCCTGAAGCCATCAAACCCCCGCTGCCTGACCTCATTGTCTGTTTCCGGGGCGACAGGCCTGTGATGTCCCTCATGGAGGCCCGTGAGCCCTCAGGTGGGCTGATGGGAGCAGCAGGTGCCCAGGAAGAGGAGAGAACAAGGCTCTTGATTCTGTGCCATGATCCCTAGATAATGGGCACCGGGGAGGGGAGAGGAATGGGAGGGGGGCCAGCTGTGGGCTGCAGCCACGCAACCCTCAGGGCTCAGCTAGAGAAGGTGGGGAGACATCCCCAACCCCCTTCCCCAAACTCCTACTGAGGCCCCACACTCCGGCCTGAATGGTTATGGTCGAAAAGCCTGGCAGGTCACAGAGGGACTCGGGTTCCCCCGTGGGCCATGTTCCACAGCCCGTCCCCACCTTCTGCACCTTCCGATGGTGAGACCTGAAGGAAGGCCCGCCCTGGTCAGCTTGTGAGCTCACCCGCAGCGAAATCCGGCTCCCGGGCTCCCTCCTCGCAGTCGGGGGTCTGTAGGAGGCCCTGAGCCCAGTGGCCTTCAGAGCAGCCTGGGGGCGAGGCTGCTATTTCAGCGACGGACGGAAAGCTGCCCTCCAGGTCCCCAGGTGTTTCTGATTTCTTGCAGTCCAGCAGGGCACCGAGAGGGAAATGTAGAATTTGCTTAGAAACAAAGGCTCCGCCCAGCAGGCTCTCCCGTCTGTAAAGCCCACTTTTACCCGAGTTTCAGGTAATTTGTTGTGAAGCCTGAATGCTGTGAGCAAGTTAGGCTCACCTGCACTCCAGGTGTCGCCATTACCTGAGTGATTAGCATGCTTACGAGCAAGGGGGGTCGAAAACAAGCTCAAAGCAAATTCAGAATTCTGACTTTGGCGGCCTGAAGCCCACATGTGTAGCTTTGCTTTCCACCTATAGAATGGGGGCGGGGGGACTCAGATGGGGGGGGCAGAGGGTGAGCAGCATCACAGGTCACCTCAGAACGGGGGACAGAGGGGCCCTCCCCTCCCCGGTGATGGGTCTTGCCTTCGTTTCTCTCTCAGGATCTGCCAGCAAAACAAAAGTAACAACGTAAGAACAATTTCCAAAGAAAGATGGGAGAAGACAGTGAGAGAATCTTTAGCACGGACTGTTTATGTCCAAGGAAAGAGAGGAGAGCGGATTCCCCATAGCCCAGCCCGGAGGTGAAAATGTAATCCTATAATCCAGTCGGCCAGGGAGCCAGGCGAGGACTGGAGTTCCTTTCAAAGTCAAGTGTGCGTGCGGAATGCTTGATGCCGGGCGGTGGAGCCGAGGAGCTGAGACCATCGGCCGCATTCGGTGAGCACCTGGGCGCACAGAGCCCTGTTCGCAAGGCCGGGTGGAACCCCAAAGCTCACAGGGTGCTCCTCTGTCATCTATTGGAGAAGGGACCGCCTCCCCCTTTAATTTCCTCTGTGTGCCCCTCCCCTGGCCCAGGCCACAGCTCCCTCTGCCTTCGGTGAAGTACCTGCAATTGTCTAGTGACCTTTTCAAAGTGAGAGCAATTACACTCCGGTGAAACCGCGTCGGAATTGCAAAGCAGCAATGCAAACCCTGCCTGTCCTCGTCTGAGAGAGAGCAACTGGGAGCAGCCCTGTGGCCCCGGCTGCCCGTTGAGGGAGTCACCTGGAGACTTTCTGAAGTTTTGGGGGCCTTAGTCCCACCCCCTCAGAGCATGCGCTCATGGGTGCTGGAGGCCGGGGCGTTTTTAAAGCTCCCCAGGTGACCTAACCATCCAACAAAGTCTGAGGCCCGCTGGGCTGGAGGATGGAGGGTTTTTGAAGTTGTTTAATGGTGAGTCTGCGGGCTGAAATTGATCACGTTTGATGCCCTGCTAATGGGATCAAGACACACTTAGATTCCACTTGCCGGGAAGGCTGCCATCTTGCAACAAAAACCAGGAGGGCAAGGTCCTCAGATGGATATTATTTTAGTGGATTCTAATGAGAGTCGGTGTGCAAGGGGGTGGAATTTGCACAGAATAGTCTTTGCTGCGCTGTCTTTTAGCTGCAGGGGGAGGTGGCAGGAGGAAGGGATGGCTATTTCCTGAGAGTCTGTTGTGTTCCAGAGACTGTACAGGGAAGGTGTTATGCAGAGCGCAGAGGTCCCGGCAAACCTCAGTGTCTGGTTCTTGGACTCTAAAGAAATAACCCAGAGGACTGGCTGTGAAGGGTGGGGGTTTATCGGGACCTACTACGCGCACACCGTGGTGGCCCAGGGGTGACGCTGACCGCTGCACAGGCTGCCACGTGTGAGGTTGAACTGCTAAGTCTTATCCGGCCTTCGGACGGGCCACACCTGGGTCGGTGGCCGGTGCTATTGTTTCGCTGCCACCCAGGCTGTCGCAGCACAAGGTTTTATAGAAAACAGGAAAACAGAACAACAGGGCACACAGGGGAAGGGCGATGGGCCCCTGCATGAGACCAAAACAGTAGCTGTTTACAGACCAGGCTCGCGCACATCTAGAAGCAGTTTCTCTTTGGCCTTAGACGAATTGCTGGCTGGGTCCCCGAGGCCTCACAGTCAGTCCGCTAACAAATGGCCTTTATATATTTCCCACGGAATGGGAGGGGTGGTTGGAGCATGGGAAAAGGTCCCTGTTTCCATTTACCGTACAGAAGACTATACTGATCTCTTATTTATTCCCCCTAACTCTGTGCCAGATGGGTATTATCCCATTTTACAGATGCAGAAACTGAGGCGTAAGATCACACAGCTATTGGGCGTTGTGAGACCACTTTCCTCGGGTCTCTCACATTTCTGTATACCTTGCAAGCAGAGATGCTGACTGCCTTTGTAAGGAGGTCCACATGGTGAACAACTTCGGAAGACTTCACGTCACGCTCTGGAGCAAAGGGTAGGCATGTTGACTGTCCTTTATAACAGATTCAGGTTCCCTCCACTCAGGGCTCCTGTCTTGTAACACACCCAACTGTGTGCGCACAGGTACCACCTGTATTGCCTTATAGGACCCGTGCCTTGGGGAACCGTTGCAAAAACCATGCGACGCTGCCCGCCACAGTTGCTGGGATACACGATCCACGTCTCTGACCCGCGAGTCTCAAGTCTTCAGACAGCTGGGGCAGGCCAGGCGGACTGTGAACATGCGGACTGGGCATCTTACTCTAAATCTGTTTCCCTTGAAAACGTTTGCACTTAGAAGGTGGATAAACAAGAGGTGATACTAAAACAAAAGAAAATACATGCTGTCAATCCTGGCTTGTTTTTCTTCTGGATACAAAATAGTAGCACAAATGAGTTCTCTTTCTCCTTTCTATGAGATGAATAAACCAAGGCAGTCTGTATCAAGACTTGAAAAAATACAAAACTTGGGCTGGATACGGCACGTACCCTGGTGGTTCCAAATTTCACTTGACTTTAAGATCTGCTGAGCTCAATCTCCTGTCCCCCCAAGAGCACCAAAACGGCCTCCAGGCCTTGATCATTGAACCTGGGTCCCATGTTTGCCTCAGCCCCCGGAACCCATGTCCCTTACTGTTATCAGAAGCCTCTCGCCCACTTTTACCTACGCATTTTCCAAATTGGAGAGAAATTGCTTTCCTTCTGGTGGACACACCCATGGCACGCATGCCCCTTCATTTGTGGCCGTTCCTCCTTGAGGTCAGAATCTTTAAGACAGATTATAACCATCCCGCGTCTCTTTCTCCGCCCCTTTCTTACCCAGCTCCTCACTTCAACCGGGTTACTAGGTAAACATCATTTTGAAAGGATTGCTTCCGTTGGGTACTAATTACCTTCTCTTCCAATAGATGAGAATTTAATATGCAAGGGTGATTTATAGTCTCAGGTTCTGTATAATTTTCAGGTGTTAATTATAATTATTAAAATTATTAAAACTGAGTGCCATTTACGTGCCAAGAACTCTAAAAGTGCTTTTATAAAGCATCTTCAATCTACTCAACAACCATAATGGTATTTTAACTCGAAGACGCTGAGGTTTCGAGGAGGTTGAACATCTTGTACGTGGACCTGGGAAGGCGGCAGAGTTGGAACTCAAAGCCAGGTCTGTCCAGCCCCAATGTTAAATGTTTCCTTCTGCACCCAACCTTCCCTTTTAAAGACAGCTTCACTGAGATCGAGCTCACATTGCATGCATGTCACCTACTGAAAGTATATCATGCAATGGTGTTGCTATATTCTCACACACACTCACACACACACACTCACACTCACACTCACACACTCAGCAGATGGAAATCTGGCCTCGGTAGCGTTTCATCCATCCCTGGGCTCCACTCTTGCTGCCAATCCTCAGAGCTCCCCTTCCCATTGCCAGGAGGGCAGCAAGGAGTTCGTTAACCCAGGTTTACCAGGAACTGGCTTTTGGTGTTTTTGTTTTACTGCCAAAGCTGGGAACTCCCCGCCAGGCTCTGAAAAGAGTTTGGAACGGCAGACAAGCTCCCCTGGGGGTGGGGGTGGCTCTAGGTCAGGAGGAGATAGAAGCGCCACCCCTTTGGGGACAGGAGGGCCTCGGATGTGCAAAGCTCATGGGAGAGTCTGGCTTTCCAGGTGCAGCGTGCCCGGCCCTGCCCCGCTGGCGCTCACCTGCCCGGGAGGCTCAGGGCTGCAGACAGCCTGGCTGAGCCGGAAAGGCCGACCACCTCACGCGGTTGACCCTTCCCAAGCTGAAAGCCTTGAGGAGCCTCTCCTCCGGGAACAGAATAGGACTTTGAAGGGCTGGAGGCCCACGGCCATGGCCACCTTGTTGCTAGTTGGCAGGCCATTCACTCCCTCACTCACTCACTCACTCACTCACCCAGCCACTCACCCACTCACTCATCCACTCACTCATCCACTCACTCACTCACTCCCTCCCTCCCTCCCTCACTCATTCACTCACTCACTCACCCAGCCACTCACCCACTCACTCATCCACTCACTCACTCATCCACTCACTCTCTCACTCACTCACTCACTCATTCACTCATTCATCCACTCATCTCACTCATCACTCATCCACTCACTCTCTCATTCACTCATTCACTCACTCATTCACTCACTCACTCATCCACTCACTCTCTCATTCACTCATTCACTCACTCATTCACTCACTCACTCATCCACTCACTCACTCACTCACTCACTCACTCATTCACTCATTCATCCACTCATCCACTCACTCACTCATCCACTCACTCACTCATTCACTCATTCACTCACTCATCTACTCACTCACTTACTCATTCATTCATCCGTCTTCTATGGATCAGGGATAGAGGGCGCCACCGTGGTGAGACAGAGTGGCCCTGTTTCCCTATAGCCAGCATTGTCCCTGGCACACAGGAGGCCCGCAATAGAATGTGTGAATGAGTGGATGGGTGTGTACCTTTGAGCAAAAGGCAGAGGCTTGTTCATACGTTAATGTGTTTCTATGTCTGTATCTTTGGGTATCAAGGCACATGTTTCTCTGTCTCCGTGTCATTGTTTTTCATGCTCATACAACTGAGTGTGCACCTGTGTGGTGCGCCTCTGTGTGTGACATTTCTTAACAGACATGGTCTTCCTTTGACAGTATTTCAAGAGAAGGAAGAATTTGCTTCCTGGTACCTGACTTTGTAAACCTGCTCAGCATTTTCCACCTGTCCGACCTTCCAGCTTTTCAAGGATTTCTACTCCTACATTTAAAACCTCCTGGCCATCGCCCGCCCACCCACACCTCATTTCCTCTTTCCCAGATACAGGTACATGTTGATGAAGAAACTCCCAGACCCAGCCACCCTTTCACTTCCACGTTGGGGTCGCTGGGGACACATGAGCCACTGCAGGGACCCGAGGACAAATGCTGAGTGAGGAGCCCGGCCAGGGAGGCTGCAGCGTTCCTCTGCAAACCCGGGGGTGGGGGGAGCTGCCTAGAGGGCCTGCCCTCCAGGGAAGCTTCCTCCGAGAGCTTCCACCGGGAGGAAGTAATCGGTGTTTGCCCAGGGCTTTGGAGAGAGGCGCTGGCTAAACACCGGCATCCCTGGGTTTCTGCGGCTCAGGGGCTTCGCCCTGGGAGGTTATGATGTCTTATGATTCACAGCTGGAGGCCGAGGGAGCCCCCAGGATCCACCCCGCTAAGATCGCCCTCGGCCCCTCTCCACCGGCACCCCGCCCAGCCAGACCAGGAAGGAGCAGAGAGAGCGCCGATCCCTGGGGCCGACCCATCAGGGCCCCGAGGAGCCCTGCGGGAAGTGAGGGCCCTTTGACCTCCTCTGTGAAGCTCTGGCGCTGGGGTCATTGAAGGTACCGTTGTGAGGGCCTCAGGTGTGTGGCCTCCACTGTCGCTTCCTAGCAGTGAATCGATGTCCAGGAAAGGCGATGGCATCAATCCCACATGTGGGTGCCTCTGGGTCTTGCCAGTCCACAGTCAGATTTAGCTCAATGAAGCCGCACAGGTGCACGCACACAGCTATGCACACAGCATCCCGGACAGTGGAAAACGGGAGGGACTATGAGAGGGAGGCCACCAGGGCGCGTCCCGAGGTCTTCACTTTGTGCTCCCCACCCACTCCCTGCCCTTCTGCACCCTGGGGCCCGGGGAGCAGGACTATATGGATCCAGGGGCCCTTGTACTCTGTGGCTCCCGCTGGGGTCGGCCAATGGCGCTGTGGCCACAGACCAAGGAGGGGAGGCGAGTGAGGCTAGGTCTCCATCCCTCTGGCCGCCACCCTGCAGGGGTCCCCCTGGCTGGTGGGGTCCTGCCACCAAAGGCCACTGCTGCGCTGTGACAGCCTCTTGCATAGGATGTCCCCCCAGGGGGTGGGCTGTTCCCTCCCCTCGTCCTCTCAGTTTTGGGTGGAAACAGCTCCATTGCTTTCAGCCCCGAGTTACCGGCTCACACCCACTCTGCTCCCACCTTGGAGAATAGTCTCTTTGCAAACAAACGCTCCCCAAAGCATCGCATTTCCATTGTTCCCCTTTGGAGCCCTGGCTAAGAAACCACAGGGCCGGGCAGGGAACTGGGGGAATTGGGAGGGGACTTGGCGCCAACCTGTTCGGGGGCATTATGGCTCGTGTATAGGTGAGCATAGGAGCTCTGTCTTTACCGTTTTACAGTCTATCCACCTCTCTCCCCCCGAAACGACAGAAGTAGCAGCGGCTAAATCTCACACAGTGAGGGCTCCGCGGGGGCAGGAGGGGTGTCCACAGGCCCCGCCACCCGACACCCATTTTCATCTTGGAGAGAAATCTGACAAGAGGAACCTCAGATTGTTTGCAGCTTTCACTGAGCCACCCTGACTGTTCGGAGTTGGTTATTGGCCAACGGTTAGGAGCGTAATGTAGGCGGCGTGGCAATATTCTAAGTGTCAGATGTGACATGAGTAGGCAGTCACCAGCCGATCTGGCGCTGGCTCTGGGCGCTGCCGCACAAGATGTGCTCCGGCCTCTTTCCTGTGAACACGTATCCTGAGGATGTGGAATCCCCTTTGGATGCCCTGGACGCATGCAAGCCCTCTTGTTAGAGAAAATAGGAAAAATAATCAGTAGCTTCCTTTTTGTTCCGTTATCACTTCGCTGTCACAGGGCGGAAGCGGATGGCACTGACCGCAGCTTCGTTACTTAATTGCTGGCAGGATGGCTCAAGAAAAACACGCCTAAAACGAAGCAACCGTTTTGGGTACATGCACCTACCACCCGTCCGACACAATGGGTTTATTTTCAGCAGTTCTATACCTCACGTTCGTTTCTTTTGTTGCATTAGATATGCGTGTTATAGCTGCCCTGTAGGATTTATAAGTAGCTCTGCACCTTAAAGTCAAACACGCCAAGATCTTCATTGGAGATTTATCCACGACCAGGGTGAGCCCCTGGCAACTCCCACTTTGCCCAACAGCCATACCCAAAGCATCCTGTACAACCTTGAGCTTTTGAACGCTCACCTGCCAGAGCGAAGCCAGATTATTTAGCCAGGACAAGGTCGGTTATGCTGCTGTAACAAACAACCCCCGGACCTCAGGGGATTGAAAACACAGGGATGTATGTCTCCCTTGGTGCACACGCCCATGTAGCCAAGCTGGGGCTCAGATTGCCACCACCCCAACCCAGAGGGAAAGAGAACCCCTAGCTCTGAAGGCATCTGCCCCCAAGTGACAGAGGGTCATGTGACGAGACCTAACAGTGGGGTGTGCGGCCCCACTGAGTTCCTAGAAGGAAATATTTGTAATCAGCCCCAGTGACTACCGCACTGCCGGTTCCTCAGGAAACACTGACGCTGCCTGTGGATCACCTGCTCCTGTAGATCCTCCTGCTCCTGCAGATCCTCCTGCTCCTGCGGGATCCTGTCTGTTCAGGAGCCTCACTTTTCACAAAAGGCACTGTGTTTGTGGCCTAGGGCTGTCACAGCAAAGAGCCACAAACTAGGTCAGTGATGGTGAACCTTTTGAGCTCGGCGTGTCGGCATTTTGAAAAACCCTAACTTAACTCTGGTGCCGTGTCACATATAGAAATTTTTGGATATTTGCAACCATAGTAAAACAAAGACACATATTTTTGATATTTATTTTATATATTTAAATGCCATTTAACAAAGAAAAATCAACCAAAAAAATGAGTTCGTGTGTCACCTCTGACACGCGTGTCATAGGTTCGCCATCACTAAACTAGGTGGCTTAAGACAACAGAGATGTATTGTCTCTCAGCCCCGGGGGCTAGAAACGCAAGATCAAGGTGGAGGGCGTGCTCCCTTAGAAGCTTCTGGAGGAGGGGGCGGGGGTCTTCTCCCTGCCTCTTCCAGTTTCTGGCCGGTCGTGTGTGTGTGTGTGTGTGTGTGTGTGTGTGTGTGTCCAACTGTCCTTCTCCTGAAGACACTAGTAATTGGCTTAGGGCCCCCCGAATCCAGCATGATCTGATTTTAACCAATTACATCAGCAAAGATCCTATTTCCAAATAAGGTCACCTTCACAGGACCCTGGGGTTAGGACTTCAACATATCTTTGCGGGGGACACAATTTAACCCGTCTTAAATTCCAGACTTGGCATCTAGTTTATTGATTTTCTCAAAATAAGTTGGCACGTGGTTTTGTTTTGTTTTGTTGTTGCCCAGCGGGCTTTTCAAAGCCTCGGCATCGCTGTCGTAAGCAACAGAAAAATCCACATCCCAGAGAAGAGAGGCCGGCCTGCCTGCTGCTCGACTCTCATCAAAGGCTGGGCCGGCGAGACAACCGTCACAGGGATTCGCGTGCGCAGCGTGCAGCTCGGAGCGCGGTCTCGGCCACCGCCTTCGGGCTTTGGGAGGGTTTTGTTTTCAATTAGCGTGTTAGCTGTTGTTTCAGCTGAGGAAACCCTTTTCCAAGAGAGATCTTAAGGAACTCTCCAGTAACCCGATGAAAGCCGAGCCGCCCTGTTGGAAGTGGTCGCTGTGTCTGCGAGGAGGAATTCAGAGCCTCTTATCTGATCTTCTCTCCTGCTCCTGCTGGAGTCCCTGTGCGGGGAGGGGAGGGTGTGCCTGCGGGTGTGGCCCCCCTGCTGTCCTCCCTCTGCTGTGGCTGCACCAGGAGGCGAGGGCCGGCGTGGGCTCCCTCCTGGGACGGGCCTCCCTGCCTCCTGCCTCCTCCTCCCCTGCAGCCCCGGGTGCTGGGTGTGAGGCCCCCACCCCTCCCCCTGCTCCCCCTGCTCCTCCCTGGTGCTGCCCACCTCTCCTCCCTCCACGGGGAGCAGTCTGACCCTCCTGCCCTGGACAAGAAGCGACGCAGAGCTGACCAGGAGGCCTGCGCTCGCCACGTGCTGTGGTTGGCAGCACCTCTCTCCCGGGGGATGGAGGCTCCCGTGATCGCCTGCCTCCTCCCAGCCATCGCCTCCCCTGCGCATCTCCTTCCTGGGGGCCTCCTGGATTGGGCGACAGGTTAAAGGGTGCATCCAGGCATCCACGGCTCGTCCTGGCCCCAGATGCCATCCACTCGCACCCACAGCATCCCACCTCTGCTAATAGCCAAGGGTGGGGCGGGCTGAGGTCACCCAACAGCCCCCAGAACTTCCTGCTGGGAGCTGCTGACGTGGACCGAGAGCCCGCCAGAATCCCCGGGGAGGAGCCGGGCACCCATGTCTCAGGTGCTTCCGGATGGAGAGCCGCGGGCCCGGCCTTCAGGGTTCGCCCTAGATTAGACCAGGTTATTCCCAGGTCTCTGAGTCGCCTGGTTGCCCCTTGGTGGACATGGAGAGACCCTTTCAGAAGCACCCACCCCACCTGTTACTGAGTTTATCCTGGAAGCGATGAGTTGCCGATGTCATGCACCGTCTCACCCAGCATCCGCCATAGGAACAGCCACCCATAGACGCTTTCGTTTCCTGGAGCAGGAGGTCGGAAGGACAATGAGGATTTCGCCACCGATTGTGCGTCCTTGCACATCAGCTGCTCAGCTGTGCAGAAGGAAGCTGTGGTTCCGTTGCGTGACATGCCGGCCCCTGCGGCTCCGGCAGCTGCCTGTGGCCCCTGCCCCTGCCCTCAGGGTCCTCTGTGTTCCTGGGCCTCCATTTTTTTATTACACTTTTCTACTTGGAGGAATGAGTATAAAGTACCAGGAATCCTTTGGGGATGAAGTGATACCTGGATATAGAACTAAGTCAGCAGAGCCCAGCCGGTGTGGCTCAGTGGTTGAGCATCGACCCATGAACCCAGAGCCCAAACCTGCCTCTTTTTTTTGGACCCAACAAGGATCTTGAGAGCCAGGGACCTGAGAAGCCTTAGAGGGAGAGGAAGGGACAAAACCTTGGGGACACCACGGGGGGGCGGGGCTCTGGGGCAGGAGGCACAAACCACAAGTGCAATTAGTCAGAAGAGAACCTGAAATTAAAAAATGACTCCGAGCCGAGGAGGGGAGTGCATACGTCCCTGCAGCCCCGAGACAGTTATGAATAATACACGCGCCGCGAGGTGGCGGGGCCGGCGCAGTTCATTAATATGTACCGGCAACGAGATGCACTTGAAAAACAACGGTGCTGTTTCCCCCTCGCTGGAAGTAAAAATATTTCCAGAAAGACTGACACGTTTATTAGTTTCTAACATAATTACCTTATTGTGGCGCGTTGGTAATGGAACACATTAGAGACGCTAAGCACCTGCCTGGCTTCTCTGA
>NW_005355708.1:410725-428290 GCF_000412655.1 Myotis brandtii | reverse complement strand
AGAGGGTGGGGGGCGGCTGCAGGGGTGTCCTGGAAGAGCATTGCAGCTTCCCACACCGGATGCCCCATGCTTTCCCCAAACCAAGCCAACCTCCTCCATCCTCCTCCTTCCTTCCTTTCCCTGCCTTCCCGAGCCCACGCCACTCCCTCCTGGTGCCTCTGTGAGCTGGTGACAGGTGGAGGGGCCAGGGTGGTGGACTTGGACCCCTCCTCCCCCGGTCTAAGAAGGCTGAGAGGAAGTGGGTGCAGCTGAAGCTGAAGCAGAAGCAGAAGCAATGGCCGCCGGAGGAAGAAGGGAGATGGCTGAAGAGAGGTTCAGGGGTGAAAGCAGTCCACCCAGGGGAGAAACAGCAGGCTTGGCGGGACTCTCGCCTCTTTTGGAGCCGAGACCAAAAGCCCCTTTGCCTCTCTGCTGCCCAACACGCTACCCGCCAGTCACTCCGATAAGAGGTGAGTCTGGGCCTCACCTCAGCCCTTTCCTCCAGTTAGGACGGCCCGTGCCATAGATGGGGGTCCCATCTACTCTTTCCCAGAGAGAATGCCGTCCCCTCCCCTCCGTGGCCCCTCCCCGTCTCACACACAACAGAAACCAGAGGCCATGGTGCCACCATAGGCATGGCGGGGCGCTCCCCCGCCTCCTCCTGCAGGCTCTCCACCCGCAGGTTCTCCTCCTGGCCGCACTCCTGGCCTCACTCCCAGCTGCCCATCTCTCCCGCTGCTTCTCCTGTCTCCTCTTCCTCCCTCTGCCCTCAGACACTGACTCCCTCCAGGAGTTTGCTCCTGACCCTCCTCTCTCCCCGTTTTACAGACCCTTCCATGGCCTCATGCGACAGGTGCATCTCACGTCTGTACCTAAAGCCCAGCCGCTTCCTCTGAGGCCCAGCAGCTGTCAATCCAGACGCCTATGCAGTATCTTCATCCCCTTAAAACGTCACCGTGCCCCTTTCTCTTCCTCCCGGGCACTGCTTGTCCTCCTGTTTGCTATGTCGGACATGCCCCTCTGTTCACACATCGGAAACCAGAGTCCCTCTTCTCGCTCATCGCTCAGGTTTATTTGGCCATAGAATTGATCTTTGCCCCTAAAGATCCCAGGGGTCTCTTTCCATCGTCACCACCACTGCCTCCCTTTCTTGAACAAACTCGTGGAGTAGAGGCTGGTGCTTGCGTGGATGGCGATGGAGATTTTCTGAATGAATGAGCCTCACCTCCCTCCAACCCATTGTCTGCATGGCTGCTGGTCCTCTTCCTGGCACCCAGAGATGATTGTCCTTCTCCTTGAAAACCTCACTAACTCCCCATGACGTACAGGAGAGAGTCCCACCCCTGCACGGTGGTCCACACTGGCCTGCCTTTCCCTCCCACCAGCCCCCTCCCCCCAGGCACCCATGGTGGTACCACCTCCCTAATTGTAAGCATCGACCTCCTGCTTTTGTGCCTTGGGTAGGTTGTTCCTTTTGCCTGGAAGACCATCGTCTACCACGAGGTCAGCCTCCGTTGCAGCCCCAGAGTCAGTATTCTGCTTTTCTATTGCTATGGAATGAGTCACCCCAGACTTAGTGGCTGAAAACCACGATCATTTTATGACGGTGCCTCACGGGTCGAGGCTTGACCTGGCCCAGGTAGGCAGTCAGACGGTGGCCGGGGCAGGGGCCACCTTGAGCGCTCGCTCACTCACAGGCCTGAGGGTTGATGCTGGCTGTCAGCTGGGACCTTAGCTGGGGCTGTCGGCCTCCCCGTGGCGCCTGGGCTTCCTCCCAACATGGCAGCCACCTTCGTATGTAAGCATCCCCAAAGAGAAATCAGCAGAAGCTCGGCTGACGTTTTCTAACCAACCTCAGAGGTCAGGCAGCCTCATATCTGCCACATTCTCTCTATGGAGGTTGTCACAAGATCCTGCCCAGCTTCGAGGGAAGGGGGCAGACAGAGATGCCGCCTCTTAATGAAGGAGTGGCAAGGTACCGAGAGAGCATGTTGAACAAAAATGTGGTGTGGCCGCCTTGGAAAACACAGTCTATCGCATATGACAACTCCTCCCCCAGGAAGCCCTCAGATGCCCCTCCCCCTCCTCTAGGCTACTCCGTGCTGCCTCTAGTAGCCCCACCTTACATAGCGCAATTGTTTTTTATTTTCTGTCTGGCTCCTTGAAGGCAGGGTCTGTATTTCACTTATCTCAGTGCTTGGCACCTCGCGCTCATGAAATGCCTGCAGGTTAATGACTGAGGGAGAGACTGATGAGGACCCTCCCACCCCGTAGGGCAGATATTCTTCCTAGAGCGGGCCAGGCGCCTCCCAGATGGGCCCCGCTCAGGTGCGAGGGGTCAGGGGCTCCGGCTGCAGCTGTGCCCCACTTCAGCACGGCCAACATTCAGGAACGCCCCCCCCACAACCCGCCCCAGGTCTGTGACCGGCTCCAGGAGGTATGCACAGGTGTAGGCATTCCATCCAGAATCTTCCATTTAGCCCCAATAGCCTCTCCACCTTCTTGCTTCTCTATGGCATTTCCGATAATGGACTAACGGTGGCTCTGGGTAAAGTTCATTGTGGGAGGGTTGGAGGACTGGCAGGAGGCTGACCCCTCCTTCTCCCTCCTGCCCCCACCCCCACTGGCCCTCGAGCACTGGAGGCAGCAATATCCCTTCTCATTTCCCAGCACCTTCCCCAGCTGCCTGGCCCCGACTGCTGGGCCTTTGGCGCAATCGCTTGCCCGGGCATTCAGTGGGCCAGCTCCCTCGTGGGCACCCGGCCCGCTGCCTGACAGGCTGCGTGCGCAGGGACAGGCTGGATGCCTGTAATATGAACCATGAAAGTGGGTATTAAAGGCTTTATTACAGGGTGAGGACTGCTAATTGCAACGTTCCTTTCAGGAAGCGGGAGCTGATGAGTTGAAGCAGCGGCACCCAATTATTATAACGCTGTCAGCGCGGAGCCGGGTAGAGGCAGGCAGGGGAGGGGGCGGGAAGCAGAAGGCACAATCACCTGAACTTGATCCAAGGCACACACCGAGGCCTGGGATTTTAAAGGGAGATTGCACGGAGCTTCCTCCCTGTGCAGCCGTACTGTTGTTGATTACTGATTGATTACTGATCCCCAGCCCTTCCTCCCTCTCCCCAGACTTTCTGTGGAAGAGGTGGCTTTTGTGAACACCTGTCTGATGCCCCAGCTCTCCCTGGTCCCCGCCGGCGACGTATCCCCATGTTGAGATGAGAGGTTGTCCAGTGCGCCCCGGGACCAAGCTGCCCAGCCTCTCCTGTTGCCAATGAGAAAGCCGGCGAGAGGACGGGGACCTGCCCAGGTTACCCAGCTGGTGAGTGGCAGAGCAGGCAGGACCCTTCTGTTCTCCCGATTCCGGCCTAGAGCTCTGGCTGCATATCCCAGGAGACCCACCAAGGACACGTGAAGGCCACCAGAGTCTCCTTAGAATTAACTGGCTGGTGTGTCCGGGCATTGCCCACCAGATACACAGGCAGCTAGCAATGAGCTCGTGGAAGAGGAAAATGCAGTCCTTGCTCACTTGTAAAGAGCGCCATCAAAACTCATCATCGCCATTCTGCAAGAGCATTTAGTGCCTGACAGTTTACAATATGCTCCCAGGGACGGAGGCATTCGAAGGCTGTTGCGCACCTACTGGGTGGGCGCTGGGCACTGGAGATACGGGATGACAGACGACATTCCCGTGCAAGGAGCTCGCAGCTGAGGACCATTAGGATATTGTGTGGAAGGCGCTAGATAAAGATGTGCACACATGCATCACGTCCTTTAATTTAATCCCATAAATTTAAGTGATTGCACATAAAAGGCTAATACTACAAGTTGCAACCTGCCCAATTCCAACTGAGCAACGCAGACGGCAGATGCTAGAACCCTCCGAGGCGGGCAAGCTCACTATTGCATAGGGTGGTCAATGGTGGGTTCACTAGCAAGGCTGGCTCTGATGGATGGGTGGGAAAGCAAAAGGCAGTGAGGAGGGTGGGAGTTGGGAGGGGGCAAAGGAGAGGTGGGTTTCTTCCCCGCATCCAACTGGAAGAGTCTTTACCTAGAATTCTGCCTCTACCCACCAAAGAGGAGCCAGTTTGTCCATAGGATGGGCTGACGTACCCAGACCATGGGGCAGGCAGACCAGCATAATCAGTATAATGCAGTGGTTCTCAACCTTTGGATCATGACCCCTTTGGGGATCGAACGACCCTTTCACAGGGGTCGCCTAAGACCATCGGAAAACACATATATAATTACATATTGTTTTTGTGATTAATCACTATGCTTTAATTATGTTCAATTTGTAACAATGAAAATACATCCTGCATATCAGATATTTACATTATGATTCATAACAATAGCAAAATTACAGTTATGAAGTAGCAACGAAAATAATTTTATGGTTGGGGGTCACCACAACCTGAGGAACTGTATTAAAGGGTCGCGGCATTAGGAAGGTTGAGAACCACTGGTATAATGCATTATAGACCTGAGCGTAAAATAAAAAATTTTAAAACTTCTGGATTAAAGCGTAGAAAAAAGTTTTGCAAGCTTAGGATAAGTATCAGCTTCTTAGGACACACATTTAAAAAAAAATTCTAAGTTGTACTTCAGAAAAATTTTTTTTAAATTCTGCTCTTTAAAAACACCATCAAGAAAATGAAAAGGTAAGCCACAGGCTGGAGAAAATAGTCACAACATATATATCGACAAAAGAGTTGTATCCAGAATGTATAAAGAATTCTTACAACCCAATAATAAAACAATTCAATGGGGGGAACAAGCGGGAAGATTTAAATAAGCACTTCACTAAAATAAAGAAGTACACGAAAACATGCTCAACATTATTAGTCACTAGAGGCCCGGTGAATGAAATTCATGCACTGTGGGGGGGAGGGGTCCCCTCAGCCTGGCCTGTGCCCTCTCGCAGTCTGGGACCCCCTCGGGGATGTCTGACTGCCAGCTTAGGCCCAATCCCCGGATTAGGGAAATTCAAACTAAAACCACATGAGATACCACCTTAGACACCTATTAGAATGGCTCAAATTACAAGGGCACCATTCCAAGTGTTGGCAAGGATGTGGAGCAACTGGAACTCTCATGCTTTACTGGTGGGACAATAAAATAGACCAACCACTTTGGGAAACAATCTGGCAGTTTCTTACGAAGGCAACCATACACTTCGCATATGACCCAACCATTCTACTTTTACGTATTTATGTACCGAAGAGAAGTGAAATCATATGCCCATACAAAGACTCGTCTGCTAAGGTTCATAGTGGCTTCATTTATAAAAATCCCAAACTAGAAGTGACTCTGATGCCCGCCGGCAGACTGGATCAATAAATTGTGGCCTATGCATACAATGGAACTCTGCTCAACAATACTGAGGATGAACTGCTGATATGTGCAACAATTATATGAACCTTGAAAACATTGTGAGTGAAAGACGCCAGAGAATAACTGCTGTATGATTCGCTTTCTGTGAAATTCTAGAAAAGACAAAAGTATCCACGGTGACAGAGACCAGATCCGAGGTTGCCTGGGGCTGAGGAGCGGTGGGAGAGAGGGATTGACTATAAAAAATCAAGAGGACACTTTGTATTATTCTCTGGTGTTTGGAGTTGTGGTTGCCTGGATGTATATTTTTGTCACAACTGATCAAACTGAGTACATTTTGTTTTATGTAAGTTATACCTCAATGAAGTTAATTTTTAGAAAGTGAATGGGGAAGCCCAATAGTATGATACCATATGCTTTTCACATACGTGCAAATATACATCTTTCCACATCCTATATAATAAAAGGCTAATATGCAAATCGACTGAACAGCAGAATGACCAGTCGCTATGATGCACACTGACCACAAGGGGGCAGGCGCTCAATGCAAGAACTGCCTCCTCGTGGTCAGTGTGCTCCCATAGGGGGAGAGCTGCTCAGCCAGAAGCAGGGCTGACGAGCGCAGCAGTGGTTGTGGGAGCCTCTCCTGCCTCCGCGGTAGCACTAAGGATGTCTGATTGGCAGGCCTAAGCCATTAGTTGGACATCCCCCAAGGGTTCCTGGACTGCGAGAGGGTGCAGGCCGGGCTGAGGGACTGCCCCCCCCCCCGCGAGTGCACGAATTTCATGCACCAGGCCTTTAGTAGGTATATAAAGGCCTAGAAACACCCAGAAGGAGACTGTGTTGTTGACCTCTGGCTGGAGGTAGGGGAAAAGACTGTGAATCACTAAGTGGTCAAAGGGACGTTAACCTTAACAGCATCTTGCTTTTTCAAAAGGAGGGTGTGTCCATGTATTGCCTTGTACTTAGCTTTTCAGAAAGTGTGAGCGGCTGCGGAGGGGGGGGTGGGTGAGGGGGGTACCCACGTTTGCTCCACCATCAGAAATCAATCGGGTGCCTTTTACCTCTTTGGACCAGCCATTCCCTTCAATTATTTATTTATTAATTATGTGTCTATGTTTCTGGCAACATACGACCAGACCAGCTTCCTTTCTTGGCTCCGACCTTCCCTCCATCTCACCTCAAGGAAGCCCAAGATGCAACACCGCCATTTACTGGCCGGGGGACCAATTTACTCAAATGCTGAAGCCTTGCTTTTGCTGAATCGTAGTAGCACCTGCCGCATGGAGCTCCTGGGGGGTTCAATGAGAGAACAGAGGCCGGGGGTTTGGCCTGGGCCTTCATCAACAAGCGCCCAATAATAATAATTTTATTATTATTACCGCGTATTGATTCCAAGACAATCTTTTCATGTTTTTTTAAAAATATATTTTATTGATTTTTTACAGAGAGGAAGGGAGAGGGAGAGAGATAGTTAGAAACATCGATGAGAAAGAAACATCGATTCAGCTGCCTCTTGCACGCCCACTACTGGGGACGTGCCCGCAACCCGGGTACATGCCCTTGACTGGAATCGAACCTGGGACCCTTCAGTCCCCAGGCCGATGCTCTATCCGCTGAGCCAAACCGGTTAGGGCAATCTTTTCATGTTTTAATATTTCCAGAATTAGACGCATTTTACAATCAATGTCATAATTTATTTGGCAGGGTTTTTTTTTCTTTCCTGGTACATAAAGTGATGCACCTTATGACCGGTGGCGCCTTAAATTCTATGAAATGTGGCGGAAGCTCAGAGCTCTCCTCAGAGGCCTTGTCGATATTTAACCCACATTAGAAACGGAGAAAAGCGAACCCTCCTATTAGCCTAGGGAGAAAGAGAAAAAAGGCAGGATGATTTAATTAAACCATTGCCGCCGCCACCCCAACGACAGAATGCTCCATCTGGCACAGCTGGCACGTTGGGGAGGCCCAGCTGCCCAGGCGCCTCGTAGGTACCACTTTCTGGCTCCTTGCTACCTCCTCCCTGTGTGGTCAACGCTGGTCCCTCGCTCTTTGGCCAAGCTATGTCCATCAGCCCCTTGAGCTCCCCCTCCTGCAGGCTTTCTTCGCAATCACAAAGCCCGAGCGTCCTTGG
Source organism: Myotis brandtii (assembly GCF_000412655.1). Classification (NCBI taxonomy): domain Eukaryota; kingdom Metazoa; phylum Chordata; class Mammalia; order Chiroptera; family Vespertilionidae; genus Myotis; species Myotis brandtii. The sequence goes on along the minus strand of NW_005355708.1, from coordinate 420,841 downwards.
GGTAGCCCTTTACCCGTTGCCTCCGTTCCCCCCATGCCAGGGCACCTGAAGATGCTGATGGCACTATCAGAGTGTCCCCCCACCAGCGACCTTTTTGGTGCATCAGCTGGGTTCTCAGTAGCAAGCCCGAGAAGCCAACCCTGGCTACCTTCTGCAGAAGGAGATTGCTTTAGACAAAAAGCAGGGTTGATGGGAAGAGCGAGAAGCAGGCTGGGAAAACCAGGAGCCCAAGGCAGGCAGGCAGACCACATGGCCAGGGCGCTGCCACACGGCCGCCACGTTCCACGCCAGCCCAGGACCCTCTCTGTCACCGCTGCTGCCGTGACTGCCCACCTTCCCCCGTGAGCAAGGGTGTGCCTCCCCACCACAGCCTCAAAGCCTGCAGAGCCCGTAGCAATGTGTCTTCCTAACCCCCGGGGATCAGAGCGCACCCATGATGCTTCACTTCCAAACATGGAAGGAGCCACACAGAAAGGCCCAGCCTCCCATCACAGAACTCCTGGAAGGCTGCCGTCTGATGAGGCCACAATCGTCTCTGCTGGGATCCCCGCTCTTGGCCTCCTTAGGCCCTCGAGTCCCCGTCTTCTAAGAGGTGACAAACATTCAATTCACTCTATGGAGCTCTAGCTGGTTTAGCTCAGTAGATAGAGCATCGGCCTGCGGACTGAAGGGTCCCAGGTTCAATTCCAGTCAAGGGCACATGCCTGGTTGCAGGCTCAATCCCCAGTAGGGGGCATGCAGGAGGCAGCCAATCAATAATTCTCTCTTATCATTGATGTTTCTACCTCTCTCTCTCCCTCTCCCTTCTTCTCTGAAATCAATATAAATATACTAGAGGCCTGATGCATGAAATTCGTGCAAGAGTAGGCCTTCCTTCCCCCATCTGCTGGCACCGGCTTCCCTCTGGTACCTGGGACCCGAGCTTCCCTTGCAGCCCCAGCTTCGGCCTGAAGGATGGAAGGATGTCCAGAAGGATATCCGTTCTAATTATCATATTACCCTTTTATTATTATAGATATTTTTTAAAATTTACTCTATGGAGTGACCAAATGGTCTCGGTTGGCCAACTGAATGTCCCGCTGGCATAGTTGATCACCCTATTTGGCACACAGTAGGTGCTTCTGAAACGCTAGTCCCATTGCCTCCTCCTCAAGTTGCGGTGAGTGTGGGCAGGCTGACATTCCCAGACCCTTGTTTCTGAAGCTGGCCCTCAACCAAGGAGCGCAGACCTACTGACTCAGGAGCTGTGTGGACAACACACCCAGGTGACCCACTGAATGTGGAAGTCTGAGAAGGCCTGGCCTGGTACTCAACCAAGGATTGTTCTTTCCACCCCTCCCCTAACAGAGCTTCCCAAACAAGCAAGTGCTGAATAAGGCAGGCATAACCCAGCCAGGTCTCCTTAAAGAACACGCCCAACGCAATGTCACCATCCCCCATCCGGGCTGCGGCTTTCACTCTCTGAGTTTCCAGGAAGGAGTTGCAGGGCGAGGGCAGAACCAAGGACAGTTCTAAACTCCCGGGTCCCACAGCCTACACAGAGGGAGGCTCGACTTCATCGACTTCATCGGGGCAGGCACCTTGGTAGCCCGCTCAGCAGCTCAGCAGGCTCTTCACAGAGTCAGCGCTGTCAGGGCCAGGGGATGGAGCTCCCCGGAGCCGCCCTCACTCCTCCTATTAGGTGCCACCGTGAGTCCTCACATCCGCCTGAGCCAGTGGCAGCGGTCCTGGGCAGAGTGCCCGTGGGCCCGGCAATCTGGGGGCCACTCCAGTGAAAGCCCACGAGGGGTGGCACCCACTGCCAGGACACAGGCTGTTCCCACGGCCCCCCTCAAGGCCAGGGCGGTGCCCTCATTGCTCACGGCCACTTTCAATGCCCAGCCTGCAGGTGGCAGCCATTCAATTCCCTTTTTTAAAAAATTGATTGTCAGAAAGAGAAAGGGAGAGGGAGAGAGAGAAATAGAAACATCAATGATGAGAGAGAATCATTGATCGGCTGCCTCCTGCACGCCTGCCACTGGGGAGCAAGCCCACAACCTGGACTTGTGCTCTGACCGGGAATCAAACCGTGACCTGGTTCATAGGTTGATGCTCAACCACGGAGCCACGCCGGCCGGGCCAATTTCCATTTCCTTCAGAGGCTGTCCCCTAACAGAGGCTTTGCTGAATGAGCCCTGCAGGGCTCAAAGGAAGCACTGCAGAGGGATCCCACTCAGAGTAATGTGCAAAATTTAATTACAGAGGCCTGGGCTATCGCAGTGTCTAAGGCCATCTGTGAAGCCTGCCAGCCCGGAGCCCTCCGAGGTCTGTGCCTAGAGAGGCCCGGCAGCCCTTTGAGAAAAATCTCAGTTTGCATATGAAGGTCAGCAAATTAGCCTTGCGGTTTCTTCGCAGAATGGCCACGTATTCATCTCATGGAGAAAGAACAGTTCTGAACCTCCAGGAAGATGCAGGGACCTCCAGAAGCCATGGGGCCAGGTTTCGGTCTTTAAGTGGCTCCAGAGCCAAGTCCAGTCGCCAGATAAAGGCCAAAGGGGCAAGCAAGGCATAAATCCTTGAGGAACTCAAGTGAATGGGGAGACAGATATAAACAGCACCAAATAAATGCAGTCCAGAGGGGGAGAGTAACTCCTGCCTTGGGGGTACTCCTGGAAGGCCTCCCAGAGGAGGTGGCCGGCCCTTCTCTGGGGGTTTTGACGACTGAAGAGGAGTTATTCTTGCAACTAAAGGAGTGGGTAGATGTGGAGAAGGACACTTCAGGCAGCGCTCTGCTGGCTCGAATATTTGTAGGAACAAAGTTTCTTCGGCCTGACTCGCCTCTCCCTGGAAGAGTCCCTTCTGTGTTGTTCTGTGTGGAGTTGGAGAACTGGTCAGCATTCATTCCCTAAAAACGTCAGACCCTAAGCTCCTCGAGGGCAGAACTGGGCTTCTTTTGGATTTTCAGCGGTATCCGGAGTTGCTGAGCCTGGAAGAGAACTTCAAAGTGGAGCCCGACCCTTACACACACAACCTCCAGACTCTCCCTCGCAGGAGTCGACTCTTGCTCAAAAGCAGAGTCCCAGCAGCTTTACCTGGATCCAGACATGTGATATTTTCCCGTCACTTTAATCCTCATAGAATTACGAGGGTGAGGCAGAAGGAGTGGATTTACGGCCTCAAATAAATTTCAAAAGATGAATAAGAACAGTCACAATTAAAATCAAGTTTCCGAGGGAGGATTTGATCTCTTTCAAGGAGATTTAGGCCCTCCCACAGCAGCTCCTTCATGGGGACTTGCCTGCTGCCAAGCAGTCGGAGCAAACATCTGGGGAGCGCCGGCCGCCACCTGACTTTCCCCCTGTCGCCGAGGTGTCACGGGAGACCAAACACCACTTTTAATTAATCCCCAAAGCATGAAGGTCCTCTTCTCAGACACGCCTCTGCTATCTGCCTCCCTCTTCACTCACAGTCTCCTCTCCGAGCTCCCTCTGTCCCTTTAGCTTAGTCGCCACCTTTCCTGTGGGCCTGGTGGGGACACAGGAGGATTCTGGGGGCGAGGGATTTGCTCACAGTTGGTTAGAATAAAGCAGAATGGCTGCTGGATACTGAGGGCTGAGCCAGGGGCCTCACCCACATTTGCTTTGACCTAGGAACTCCCCAAGTATTATTAGCTTTCTTTCGTAGATGAGGAACTAGGCTCAGAGAGGTTATGAAACTGGTTCAAGGTCACACAGCTAGTGGGTGGAATTACACTGGGGATTTCTGGCCCCAAAGCCTTTTGTGGTTTCCTGTCTGCCACCTTGAGGCAGGAGACCAAGGCACCCAGGGCAGCCGGGACCATCTCCACTGCTCACTGCGCCCTTCCCAGCTTCCTTTTACTACTCCAACAGGAGACCAAGGCACCCAGGGCAGCCGGGACCATCTCCATGGCTCACTGCGTGCACCGCCCCCCCCCAACCCCCGCCTCCAGCTTCCTTTTGCTGCTCCAACAGGCCAAGATCCATGTCCCAAGGCATCTCTGCCGTGTCTCCATTCTCTTCCTGGAACGCTCCTCCCCCTTGCATGGGTGCCCTGCAGCTGCTGCAACAAAATACCCCCGACGGGGTGCCTTCCTGCCTTCATGCCATGGGAATGCATCCTCTCACAGTTCTGGGGGCTGCAAGTCTGAAGTCAGGGTGTCGGCAGGGCCACACTCTCTCTGAAGGCTCTGGGGGAGGACCCTTCCTCGCCTTTTCCGGCTTCAGGTAGTTGCTGGACTCCTTGGCATTCCTTGGCGTGTGGCCACATCACCCCAGTCTCTGCCTCTGGTATCGTACGGCCGTTTTCCCTCTCTGCATGGCTGTGTCTCTTCTCATAATGACAACAGTCACATTGGATTAAAGGTTCACCCAACTCTAGTGTGACCTCATCTTAACTAGTTACATCTGCCAAGATCCTACCAAATAAGTCGTATTCGGAGGGTCCGAGAAGAATGTGAATTTTGGAGGAAACATTATTTAATCCTAGCTCAAATCTACGCCTTCTCTCCCCGCATCCCCCAACCTCTCCGGCTGCACTTTCTTTATTTCTCTTTGGCACCTTCACCAGCGGTAATTAGGTTGTGTTCTTGTTTACTTATCCCCTTCCCCTGCTGGTGAACGCTCTGGGAAGCAGGCTTCTGGTCGACCTTGCTCATCACTCTAACACTGAACCCCAACCCCGGACTCAGAACAACTTTGCGGGACCTTGGAAGGAGGCAGGGAAGACGCGGGTCCTGCGGGCAGCAGCCTGGATGCGGGGCCACAAAGGGGCCCTTGAGTGATCGGTCAGGGCCTGGGGGGAGACCACAGGGCCACCAGCCCATCTCAGCATCCTCGACGACAGCGCTAGCTGTCCGGGTAGGCTTTGGCCATCCAGCCCCGTGCACCACGCTGAGCATGGCCGCCAGAGGGGCGCTGAGAAAGAAACACATGGGATAGCACCACGGGAACAGCCTCAGGCGCCTCTCGGGGTGTCTGTGGCACAGAACACCAGCCTCTGCCCACACTCCTTCCCAGCAGCCAGCCCCTCCCAGGCTGCTCCTGCCTGGGCCCGGGACCAACGGGTCTGGGGCAGGGTGGGTGGGGTCTGGTCTGCTCATCTCAGGCCACCTGTGCCGAGGGAGGCACTGAAGATGCTGGAAGATGCCCCAGAGGCACGGGGCTGGACCGCTCAGTGTCCTGGCCGCTGCCTCCTCGGTGCCTTCTGAGATGGGGCCGGATGCGTGGAGGAGCGTCAGCATCCGGAGACGCTCTCCCACTGGAGCCTGGAGCAGAACAGCGCCCACTCGGTGTCACGACTGTCTGGCGTCTGGCGTCCTGCGGCTGCTCTTCGGATGTAAGGTGCCCGCCAAGAACAGAGTGCGGATCGGTAAGGCGAGGTGCAAGATCGCAAGCGTGGCTCCTCTCTCTCCTCCTTCCTGGCTCCTCACCCTGGGCAACGTGACTTTGCAGCTTCTCCAGGAAAGAGATGCTCCCCCCCCCCCCCCCCCACCTGCATACACACACACCCCGCATTTGTTTCCGGGGCTGCTGTGGCAAATGGCCATAACCTGGGGGGTTTAAGAACACATTTATGCCCTCACAGGTCGGGGGCTAGAAGTCCAAAGTCAAGGTGTCAGCAGGGCCAGGCTCTGTCCGCAGGCTCAGGGGCAGAATCCGTTCCAGGCCTCTCTCCGGGCTCCAGGGAGCTGCCGGGAAGCCATGGTGTTTCTTGGCTTGGAGCTGCATCCCTCCCATTTCGGACTCCGACTCCCCGTCTTTCTCGCTGTTTCTCTGTCCCCGTGACCTCTCCTCTTGCAAGGACACTAGTCATTGGACTTGGGGCTCATCCTAAATCCAGAATGAGCGTATTCAGAGAACCTTAACTTAGTCACGTCTGCAGAGACCTATTTCTAAATAAGGTCCCCTTCTCAAGGCCCAGGTGGACGTGAACTTTGGAGGGACACCAGTCAACCTACTCCCCCACCCTTCGACTCTGAACCGGCCTTGTGTCCAGCTTTGGCCAAGAAAATGTGGTAGAAGTGACGAGGTTCGGTTCTCAGGCCACGGAGCTCCGGCTCTTGCTGTCTGAACCCCGAGACCCGCGGTGGACAAGCGTGAACTAGCCTGGGGAGGATGAGACACAGCACGGAGAGGGGCCCCGGCCATTCAGCTGACCTCACTGAGCCATCCTAGGCTGGCCAGCCCCCCACCTCGCCAGCGGAGCTCCTAAGCTCAGCAGGGGCCCCAGACCAGCTGAGCCCGGCCTACAGCGGCAACCTGCCGAATCAGGACTGAACGGAGAGCCACCAGGTTTGGGGTTAGTTGTTACACTGCAATCGACGACCGATTCATAAGACGTGACTGGTTTCAGTCAAATGGGGGGAGGTGGTGCCATTCTGGGGGGCTGCTGGGAGGAACATCAGCCCCCTAAAATGGCATTAAACCAAAGCACATATGAATCTTTGTGGGCTGCCTGGAGGAAGCATTTGGAGCCAATTCTTAACCTAATTTTTTGATGTTTCTGTCAATTGTTCCCTACCATCCCCTAGTTACCCCCACCTTACTGGACAGACTACTAGTGCCCTGCCACTCCAACCTCAGAAACTAAAACACATGGTTGCTGAACCCACCAGTGCACGCCGCCCACGCACCTCCCAGCATCCTTCTGCGGTCCCTTTAATGTGGAGCCATGCACACAGTGGTGCCTAATAATGGCACGGAGGAGGAGGAGGAGGAGGAGGAGGAGGAGGAGATCCTGACAGAAGCCCAGGTCAGAGCCACCAAGATTCAGAAAAAAACCTGAGTCATTGCGCCCCAGCCTCTCCATCTTCCGGAGCGTGAGAGGAAGTACATTCCTCCTGTGCCTCAAAGTCATGCACCAGCCGAGACATTGCCCGTTTGAAATCCCAGAGATGGGACCCCCTACCTGGCCAGGGCCACCGATTAAGAGCCCAAAAGCCAGCCATCAGCAGGCACCTGGGACATGCTGGCGGAAATTAATCACTTGCCTTGCAAGGGTATTTATTTTCTCCTTTATACCTGGAGAGAAATGGGCCGTGAGCTGGAAATTTCCAGAGCAGTAGGCTGAACTTTTGGCCTGCATGGGGACAACTTTCTTTTAAAGTGCCACATTTGCTCGGTTCAATGCCACCATTAAAGGACAATGGCCAATTTTCTGCAGACCTGGGATGTCGTTTTTGTCTAAAGAGTGAGCGTGTGGGGAATTTACTAACCTGGCTGCGATTGCCCATGGAAACAGGTTATTTAACAGGATTTAAATACTAAGCCACAGCTCTCGACAGCAGCGAGGAGGCAGCGGGAGCTTTGGACAGCGCATTTCCCTTCTAGCTCTTAACGAGAGAAGGCGGGGAAAGTGAGGGCGAAAGATAAGAGACAAGAAGAAATGGACAAAGAGCCAGGGCCAAAGAGGGGGGCGGGATGACCCCAATTCAGAGGGAGCGCCTGCTCTTTTCAAGGTGATATTAAAATAGGTGTGTATTCATGCAGCCACTTTTTTCATTCAACAAGTGTTTGTTAAAGGATCTGCTAGGCTTAAAGTTCCCAGATGGTATTAAACCAAAGCAGGTACCAATCTTGGTGGGCTTCCTGGAGGAGGCATTTAAAGGAGCTCATTCTTAACCTAATTTTTTGATGTTTCTGCCAATTGTTCCCTACCATCCTCCTAACTTCCCCCACTGTGCTGGCTTGCTCCACGGAGGAATGAATAGAATATGTGGATTCGTGTTAGGAGACAGGTCCTTCCAGCACGAACTATAACCTTAGGTTATTGTAGAGCCTCAGTTTTCTCATCTCTAAAATGGGAATCATTATACCTAACTCAAGCAATCGAACTGAGCATTTAATAAAAGTGTAGGTGAAGCTTCTGGCTTAACACCAGGTACGTGTGAAATATGCACAGTGCTCATGTCTGTTCTCTTCCCTCTCAGCCTTTGCCACACTACATACATGACTCTCTTTCTAAAAGTCTGCTCAGAAAGGTACCTCTTCCAGGTAGCCTTCCCCCGCCTAGGTGTTACTGAACTTTGGGATGGCCTTGCCCTTAACAGCATAGTGTGTGTCTAAGACTGAGCGCTGGGGTCAGACTCCGAGATTCACGTCTTAGCTCCGCAACTCACCTGCTATGTAATATTGAATGAGATGTTAACTCCCTGTGATTCTCAGTTTAAAAACACAGCCCGGCCCTGGCTGGCATTACTCAGTGGTTAGCGCTTTGGCCCGAGAACCAAAGGGTCGCAGGTTCAATTCCAGTCAACGGCATGTACCTGAGTGCGGGAGGCAACCAATTGACGTGGCTCTCTCACATCGATGTTTCTCTCTCTCTCCCCCTCGCCCCTCCCTTCCACCTTCTCTAAAATCAATGAAAAAAATATCCTCCAATGAGGACTAACCAAAAAACAAACAAACAAAAAACAATCCATGCGCCGTAGGGCTGCTAGGGTTACAAGAGGTCACCCCGATAAAAATGCTTTCCTAGGGCCCGGCACATAGTATGTGCTCAATAAATGACAGCCAGCTGTTCGCCACGCTCCGGCTGGACCATGGCTGCGAATGAGGGGATTTCCGGGAGGCCTGGAAGTCCACGCTCCAGCTGCTTGTGGTAAAGCAGTCCTTGTTCTTCCACGAAAAACAAAAGCAAAGCACCTTTGCCCACGCCCACCCCTGTGAAGGCGCGGCCGCTTCCTCCTCGAGCCCTACACCTTCCAAGCAGTTTTGCCTCCAGACTTAATTTTCCCAATTACTCTGTCTGCTCACAAGTCCCTCCATCCTCTCCAGCGCACACGGAGAGTCTTTGGAGACAGGCTGTGCTGGGTGACGGAACAGAAAATGCTCAGTTACCTACACAAATGGCCGGCAAGAACCACGCTTTTCCCGTTCGGCCCGAGAATGTATTACATGACCTCCTTCTGCAGCGCCTCCCCCGCTCCTTCGGTTTGGTTTACTCTAATTTCAAAATGACTTTTCATTTCCTGCAGCAGCACCGGCGGGGTGGGTGGAGATAGATGGAGGGTTGAGCCGGGGGAGAAGGAGGGAGGTAGGAGGAGGGAGCAGGAGGGGACGAGCAGTAGGACACCCCAGTGAGACCCTTCCCACACCCCAAAACAGGACCCACAGCCGGAGAGAATTTGCGCATGAACATATTTGGGAGAGGGCCATCTGGGACAGTGTTTGGTTGCTGAAATAGTGGCATTTCAGTGATCTATGGGCACAAAGGAATAGAATTCTTAAAATCAAAGTTGTTCCAAAAAATCTGGGGTATGTGGTCACCATTGTAGGTCCGGGGAATCTAATCTTGACATTTTCCACGAAACAGAAAATCAGAAGCAAGTAACACATCACAGTGGCGGTCTGTGGGCGCCCACTGGGAGCTGGGCTTGCATAGGACGCGGAGTTCTCTATTAGAGTCGCTCGCTGCCCTGAGCACCAATTACCTGTCACTATTATTTATTCATTAACTGTCATTAATTATGGGCAAACTATGTGCCTAATGGGTGTCTCCCCAGCTCTATCCTGCGCTCATGAGAGCAAGGAGCTAGATGCAGTGTCATGCCCTCGGCAGGTTCTCAATATATTTGTTAAATGAATGGACAAAAACATTCAAAACAAAAAAGAGCAAAAATATTCCTAGAACATGCCCTTTGTCAAGGAAGGAAGTGGGCAGGAGAGATAGCACCAAGAAATCTTACTGTCCAATTGGCTCCCCGAGTGGCACTCTTTGCAATCCTGGCCACCACCCTGGAGGAGGCCCACAGCTGCTGTGGTTGGGAGTGAGGCCACAGCACGGCCTCCCACCCCCCTCAGCCAGGCATGCTCAGAACTCCTTCTGTTCTCTGCTGGTTCCAGCCATGTAGTCCCATGTGCACAGAATCCAAAAGGTGGTGGGAACCAGGAGTGTGGGCTCAGGTTTAGCATACCGTCCACCCACGGCCCCACGCAGAACTCCAGGTTCCCCGGGAGCCGCCTCCTCAGCCAGCAGGGAACCAGCAGGGCCAGTGCTCTGAGGCCACCTTCTCCCTCAGGTCTTGTCCTTCCCAGCCCTCGGGTTCCCTCCTAAAGTTCGGGCCTCCATGAGCCCTCTATCTCTATGCATAGCCCTTCTCTATCATAGCCCCTGCCC
>NW_005355708.1:400576-410685 GCF_000412655.1 Myotis brandtii | reverse complement strand
GGGGGGGAGATTGGAAGGGGAGACCAAAATACATAGAATTATAAAAGAAAGCAATTCTATTGAAACATGGCTATCAAAATATTTAAATAAACAAATGGTAGCAATTTGTCGTTTATAAACCTGATCTATGGTAATTCCCGCGCTCTTTAATAACACGTTCAAAACACAAGATCTAGCTGCAGGTCTAATAACCACCATAACTGCAAAGCAGTGATGAGCGTAAACAATATTTTGAGATGTCTACCACCACTGGAACACGACGTGAAAACACGTGTTTCCTCTGGATGTGGAAGTCCCTGTGCTGCTCATATTATAGCCTATATCCATAATGAGAGGAAATGACGCATTTTACCTACGGCTAATGAAAATAAAGAACTTGTTTCCCCCACTCAGGTTCACAGACCTCCTGAATCGGTCGCGGACCCCAGGCTACGAGCCCGTATCAGCTGAGTGTACCTTTTGTGGTCTGTGCACAGACCTAGGTCCTTACTAATTCCCTGGGGAGGGTCCAGGAGGTGTGGATGGGGGCAGGGGGAGAACCATTCCCACCACAGAAAGATGAATGAACTCTCCAGGTTGTGCTTTACCTGTTTGATTCAAAATAGATGCCGAGCAACTGCAGGTAAAGACGTGGGCTGCTCAGAGATCTGGTCTACCCCCAAGCAGTATACTTATCTGCCCTCCCGAGTCCAGGGCCACAAGCCAACAGGGACGGAGGGGCCTCCGTCAGCTCTCTCCTGGGCTCCTGGGACCTTCCCTTCCTGTGAGATCCCCTCCCCCCTCCAAGGCTGCTGGAGGTTTCGTCACTGCAGGGGGCGGGCTCCATGCTGGTGGCTCTTTGCACGCCCATGTCAACCCCTAGGGCAGCGATTTTCAATCCGCGTGTGGCAAGAATGTTTAGAACATGCATTCCCTGACTATGTAGTCAGGGGCACTGACCTCTTTTTCCTGAGATTGTCCAATAAAAAAATGACAACTGTCAACACAACAATAGCCGCTCGGTGTGAATGAATCCAAATTATACCTGTGAGTTGTGTTGTGTTTTTTGGTTTTTTGTCAGATCAGCAAAAAATATATTTTTTAGTGTACTGCAGAATTGTAGTGATTCGTTTATGTGTCGTGAGATGGAAAGGGTTGGAAACCGCTGCCCTGAGGCTCAGCACTGGAGGAGCCTTAGTCCCTAGCACAGCCCTGTCCCTTTGCACCCAGGCCAACCTGGGCCCCCAGATGTCACTCAGCCAGGTGACAGTGGACGTAGGTTCTAAACCATGGCCTGGCGGTGGTGCTGGGCACCTGGGGTCCAGAGGCGGCGGTGACGGGAAGTGGGGACAGTGCCAGGGAAGCTTGGCATCACCCTGGAGCAGAGGGGGAGAGGAGTTCCAGGCAGTCGGGCATGTCACATAATTACAGGAGAAAAATTAGGCCTGAGCCTGGCTCTCTCTGCCTCCGTCTGAATGATCATCGCCCTTATTATAAAGCAACTAATTATTAGCCTGGCTCATTAGCAATTATAAATCTCTAACTCCAGAACTTCATTAAAAAAATGACAAGTTAGCACTTAATTATTTTCCCAACTGCCTGGATCGTGCGCAGTGTTAACGCACTCGGTGCCCGTGGCTCTCGAGGGGCCCTGCTCTGCTCCCATCCACCCCGCGTGGCTGGCGTCAAACAGCCTACGATGTGAGGAGGTGAGCTGTCCTCTCCCGCTCTCCGGGGAAGAGGAACAGCACGTTTAGTGAGCACGTCTGAGTGCCAGCTGCGTGGCGTGCCTCGTCACGTGGAAATTTCTCCACGACCCTGTGGATATGATACTGTTGATCCCCATCTTCCTGAGGTAGAACCCGAGGTTACAACACTCGTCACGTAAGACACTTGTCAGCTGGGATGTCACCCAGGTTAGCCTGAGCCAAAGGCCACGCCCTTAAGCACCACGTCATGTTCAGCCACAGATCTCCCTGGTGGAGAGGCTGACTCTGGGAGGGAACAGCCCTGGGTAGGTGACGGCCAGGACCCTTGACAGCCAAGTGCTGCCTAAGACTTGCCTGCAAAGAGCAGGGAGCCCGTTGCACCCGTGTGTCTTATCCGCACATGGTGGTGGGTGGTGGTGGATGGAAGAACCTTCCAATTTCTAGTGTCGCCGTGGCTCATTATCCTACCCCCAACTCCCCAGAAAGCCCCCAGCCTCCTCTTCTCTCCCCAGTTTAAAATAAGGAGAATGCGTTAGACCAGTGATGGCGAACCTACGACATGCGTGTCAGAGGTGACACGTGAACTCATTTTTTTGGTTGATTTTTCTTTGTTAAATGGCATTTAAATATATAAAATAAATATCAAAAATATGTCTTTGTTTTACTATGGTTGCAAATATCAAAAAATTTCTCTATTTGACACGGCACCAGAGTTAAGTTAGGGTTTTTCAAAATGCTGACACGCCGAGCTCAAAAGGTTCGCCATCACTGCGTTAGACAGTTTTGTTTTTTTAGCTCAGATGCTGCATCGGATGTTCCAGTAAAGACGCTCTGGTCATCACAGCCAGCCATCCAAACTGTACCACAGTCCAGGGTTGACAACCCTAGTGGGAAGCTGGCACATAGCATGCCAGGCCACACCATTTAAAGAAATGAGTGATTTTCATAACGTTGTGTATTTGAACACGTGCAATTATGGGGGAGGGATGGGGAGAAGGGAACAGAGCTATAGGATGGGAAAGCAGGTGTTAGTCACTCATGCAGTCGGTCATGGGTTCAAATCCCAGCTCTGTAAGTTACAAGGACTCAGAAAAGAGAAAACAGATCTGAGGAAGGCCCATCGGGAAGTGGCGTGGAGCCCAGATAAGTTACAAGGACTCAGAAAAGAGAAAACAGATCTGAGGAAGGCCCATCGGGAAGTGGTGTGGAGCCCAGAGGACGGGACGTGCTGTGGACATGCCAGTCCCTGTCGTCCTGCAGGCCTAGGAAGCTTCCTGAAGGTGACCCTTCCGAGTCAGGGCCAGGTGAGCAGCAGGTCAGCCAGCGAGGGCATGTGTCCGAATGCCAGGGCACCAGGCTCAATAAAAGCTACCGGATGTCGCCGAGGGAGGAACCCCAGGGAGGGCGGGAGGGACCCTTTTGGCAGAAGCTCGGGGAGGATGGACAGTGTTGACCAGCAACAGCCATGAGACTTCTCTCTGTGGAAGGTGGTGGGTTACCTGCCAGACGGTGCACCCCTGAGGGGCATGGCAGCCTGCGGTCAGACCCCATATCAGGCCGTAAACAGTCATATGGGGTCCAGTCAGGATCCGCCGAGGGGGCCAGAGCGGGAAGGGGCCAGCTCTCCACCTAGTGAGCTCTCTGTCCCCCAAGGCATTCAAGAGGGTGACGCTCCGGCAGGAACCAAGCACTAGACAGGTAGGACTGCCTCATGATAACGGACAACCTGCTGAGGCGGCTCCTACCTTAACCCGCTTCCGCCTGAGGCACGGAGAGTAAGTACCTGCCTAAGTTACTGCCAGGCTCCCTTTGGACTGACCCCAACGACGGAGCCCCTGTGTCTCAGCCCACGCCCTCTGTATGGCAACCTCATACTGGGCTCAAAGACCCCCTCCTGCCCAGAGACCCCATCAGAAGACTGCCTACGGCCTAGAGACCATCGTCCCTGCCCCCCTGTCCCCCAGCACTCACCCCAGGCCTCCTGCCAGGCTGGTCTCACTGGGAAGGGACAGGACCGCGGCATTCCCTGCCTCAGGGCTGGCCTCCTGGGCTCCTCCCTGGCCCCCTCGGGTTGGAGACAGCGAGATCCTCATGGCGGTTGGTAGGAACAACCCCTGGCAGCAAAATGACAGGTAATTGGCCCCTAAATCCCTGGGGAGACACGGGGAGGATGAGGAAAAATTACGGCCGTGGAACTCAGTCTTAAAAATTATATCACCTTTGCTGACAGCGTAATTACTCCTTTTCCCGAGATTTAGTGCAGATCTCCAATCCTTAAACAGCTGAGGGGTGTTTTAAGGCCTCTTCCTTCTTCACTCTCTCCTTCCCCCGGGCCTTCAGAGGCTGGATTCCCGGCACGTGCCAGCTTCTCGCGTTTCCATTGGAGCAAACCATGCCTGGGCTGGCCCAAGGTGGAGGGACGGTGCCGAGCGACCAGGAGGAAGGGGCCTTGACCCAGGACCTACTGCTTGGGTCCCGCCCCAGGACAGGAAGCCATATCTTCCTAAATGACTCCTGGCCACCTCTTTGATGCCCCTCGGCTTCTGGGGGCCTCACCTAAGAGGACACAGTGGTGCCCACCCACTCGGCGAAAGGCTGCTCGATGCCTGACCGTCGTCCTTGGACATCCCCGTGGCATCTGATGCTCTACTTTGATGCAGAGGCATGTTCGTGCGGCGGAGGGCGGGGAGGGCTGGGAGCACGCCCCACATCCACAGCTGGGGGTATGTGGCCACATCCATACATTGTGGTGCCTCAGTTGCCAGTGACGTGAATTAATGAGTCGGCTCTGAGCTATAGGATGCGCAGCCCAAGAAAAGACAGAATTTAAGGGGTTAAAGGCACTCCGTCTCCCTTCTTGCAGCCAAGGTGGGAGAGTCCAAAGCCTCTTTCCTGGCAGGGGTGGGGATGGTGTGGAGCCCGTCATGTTTCTGGCATTGATCCCCCAGGAGGGTGTTTCATCTGCCTGGCACTTTGCAGGGAGTGAGCGGCCGGGGCGAGGAGTGGGCAAGATGGATCTGGAGGGCCTTCTGCTGGCCCTGCCCAGGGGGGAGCCCAGCGAGCGAGTCTGCAGAAGGGAGAAGGGCAGGGCATGGACACAGAAGGCTCGGGGGAGCGCCTGTGTGGCCAAGGAGGGTTTGTCAGTGTTACAGATCCCTGGCGCCGCGGGAGGGGCGGGAACAGGAAGCTGCGGCTGTGTCTGGACCCAAATGGCTGGAGCCACAGCTAAAGGGCAGAATCGATCTAGTTGTGACACCTCTACCCCCGTGGTCACTGGACATGGTGACGGCCCCAAAAGACCACAGCAAACAAATTCTAACGTCCCGATGTCTTTTTACTACACACTCCAAAGTCAACGCCTGACTGTGTGACCGGCCAAGCTAGGTCACCTGACGGGGACTTGGGTTGGGATTGGCCAAGCTGGGCCACCTGACTGGATCCTGGCTGTCAGCATTGGCTAAGCCTAGTCACCTGGCTGGGTGCTGGCTGTTGGGCCTGGCCACACTGAGTCACTTGATTGGCCTTGGCTATCAGGGGGAAGGAGAAGAGCGTCCCCCCTTTGGATTGAAGAGTGAATGGAGCAAAGCTGTATCTTGCAACTCTTCCCTCAGTGGGGGTCTACCCCAGACACACCAAGTCCACTGCCCGTCCTTAAAGCTTTTCCCCTTAGCTCCTCCCCCATTCACCTGCTGGCCTGGTCAAGGTCAACGCCAAATTCACAACGTCCTGATCCTTCACTTTAGGGCAGACAAGTTGGAAACCTCCCTGGGGTGTGAGGATGGCACGGAGGGGCTCTACTCCAGAGCACATTCTGAAGGAGAAGAGAGCCGCTGGGACGTGAAGGCGGAGCCAGTGAATTTGGCTTGTCTCCGTGGATCGGGGGCAAGATTGATTTCGTTCATAAATGCTCCCCGTGATCTTGAGCTCCAAAGAGGGCTACCCCTGGCTGCTAGTGAGTCTCTTTGACCTTCCCCTACACATCACCAACCACACCAGGACTCTGCCCCTTCCTTTCCTACTTCATCAACTTGGAGTATTTAACAGAGGAAATCCTAGGGACAGTGACCTTGAGGGCCACGGCCAAAGTCCTTGACCGTGCAGGGGCCTCAGCATCCCCAGCCCTTTCAAACGACTTTGTGCTTCTCCTTCAACCCCACGTTGGGGCCCCTTCCTGCAGCCGTGGGCAGTGTCCCTGTGCTCGGAGGACCAAGCCGTCCCGGGAGGCCCCAGGCCTCTCATTCCCTCTCCCACCGCAGCCCAGACCCGTCCCAGCCTGTCCTGTCCCCACCGACTGAGGAGAATAACTGGTGCCCGTTCTCCGAGAATCCTCTCCGTGTGGACTGTAGACAAGGGCTTTCAAATTGATTTAAAGCCTGTGTCACGCTGGCTTAGAGAAAAATCCCCACAGAAATTAACCAGTTTAACATCTGGGGGATGCTCACCAGAACACGTGCTGCGTAATCATGGAGGATGCGCCTTTTCCCGGGAGCGGAGAGGGGGCAGAGGTGCGCCGGGAGTCCCGACGCCCCGCCCGGGGAAGCCCGAGCCAATGCTTCCCGTGTAAATTGCCCAAGGGCACCGGGGTACCGCCGGCACTGGCCACGGGCCACCTCTTCCAGGCGAAGCTGGCCTCACGCTCTTTCGCTCACTCTCACCTTCATCCGTCAAGTGAGACGCGCTCCTGGCGTGTGCTTCGGCCCAGGCCCTCGTCATCTGTTGCCGGAATTGTCTCACCAGCTGCCTAAATCAGTGATGGCGAACCTATGACACGTGTGTCAGAGGTGACACGCGAACTCATTTTTTGGGTTGATTTTTCTTTGTTAAATGGCATTTAAATATTTAAAATAAATATCAAAAATATAAGTCTTTGTTTTACTATGGTTGCAAATATCCAAAAATTTCTATATGCGACACCTCTTCCCTGGGGCCTCCGTCGGAGGGGGAGCATCATTCCTTGCTCCCTCTGGTTTCTACACCGACCTGTACATTTGGTCCACTGACGTCTGGTCCCTGTTAACATACATGTAAGCACTACATGGGAAACCCCTTCATCAGCAAGGGCTGGCAGAGGCGAGGCCCAGCCCAGCACCGTGCCTGGCTCATGCCCATGACCATGGGGGAGTCCACTCAGCTGTGGACGGCGATGCACAGACAGCCCCGCCCTCGGGGACTCATCTCTACCGGAAGCCCCGCCCCTCGGCTGCACTGCCTTCCCATTGGCCTAGCAGCCAGGGTGGGTGTCTGGGTGTTGTTTTCTGTTGATTGTGCACCAACATTGATCTGTGCGGTACTTATTTCGGGGGAGGACTTTTTTAGCCACCTCAGATGCATCACTCTATCTAATCCAGTGGTTCTCAGCATTCCCTTGGAACTTGCTAGAAATGAAAACTCTTAATGCCCTCCCCAGACCTACTGAATGGCAGACTCCCGGGGCGGGCCCAGCCCCTGGGCTGAACAAGACCTGCTTCCCGGATCACGCAGATGCACTCAGGCACACAGCCGCCCTGGGGGGATCACCGTGCCAGTTGACAGGGGAGGAAACAGGCTCAGCCGTATGGGGTGACTCACCCAGGATCCCACAAGGAGGCCACGTCCTGATTGGAGCACGTGATGGGCCGAAAAGTGGTCCCCAAAAGACAGCCGTGTCTAAGTCAGATCTGCGAACATGACCTTATTTGGGAAAAGAATCTTTGCAGGTGCAATTAAATTCAGGATTTTGAGAGGAGATGATCCCGGATTATCCGGGTGGGTCCTAAATGCCATCATACGTGTCCTAAGAAGACAGAGGGAGGAGCTTTGACACCTCGGAGAAATGGAGGAGGCAGACAGGGGAGCGATTCGACCACAGCCGGGCAAGGCCGTGGCCCGCAGACTCGGAGAGAGGCAGGGACGATTGCTCCCAGGAGCCCTCAGGGAGCCTGGCCCCACCAGCACCAGACTGAAGGCCGGGGCTCCCAGAACGGGAGACAATCCACTTTTGTCATTTTTAGCCACCGAGTTTCTGGGAACTGATTCCAGCAGCCCTGGAAAACGGACTCGGAGAGGCAGAGGGACTGGTGCTGCCCGGGAATGCGGGTCGGCCCCCAGGAGGGGAGAGGAAGATGCTTGGTGATAACCACAGTGTCTCTCTCTCTCTCTCTCTCTCTCTCTCTCTCTCTCTCTCTCTCTCTCTCTCTCCATTGCTTCAGGCCAGAGGGCGGGCTGGGCTGGTTCCTGCTGGAGTGGAGGCCGCCTGTCTTTTATCCCCAGGCCTTTATTGAGGGTGAGGGTGTGAAAACTGCCACCTGGGGCTCCATCATATAATTCAGTATTAAAAAAAGATAAAAAAGGAAATCCTGTTCTTTGTTACAGCATGGATGGAGCTGGAAGATATTATGCTAAGCAAAATATGCCAGACACATAAAGACAAATACCATATGTTCTTACATGTGGAATCTAAAAGTCAAACTCAGAAACAGAGAGTAATGCTGGTTGCCAGAGACTTGAGGAGGGAGGAAATAGGGAGATGTTGGTTATAGGATGAAAAGTTACAATTATGTGGAATGAATAAATTCTGGGGATGTAATGTACAATATGATGACTATAGTTAATAATACTGTTGATAAGGGTTAACTAGCTAGCTTAATATAGGAAGGGAGAGGGTTCAGAGAGGGTTCTCAACCTTGGCTGCACATTAGAATCACCTGGGAATCTTTTTAAAATCCTGATTTCTGGGCCTCATCCTCCGGAAATTCTGTTTCTTTGCTATGGGGTGGGGCCGCAACATTAGTAACAGAGAAACAGAATTTCCGGAGGATGTGCAGCCAAGGTTGAGAACCACTGCTCTAAAATCACCTGCTTCCACAGGCCCTTGACAAGGAGATGGAAAACGAGGCCAAAAGGGGCAGTGGCGCGCCTGAGGCCACGCAGCTGGCATCCATATTTGACGCCACCCTAAGCCACGGGCCCTGCCATGTCGAAGTGCGGAAGAGGATGGCCGACCTTCCCTTGGGGGTGAGAGGCCCCCTGCAGACCCAGCCCTGCCCCTGCTCTGCACCCCGGCCCAGATGATGAAACAGGCGTCAGGCGGATGGACAGGCCTGCCCATCTGTGAGGTGCGAGGCGCTCTCCACAGATGTAATCAGGGCTCCGGAGACGTCCCGGCAGCCGGCGCCTGGGGAGGCGGCGCAGTAATTCATTTAATCAAGGAACAGATGGGGAGCTGATAGAGTGTGTGGAAAAATCAGGTCTCTGTGATAACATTCTCTTCCCCACTCGGCCCCCGCAGCCCGCGGCTTCTCCAGCAAGAGCTCCCAGAGCCAGCGCCAGCCCTGCCCAGGCCGGAGATGTTTCGCCAGGAACCTTGGGCCCCAGGGATGTGGGTGGTGGGCGTGGGTGAGGCTGCTGCCTGCTGGGCCGGCCCCCAGGCTCCCTCCCTCACGCCCCAGCTTCCTGCAAGCGCGCGGAGCCGGCTGCCCCTCCCACCGGAGCCAGAGGGGGCTGAGCACCAAGGCTCCGTACAGAAGGCTCTGAGATGCTGTCAGCCACACACTCCTGGTCGCGTGCAGACAGGAAATTGAGCTCATCTATCTGTTTATCATCCCCTTGCCCACTGCCAAGTTCACAGACCCTTGGCCCCAGCTTCCTCCAGCTGTATCTGGGGACAAGGAGAGGATGTATCAAGATTTCAGCAATGGTTTCTGCACCGGGGGGGGGGGGGAGGTTCGGGGGGGGGGTGGTGGTTGGCTATCCCCAGAGGACATGTGGCAGCGACTAGAGACATTTCACGACTCGGGGAGGGAGCTCCTGGCACCCAGTGGGTGGAGGCCAGGGTGCTGCTGCACAGCGTACAATGCGCAGGACAGCCAGCCCCACAAGGTGACCCCATCCACGTTGTCAGCAGAGCCTGGGAAACCGGCTCCGCCCAGCTGCCCTGCCTCCAGGTGGACTCCTCTGGCTTTTCCAGGTCACACAGCCCTCAGATTAGCACCTGGACTGTCTCCCCAGGTTGTCCCACCACAATGTGCACACACACACACGTGCACATGCACATGCACGCACGCACGCACACACATTCCAACCACTATGGCTTTAAGTGGGCCCTGGTGGAGTCTCACGCACTCACTGCGCCAACGCCACTCACCTGTCAGGCGGTTCAGCAACTGTGCCATTTAAATAGCAGGTCGGCAGTGAGTAAGTGAACACCTGGGATCACTTCCCCTCCCCCATGCAGGCCTGATCTTAGTTCAGTGGTTCTCAACCTTGGCTGCGCATTAGAATCACCTAGGAATCTTTTTAAAATCCTGATTTCTGGGCCCCATCCTCCGGAAATTCTGTTTCTTTGTTACTAATGTTGTGGCCCCACCCCATAAGCCTCACCCCATGCTCACCCGCTAAGCCGGTCGCCACGCTCCCCGGGTCCTGCCTCCGCTCCTGCCCAGC
>NW_005355708.1:384711-399516 GCF_000412655.1 Myotis brandtii | reverse complement strand
GCAGGGCAGAGGGTGGGAGGGCCTGGGTTATTGCGCCCGGGCTGCTGGGATACCAGGCAGCTCTGAGGGAGAGCGAGGGCGAGCTGCTGTGAAGGTCTTCAGAGCATGAGGCCAAGTGAGAAGCAAAATACTGACCTGCAGAGGTGGGGGGAGGAATGTGTCAGCATGTGCTTTTATTTACATAAACAAACAAAAAATGATACAGCTGATGAGGGAACTGGGTGTGGCAGACATCTTTAAGATCATGCAAAGGAACAGAATTTCCGGAGGATGAGGCCCAGAAATCAGGATTTTAAAAAGATTCCCAGGTGATTCTAATGTGCAGCCCAGGTTGAGAACCACTGTCTTAGTCCTGGGAAACCCGCCCTCAATTCTCCCCCTTCCCCCTGCCTGCTGGTTTCCTCCTGGCATCTTCCTGTGATGGGCCCGGGGCCAGCAGGCCGGGGAGCAGAGAGGTGGCCTGGGCAGTCCCCTCGGGCCTGTAGCCAGGCTCTGTCCTTCCTAACACCACAGGGACAGGAGAGCCTGGGTGACCTTCTGCTGCAGGAGCCATGAGACCAGTTCCTCCCCTCTGACCCCGATCTTCCTAACAAGCCCTGACCCCGTGCAACTGTTATTAGTGAAACTCAAACGCTCTTCTCGACTGAGTGCTCGTGTGTCCCGGATGCTGAGCTCAACGTGCATAACATCCGTCACTCAACCTCCTCGGCCATCCTAGGACGCTGTCATCCCCACTTGACAAAGAGAGTGCGTCTCAGAGAGGCTGAGTAACTTGCTCAAGGCCACACAGCCAGTAAGTAAGCAGCGCACTGAGGACTTGAACCCTTGACTCCTAGTAGCCCTGCTCCCCGAGCCCCTCGATCCTGAGTGGTCCTCACACCCATAGCACGGAGTCACCTGGAAACTTGTTAGAGGGGCTGTTTCACCTGCTCCCTCTAGGGCTGGACGTCACCTGTGTCCGGCCGTGTCCAGCCCTCTCTCCGGATAATCACGAATACTGACTTCCCGCTGGAGAAAACCCCGCTTCCAGCTCCCTGGGCCCCTCCCCTTCCCCTGACCCCACGGAGGCAGCTGTTTCTGTCTGCTCTCCAGGCCCGGGAGGCCCCGTCTGCTGTCTCCCAGAACAAATGTTTCCCTGGTCCCCACTTTCTGAGAATTCTCCCAACTGGCTCCTGCCTTTTTTCTTCCCCCTGTAACAATCTTTCCCTCGCATTGGAAACCCTTTCATCTCCCGTCTGAGCGGGGACTCGGGCCTTCCTCTGGGCCTCGGAGGTGTTGTTCTGGTTACCAATTAAAGTATAAAAGTACAGCTATTTATCAAAGGGACACACCGAGCCATACGCGTGGCACTAGAGCGCAGGCCTGCCAGCCCCGGTGCCGCACGGCCACCTGCACCGTCTCCAGCGCTGTGGTCCGAGGCCGAGTGTGTACCGCCGGGTCCCTGTCATCCCTCGGGTCCCTGCAATCCCACAGGTGTGTGGGGGGTCATCTCCATGGCACGGGGAAGGCGTGTGAAGGTAAGGCCCCCTTAAATCCCCCGAGTTAGCGAGGGCAGAGTTAACCCTCTGATGCCCCGTTGAATTGGCTTCTTACCTGGTCCCGTGAGGACCAGCTGAGCGCTCACATGCTCTGGGTGCCTTCGTTTCCATGTGCCAGAAAGTTCTGTGAACAGGCTGTCCTCATGAGCAACTGCGGCTCCCGGGAGGGCTCCGCCCACAGGGGTTTCTTTACTCTCCGGGCCGCGTGTGCCTCCACTCCGAGTGTGAAGCGGAGCCTGGATCAGATGCCTCCACCCGCTGGGCACGGCCAGACATCGGGCGGAGGAGTTCCCCACCTTCCCTGTTGGCGCCTGGAGGCCAAGCTCTCTGAATATTTTAAAAGTCGTCCTATTGGAAAAGGAGTAGGCGCATCCTGAACTATTAGCAGGCGGTGGGGGGACAGCAGGCAGACACCGCACGGAGGCGTGGGGGTGTGGGGCTATGGGTGCTCAGCTAACAGCAGAGCCGCCTTCTCCATCACCTGCACTGTTTGAGGCACCTGGGGCCCCTCTCCTACCCAAGGCTTCCGTTCATCACCTGCACTGTTTGAGGCACCTGGGGCCCCTCTCCTCCTACCCAGGGCTTCCATTTGCTCCTCGGTCTACAGACGAGAACCTTCCAGGACCTCCTGCGGGGAGTGTGTTGGGGGAAAGTCTTCGCTTCCCCCGAGGAGAAGCAAGGTTGATGGAAAGGAAGCTGGCGTCAGGGCCGTGTCCCCATTCAGGGCACTCGCTCCTCTGGTGGGATCCCTTCCCCTGCAGCAGCACGAGGGGGAGGGCTGCCTGCTCCCTTCTCGGGCCCTCGGGCAGGGCCACGGGGCTCTGCCTAAGGACCAGCCCCCAGGCTCTCAGGTGCAGCTTTCTCTCCTTTGCTCTCTCTCCAGCTTCATTCTTTGAGGCCGAGGACTCCTGGGTCTGTGCCCACGCCCAGCCCCGCAGGAGGCCTGGCTGGTCCCGTGGAAAGGCCCACACGGGTTTGCCACCGTTAAGAGCTCCCCGAACCTTGGGACAATCTGAGAGCCTTGAGGTGGGCAGCCTCGGTGCCGGGCAGGGAGCCCGATCCCCGGGGATGGAGACAGTGAGGAAGTTTGTTTTGTAAAAAGAGGAACATGCGAATCGGCTGTCTGACTCCAGTGCTCCCAGCAGGAGATCCCACACAACCTGCCAGCGCCGACAGAGAGGAGAGGTGACAAATGCCACCGTGGCGACAGACACTGCGCAGCGTCTGCAGGCAGGAGTGGGGACCTGGGCTCCACGGGCCACCTGGGCTGTCGCTGCAGGTGACAGACGTGACGCCGAGGCTCTGTCAATGTCGACGGTGCAGGCGTCCGTCCGCACGGAATCCCGGCCCGCTCAGCGAGACTCTAACTCCACGGTGAGCTTTAGAATTACCTGAGGGGCAGGAGTCCTGTCTGGCTCACTCACGGCTACATCCAGGGGGCATCGCACAGTGTCCGGCACGCAGTAGGTGCTCAGGAAACTTGCATGGAATGAATGGGTGGTTCCTGGGGTCTGGTGACCCAGCACTCAGTCCCTCCCCCCGCTCCCCCGCCCCACCAGCCGAGTCCAGAGTTACATCCGCTCCGCAGGCAGACGCTGGGCATGTGTGCTCCGTGAGTCAGTGACCCCCTCCTACAAGACAATGAAAAGATCGAATGCATTTAAAGCCCACAAAAGGCCCCAGTGAGGTGAGCGCTGCTTGTTTAGAAGCCTGTGTGTGTCCAGAATTTTCCCAGGGGGACACGAGCCACCCCTGTGGTAACTTCCAAGGGTCCAGACCGGTGATGGTGAACCTATGACACGCGTGTCAGAGGTGACACGCGAACTCATTTTTTTGGTTGATTTTTCTTTGTTAAATGGCATTTAAATATATAAAATAAATATCAAAAATATAAGTCTTTGTTTTACTATGGTTGCAAAGATCAAAAAATTTCTATATGTGACACGGCACCAGAGTTAAGTTAGGGTTTTTCAAAATGCTGGCACGCCGAGCTCAAAAGGTTTGCCATCACTGGTCCACTCTGGGCGGCCACCTGCCAGGCAGTGGCCAGCTCCAATGCCGGGCTCCCTGTGAGGGGCCATTTGGCAGAGCATCGCAGGGCAGCCTGAGAGCAGCCCAGGCCCCAGACCCCAGCCTGTCCCAGCGGCTCCTGCCTCCCGGTCCCCAGCCGATGGCATCCGCAGCTGAGCCTGGCACGTCCTCTGCAGGTCGGGGCTGGCATCACTGCCTTAGACTACTGCCAGGAATAAACCAATCAGGCCAGAAACGTGGCCTGATATGGTCACCCATTAACTCTCCAATCTCGGTGCCATCGATAAGGGGACAAACCGAGAGGGAGACCCCGGTCATTTCTCGTGGACCTGGGAGCTAGGCCAGGTCCCTGTCCTTTCTCCCTGTCTGCTCCCCTTGACCTCTGACCCGCTGACGCCGGTAGCCGGGCACCAGCTAGAGGCTCGGGGAGGAAGAGTCAATCTATCGAGAGAAATGTCCACACACATTTCCCTTCTTTTCAAGGTCCTGCTTCCAGGCTGGATTTCAGGACACACCCTGCTGGCTGTGGCCATGGGGGCCCTGCAAAGGCACCCCCACCTCCCCCGGGGAAGCACGGAGCAGGAAGTGCAGGCAGCAGACAGCCAGGGCTGCAGAGAGCCACCCAGCCCGAGGCCATGGCCTCCAGGGCAGCCCAGCACCCATCGACCCAGCAGGCGGGCTCTGAGGGCCTGGCCCGGTGGCCCGACTTCTACCTCTGTCCAGTCCTACTTCCTGCTCCCCCCTGCACAGGGTTGCTCCCTAATAAACATCGCACACCTCATCCGCAGGGTTTATTTCTGGAGAATCCAGCCTCCACAACCACCCTCCTCCTGGGCACAGGCCTGAGTGCTGTCCTCCCAGGGACCCCCCTGGCAGCCCCTGCTTCCTCCTCTCTGTCCCCCCTCACACCCCCCAGCTCAGCCCCATCTCATCTGAAGGCATCTCTCTCTCTCCTTTGCCTTCTCCCCTCTGAAGCTCTTAATTTCTTGCTGCTGGCTGTCTGAGGAATTGTTTACCACCATAAACCACAATACAATTCCATAAATATGTTATTTATCCTTCCTCTTATTATTCCCCATTATTTATTTCCGAAACTCTATTATTAAATCTGTAAAGTGTTCGGTGATACACTGGCAATGAAAGACACTATATAAAGGCGAGTGTGTTATTATTATTACTCTGTGATTAAAACAAAGAAGAAAAATGAACCCTATTAAATCAAACCGGGTTCCCTCTCGCCGCCAGGGCCCCTGCCTTTAGGTGAAGGACGGGCCCCCGGGGCCTGGGCTGGGCGAAGGCGCGCTCCTCCCCGTTGGCCGTCCTCCCGACTCCCCTCGCAGTTGCTGGCTGTCGGGGACACTTGGGAGAACCACAGATTTGCAGGAGGCGCCCTGGCGGGGCGGAGTTTGTTCCGGGGAAAGCAAAAGCGATTCCGTTTGCAATCTTACTTTTCGCCATCACTCACTGCTGGTGACATGAAGAGGTAATAGAAGTGCCCAGGAATCCTGCATTTTATTTCCACTCGGCAGCATTTCTCTTGCAGGGGGACATAAATTTGCCCGGTTTTTGTGCAGATTTTGCAAAATTAGTCTCTCTCCGTCTAGCTCTGTGTATGTGTTCAGTGTGGGGAGGGAGGGACGGTCTGCCCCGCCATGCGAGGTGGTCGCACAGGGAAGCCTCGTCCCGGGAGAGATGTGGGAATGGGATGGCCAACGGAGAGGCACCGGTCAGCGTGCAGGTGCACCACGTTAGGGAACTGGGAGGGGAGGCTTTCTCATCACCTGGCCACATCCAGCCTTCAGGGCAGCGGTTCTCTAAGTCTGGACCCTGGACCAGCAGATCAGCCATCACCTGGGAACTTGTTGGACATGCAAATCTTCTGCCCTGGCCGGTGTGGCTCAGCTGGTTCGAGCGTCGTCCTGTACACCGAAAGGTTGTGGGTTTGATTCTCGGTCAGGGTGCCTGTGGAAGGCAACCGATCGATGTTTCTTTCTCTCTCTCTCTCTCCACAATCTGGCCAAAATAAAAATAAAAAGCAGCCCAGCTGGCGTGGCTCAGTGGTTGAGCGTTGACCGATGAACTAGGAGGTTTCGGTTCGATTCCTGGTCAGGGCACATGCCCAGGTTGCAGGCTTGATCTCCAGTAGGGAGCGTGCAGGTGGCAGCCCATCCATGATTCTCTCTCATCATGGATGTTTCTATCTCTCTCTCCCTCTCCCTTCCTCTCTGAAATCAATAAAACTATATTTTAAAAAAATAAAATAAAAAGCAAATTCTGAGGCCCCACTCCAGAGCAACTGAATCAGAGATTCTGGAGGTGGGCCCCAGGGACCTGTTTGAATGTCTTGCAGGTGATTCCGGAGCAGGCCGAGTGGGGGATCCCTGCTTAAGTGCACGGACACCAGGGGCCGTCTTGCAGCAGCCTCAGGAGCATCCCCGAGACGCACGCACGGACTCAGAATCGGCATTTCACCGGCGTCCCGGGTGATCCTCGTACCCACTCAGGTTTAAGGAGCACCGCCTTAGCGTTGCTGCCTCTCCGTTGGGGTCTGGTGGGTGGGGTGGGGGCAGGAGAGAGTTTTGAAGGGTGGATGTGATGGGCTGAGCTTTGGAGTGATGGAGCAACAAGGGGGACCTGTAGGGATAAAGGATCTGGGGCAACTGAAGTAGGGCCTCTGGGGGTTAATTAGAACAATGGAATCCTACTCGTACTTTTCCCATGTCAGTGTTAGAGGCAAAATCATCTCAAGAGGCTGAACCTGGGATGTCTGGCTCCCTACGCTCCAAACTGACATCTTGTCATCATTGTCAACTCTCTGACATCCCCACCAGGAGAAGGCACAGTAGAGCAGCCGCCGGATGGTTTTGTGATGGCCCTCAGACAATTATATAGACTCCGGGATGTCACAAAATCAAGCGTTACTCATCACCAGGTTGGAATCTGTTGCTATGGAAACCATTGGCATGAGAGATGAGACTGGGATTTCGGACCTCACCCCTGACTCCGACCCAGCGTGGACTTAAAGCAAGTCCCCCCGCCCCCGAATTTTCTGTAACTGACTCCCCCTTCTTACGAGGAGGATCGTCTGTGAATGGTTGTTGAGTCGGTTTGTGGTGGGAAGAAGGCCCGGGATGTCCCCCCGCCCCCGAATTTTCTGTAACTCCCCCTTCTTACGAGGAGGATCGTCTGTGAATGGTTGTTGAGTCGGGGTGTTTGTGGTGGGAAGAAGGGCCCGGGATGTCCTGTTTCGACATCTTGCTGGTGTCACTGGGCTCCGTTTTTAATGTTGGTGCATCCCAGCCACAAGGGTCCTCGTTTGATCGTCTAATGCCCGGGGACGTAGGTAGCATCGGCCCGAGGGTAGAGAGTGAAAATAGAGGGACAGAGAGATTGGGAAACTTGCATAAGGCCACACAGCTCCTAAGTGACAGAGCCTGAGAGCTTTTAAAACCCACCGTCCCTCATGACAGTCGATGAGATGACCATTATTGTCTCCTGCCGCAGCTCGCCAAGGTAAGACGTGGGGAGAAGGATGTCCACTTTAGCTTATCTGCCCAGGCTTGTCATAAAAAGGCGAATTCCTGGTTCTTAAAGACCTCCAGCCATCAGGGAGGGAGGGCCCCTCGCAGCCTCCCCTCTGCCCCGTGGGGCGTTTGACCGCGCTGACAGCAGTTACTGGTGGCCTTTCTGATGGTCAGTCCCGGGCCTCCCTGGCAGAGCACCCCTGCCTCTACCCAGAGATGCCAGAGCTGGTGCGTGGACGTGAGGACGGGACGCGGCGTTCCCTGGCATCTTGCTGCCTTCACGCAAGAACCATTAGCAGCCGCGACACAGGAAGATGAAGGAGCCCAGACGAAGGGGGCCTCCGCGATGCCTTGGGGATGACCCTGCCTGAGTAGCTGAGTGCTCCCAGCGGCCAGCGCTCATTTACAGTGTTTACCTTCGGAGACCTTTCCTTTGATCCGAGGCATCTCTTTGTCAACACCAGATGCCTCCCAGCTCAGCCCGGCCTGGACGCGGCCACACAGGGACATGACCTTTTATTACCTGACTCGGCTCACTCCCCTCTGCCGGGGACCACATGTGACTCGGTCACCCTCCCGCTTCCACACAAACACGCCCACTCCCAGTGTGAGACCCCGGGAGCCGCGGGGCTGGGGTCGGGGGGTCACTGCCCAGGTAGCTCAGAGGACTGGACTCCCTGCCTCAGGTGCTTGGACCCCGCCACGGAGGTTGCTGGGACAAGGCCAGGTGGGCCCTCCCTCTGGCTGGGGGGTGCGGTGACATGGGGCCAGGAAAGGGCAGTTCTGGGCCCACTGCTAGCGGGAGCCGGACCAGAATCCAGCCTGGCCTTTCGGGAGAGACCACAGCTGCCCCATCAGTGGCGGTCATTTTCTCGCCTGGATCCCGAGGCACAGAAAGAGCCACACCATCACTGAGGCCCGACCTCGCCAGACCCTGCAAAGCCCTTTAGCTGCACCCGCACCCAACCCTGAAGGGGAGGGCAAACCTCTCACCACTGGGCTCAGCTTGTCCTCATCTCAGCGGGAGTCACCGGGTCCAACGGCGAGAAGGTCTCTTACAGGTCACGTGGCCTGGCTTCCCAGACCAGGGAAGGGGCTGGCGGGTGCTCACGGCTGGCTCACGCCACACCTGGGCTAAAACTCAGACCGTAGCATGCGCCTGTTGAGTTGTGTCCAAGCCAACCCCGGTGAGAGGTAGGATCCCCCTGCCCCGGGGGGAGGTCCTCATCTCAGCGGGAGTCACCGGGTCCAACGGCGAGAAGGTCTCTTACAGGTCACGTGGCCTGGCTTCCCAGACCAGGGAAGGGGCTGGCGGGTGCTCAGGGCTGGCTCACGCCATCAGGCCGTGGGATGCGCCTGTTGAGTTGTGTCCAAGCCAACCCCAGTGAGAGGTAGGATCCCCCTGCCCCAGGGAGAGTCCCTGCTGAGGCACCACCATCAGGGACCAGCACCTGAGGAGCAGATGCATTCATTCATTCATTCATTCATTCATTCATCCATCCATTTATGTGTTCATTCATTCATTCATTCATTCATTCATTCATTCATTCATTCATTCATTCATTCATTCATTCATTCATTCATTCATTCATTCATTCATTCATTCATTCATTCATTCATTCATTCATTCATTCATTCATTCATTCATTCATTCATTCATTCATTCATTCATTCATTCATTCATCCATCCATTTATGTGTTTATTCACTTGTTCAACAACTTGTCCTACTATGTGCCGGACATCGGTAGGCATGAGGCCCATAGTTTGTGCCCTGGAAGGGTTAACAAGCTAACTAACCTGCCCTGCATCATAAAAGGGAGACCCAGAGAGGGCCAGGATCTCCTGAGAAAAGACCTGATAGGTCCACGAGGGTTTGTTGAATGAATGATGAATGAGCAAATGAATGACAAAGGGAAGCAGCTGGAAGCACGCGCACCAGTCAAGTCAGGGAGGGGACTTCCCTGGTAACTAGGTCCCTGAGGTCTGTGCCCTAAGTGGCCAGTAGAATTGTCCTTCCCTTTTCACGTCCATCCTGTCTGCAGCTGGACTTGAGTCCAGGCACTTGGCTTTCTCATCACCTGAGGGGCGGAGTCCCTCCCTTCAACCGCCCCCTGGGGAGCCTGGCCTGCCCCGTCACCACCGTCCTGGCCCCGTCAGCACACTCAGGTCCGCCGAGGGGTCATTCATTCCCTGCCTGCCGACCTGCGGGCTGTCGGAGTTAGTGTGACTTATGAGGCTGGGGACCCTCGGTTTCTCTCGGGCCATATTTCAAGCCGGGCAGCTCCAGAGCAGGAGCCGCACAGCTGCTAGGACACCCCCGCCTCCGCGGGCCGCCCCTGCCAGGTGCACAGGGAGCTGGGAAGAAATCCCAGGAAAGGGGGTCCCTCCTCGGTCCAGCCCCAGGGGCCGATCTTTCCTGAGGGCCTGGGAAGTGTGGGCAAAGGGGCAGCGGAGCCACCAGCCTCAGGATGCATGTTTCTGGCCTTGCCGGACCCTCTCCTCTGAGGCCTTGCTGAGAACCGGGCTCTGGGTGGGAACGGTCTCTCCCACCTTGGCCTCTCGGGGGAAGAAGCTTCTGGAAAGGGCAAGTCTGCCCCCTGAAGATGGTTTCAATTCTCCTCCCCTTTGCCTCCAAGTTTGCATTCCATGATCCACCTCAGGGTCACCGCTGCCTCCTGTGTCCCCACGTCGTCCACACCCTCCTCGCACCCCCTCTCTCGACCTGCAGAAACAGCCCGTGCCTTCCCGTCCCTCCAAGAGGCAGATCCATAATGACAGAGCAACTTGGTGCAATGGTAACAAATCGTCCATATTATAGCACTTTATATCTTGATATCCATTCTCTTCAACCGGCTTATCTGTAAACCGGCTGAATTCACACTGGGATGCTAAGAAAATAGCTGTCATATAATAGATGGGGTCTCGCGGAAAATGAACATTTACAAATGGCTGTAGCATTTACTTAAAATGTCATGCCAATTGCTTGCTGTTGTCTTTATGCAATGAGATTGATTTTACTGCTCCTCCGAGTCCTCAGCCTTGATGGGTAGTTTTTAATGCGGGGAGATGCTTTCTGTGTTTAATCTATAAACACAGCATGCGAAGGCGCGGGCTCTCTCAGGTGCGGCCGAGCCGCTTTTTCCAGCGTCCCCCTCCTTCCGGGAGAAGCTGGACCTGGGCTGGCTCTGAGCTGATCTGACTCATGTATTCAAATGTATGCAAAACGAGCTGCCAAGTCCAGACATAATAACCCACTTGGATTCTCCATCCCGTCCTCCCGGGAGAGTTCCCACGGCGTGTAGGACCCTCGGTATCGCCCTCCACCCCAGCCCTGGCTGGGACAGACGAGCTGCCAAGTCCAGACGGAATAACCCACTTGGATTCTCCATCCCGTCCTCCCGGGAGAGTTCCCACGGCGTGTAGGACCCTCGGTATCGCCCTCCACCCCTAGAGCCCTGGCTGCACCTGCGGGAAGGTGGCCTCTTCCAAGTTATCCAGGGCTCACAGAGATCCCCCTCACCCTCCCCTGCGGGCTCCTCCTCCCGCCCGGGCGCGGGAGGCATCTGGCCGCTTATCATCATTAATGGTGATGATAAGTCTTGCCTGGCGCCCCGTTCTGCAGCACAGCCCGCTCATACATCATGCTGCCGGATCCCGGGCAGCGGACGGGGCGTTGGCACCGTCTCTACTCATTTGTTCCGCGGATATTTACTGAGCACCTACGTTGGTCCAGGGGCTGTGCCAGGGGCTCAGAACAGTCCAAGGAGCACAACAGACTTGGTCTCTATTCCTGAGGGCAGCTATTGGCGGGTGGGGATGGGGGCACGTGGATTGCAGCTCTGACAGGCCTGGTACCTGCCACACAAGAGCCGGTAGGTAGGTGGGCTGCTTTACCAGCCTGGGGAGCAGCGGGTGGGAGGCATTCAGGGCAGACTTCCTGGAGGCAGTGCTATGGATGCTGAGGCCTGAGGGGTGAGTAGGAGCTGGCCAGGCTGGGACCGAGGCAGGTGGAAGTACACAGGCAGGATGTTCTCCCGCAGAGGGGCTGGTCTTCTCCAAAATACTGAAGCTCAGTGAGAGACTTTCCCACGTCACCTCATTAGGAAGCAAGTGTGAACTCCGTGTCTTTACCCAACCTACCTTCGGGGTCCCCTGGTGGGAGATTTTGCAGGTGGTGACACTGAGGCCACAGGCAGCCTGACTCTGGGGCCACCCTTCTTCCCTTTAGGAGGTTGAACATCCGTGAGCCAGCCCCTGGCGTGGGAAACAATCGCCTCGCAGACAAAGGAGACGGCCGTGGCTTTCCACGCCGGTCTGAGAACATGATTAGACGCGTCTAAGTAATGATTTAGATTAATTGTCTGCAAATGACTCTCAGAAGAGACAAGGAAATAACAGAGAAAGCCAGTGTGCTCGGAGTGTTATTCCTTACGCGGATCCAGAACCCGGCACGTTAATGTGCAATGAATGGCTGGAGGAAGGAGGGACTCCCTCCCCCCATGGACTCGCCAGCCGCTCCCCAGATTCCTGGACCAAGTGCCGAAACCCTCACCATCAGCATCAGAGGCTACCTGCAAAGTGGGGCCCACAGATCGCCTCGTAGACGCCCAGAGCCAAGAGGAAGCTCAGAACTCACCCTGTCGCACCTGCTCCTCGTGCAGAGCGGGGGACTGAGACATGGAGACAGGGAGGATGTTGTCATTGATGGTTCCGGCTGCAAAATATCACAGACCGGGGCGCTTAGACACAAACATCTATTCCTCATGGTTAACCCACTTGGATTCTCCATCCCGTCCTCCCGGGAGAGTTCCCACGGCGTGTAGGACCCTCGGTATCGCCCTCCACCCCTAGAGCCCTGGCTGCACCTGCGGGAAGGTGGCCTCTTCCAAGTTATCCAGGGCTCACAGAGATCCCCCTCACCCTCCCCTGCGGGCTCCTCCTCCCGCCCGGGCGCGGGAGGCATCTGGCCGCTTATCATCATTAATGGTGATGATAAGTCTTGCCTGGCGCCCCGTTCTGCAGCACAGCCCGCTCATACATCATGCTGCCGGATCCCGGGCAGCGGACGGGGCGTTGGCACCGTCTCTACTCATTTGTTCCGCGGATATTTACTGAGCACCTACGTTGGTCCAGGGGCTGTGCCAGGGGCTCAGAACAGTCCAAGGAGCACAACAGACTTGGTCTCTATTCCTGAGGGCAGCTATTGGCGGGTGGGGATGGGGGCACGTGGATTGCAGCTCTGACAGGCCTGGTACCTGCCACACAAGAGCCGGTAGGTAGGTGGGCTGCTTTACCAGCCTGGGGAGCAGCGGGTGGGAGGCATTCAGGGCAGACTTCCTGGAGGCAGTGCTATGGATGCTGAGGCCTGAGGGGTGAGTAGGAGCTGGCCAGGCTGGGACCGAGGCAGGTGGAAGTACACAGGCAGGATGTTCTCCCACAGAGGGGCTGGTCTTCTCCAAAATACTGAAGCTCAGTGAGAGACTTTCCCACGTCACCTCATTAGGAAGCAAGTGTGAACTCCGTGTCTTTACCCAACCTACCTTCGGGGTCCCCTGGTGGGAGATTTTGCAGGTGGTGACACTGAGGCCACAGGCAGCCTGACTCTGGGGCCACCCTTCTTCCCTTTAGGAGGTTGAACATCCGTGAGCCAGCCCCTGGCGTGGGAAACAATCGCCTCGCAGACAAAGGAGACGGCCGTGGCTTTCCACGCCGGTCTGAGAACATGATTAGACGCGTCTAAGTAATGATTTAGATTAATTGTCTGCAAATGACTCTCAGAAGAGACAAGGAAATAACAGAGAAAGCCAGTGTGCTCGGAGTGTTATTCCTTACGCGGATCCAGAACCCGGCACGTTAATGTGCAATGAATGGCTGGAGGAAGGAGGGACTCCCTTCCCCCACGGACTCGCCAGCCGCTCCCCGGATTCCTGGACCAAGTGCCGAAACCCTCACCATCAGCGTCAGAGGCTACCTGCAAAGTGGGGCCCACAGATCGCCTCATAGACGCCCAGAGCCAAGAGGAAGCTCAGAACGCACCCTGTCGCACCTGCTCCTCGTGCAGAGGGGGGGACTGAGACATGGAGACAGGGAGGATGTTGTCATTGATGGTTCTGGCTGCAAAATATCACAGATCAGGGCGCTTAGACACAAACATCTATTCCTCATGGTTCTGGAGGCTGCAAGTCCAAGATCAAGGTGCCGGCAGACCCCATTCAGTGTCTGGTAAGAGCCTGTTTCCTGGTTCATAGGCAGCATCTTCTTATTGGTCCTCACCTGGTGGGAGGGGCAAGGGAGCGCTCAGTGGTCACTTTTAATCAGGGCACTAACCCCATTCATGGGGGCTCCACCCTCATGACCTAGTCACCTCCCAGTGGCCTCACCTCTAAGTGCCATCAACACCGTAGATTAGGGTTTCAACATAGGAATTCGGGGGAACACGAACATTCAGTCCATAGAAGATATGTGTAAGCTCTCTAGACTGTTTCTGCACGGGTCAAGCTTGAAAATGCGAGTGTTCTCATTTAAGGAAAGCAGTTATGGGCACTACCTTGAAAAGGTCCACTCCCACACCTGGTGCTGGGGACCTGTTGCCCTGGCAACCACTGACTGGCAGGGGACACTGCACTCTAGCCAGAGGCAGTGAAGGGTAAGCCAGCCAGCCAGACGGGAGGCCAGCGAGGGTGCTCCATGCTGGATGCTGA
Source organism: Myotis brandtii (assembly GCF_000412655.1). Lineage (NCBI taxonomy): Eukaryota > Metazoa > Chordata > Mammalia > Chiroptera > Vespertilionidae > Myotis > Myotis brandtii. The sequence continues at coordinate 385,721 of NW_005355708.1, read as the reverse complement.
TTGCCAGCAAGGGTGCTCCATGCTGGATGCTGATTGCATCGGTGGTCTATGATTGGGTAACAAGTCAACCTCAAAATGTAGCGGATGAAAACAATCATCACTCTATTATCGCTCACGGTTTCTGTGGGTCAGGAATGTGGGCAGGTCACCGAGGGGACGTGTCTGCTCCCTAACTTCTGGGGCCTCAGCTGGGCAGACTAAAGGCTGGGGGCCACTTAACAGTTGGAGGCTGGAGTCGTCTGCCACCTCCTTCTGAACAACACTAAACCCACCTCTAGATCCTACTGTGACAATGGTGCCTCCCTCCCTCCACCCACCCTCCACCCAACAAAGTAAGTGTGGATTAGGGGGTCTCCGGGCAGGGCAGCATGCACGTTTATATATAAAGAGGAAGAGCCTTGGAAAAAGTTAATTGTGGTGGCGGATAGTGATGGGTCCTTCCCAGGGGGAGATGGGGACTGTTTGCATGAAACAGCCGTGTGCTGTGGCCCCCTGAAGAGGCAGGGGGCCTGCAGGAAGAGGGTGAGTCTAGCTCTAGCCCATGGGCGGGCCAGGGAGGGGGAGGGAGGATTGGCGAGATCCAGGAGGAGCTGTTTAGGAAACGGTGATTTCAGACGGAAGACGGAGGTCATGCGAAGCTGGATAATTATTTCAGAGCAGGTTTGATGAGGGGAAAGGCGAGGAGAAAGGGCAAGAGAAAGTTAATATCGAGTCATCAACATTCCTCGGGGTGGATGGAGGCCAGGGGGGCTCCAGGGTGGTTCGTGTGGAGGATGGCACTGGGGTGGCTGTTTCCCGCAAAAGCCAAAATGGGGAGACCTGGGGTCAGAGCAGAAAAGGTCCTGCTTCCCCAGAAGCTGAGGCGTAAAGGGGTAGACTCAGAGGTGCAGGGTGGCATGGCAATAAAAGCTGTGATTCTCTCTCTTTCCTTCTTTCTTTCTTTCTTTCTTTCTTTCTTTCTTTCTTTCTTTCTTTCTTTCTTTCTTTCTTCCTTCCTTCCTTCCTTCCTT
>NW_005355708.1:369841-383305 GCF_000412655.1 Myotis brandtii | reverse complement strand
GGCCACAGCACCCACCCGGCTACAGCACCCACAGAGCCACAGCTCCCACCAGGCCACAGCACCCACCCAGCCACAGCACCCACCCAGCCACAGCAGCACCCACCAGCTGCAGCACCCACCCACCCACAGCTCCCACCTAACCCACCCAGCCACCCAGCCACTGCTCCCACCTAATCATTGCACCCACCCAGCCACAGCTCCCACCCGACCACTGCACCCCCAGGGCTGGCTAGCACCCACCAGCTGCAGCACCCACCCACCCACAGCTCCCACCTAATCACTGCACCCACCCAGCCACTGCTCCCACCTAATCATTGCACCCACCCAGCCACAGCTCCCACCCGACCACTGCACCCCCTGATCTCCAGGGCTGGCTGCTCCCTGCCTCCCACCACACACCTCCCTTCCCCGTGCACCGGAAGTCAGGTTTCCGTGGAGACCAAGGGTCACTTGAGGGCAGCTTTGAAGCCGCGGTGCAGGGGACAGACAGAGGCTCCTTCTCCGTGTGTCTAGGGCGGGAGTAAAGAGAGGAGCTAAAAACACGCCTTTGAGACCCCTGATCCAGGTCAGAAAGTGCGCTTTCATTTTCAGATTGCTCCTGGCCGTGGGGACACCTGCACCCGCGGACCCTTTGCTGCTGTTCTGCGTTTGGCTCTGAGCCAGAGGTGGACCCATGTGTGTGCAGGCCACAGCTGCCTGCTCTGACCTTGGGCCAGGACCGGGCTGGGCCAGCTGCCCTCCTCGCCCTCACAGCCCTTCCTGCCCCTTCCTGGGCAGCAGCAGGAGCGGGCCAGCCAAGGGCACCTCCTCGCTGCCCCAGGGGGAGCGAGTTGTCGGCCCACCACAGCTGCTGGTGGCCGGGGTCATTGTTTAAAAGTGGCCCTTCCTCACCTCCTGTCCAGGGGGAGCCCCAGCTCAGGCCCCCAGCTTGGGGAGGCCGGGGGGCGGGGGGCAGGTTGCTAATCCAGCCAGGCTCCAATGCAGCCTCTGAAGCAGGAGTGTCCACTGTGCGTGGTAAGCGGGGCCGAGGACAAAGCCCAGCCTCACCTGCTCTCCGTGTGCTCGCTCCAGCCGGCTCGCCATGGACGCCATCCCTGGGCAGGCAGGCAGGCAGCCCTAAGGCAGTAGATTATGTCAGATCCAGAACCCAGCCAGGCTGCTGGGACGTGGGGTGCTCATCAGGAGCCGCTGCGCCCCAGGCAAGCCCCTCGGGGGAAAGACTTGCTTCTCCTCTCCGCCCCCCCTCCCCCCAGTGCCTGGTGCACGGCAGGGCTGCCTGCCCCTCTGCCCTGATGGAGGAGAGAGACGTTCTGGAGGTGAAGGGCAGATGGAGAGCCAGCCTTCCGGAGGGGCCCCGATCCCCATAAACAGACCAGCCGTCCCTGGCCCGGAGCTGTCCCTGGCTCCCAGGACTCAGCCGTCGCCCAGGGTGTGGACAGCCTGGGTCTGCACGTGGTTGCCAAGGCAGCAGGCCGCCCCGCTTGCCAGCCCCTGACAGCCGCCCTTTCCGAGGCCGAAGGCCCAGCGGCGGCTGCTGTCCTGTGAGGTCCCCCGGGCGCGGTTCTCCCCACCCCAGCCGGTGTCAGCTTGCTGCCGTGTCCCGGGATGGGGGGTGGTGCTGGCGGCTCCCACAGAACTCCAGGGACGCAGGTCTCCCTGCCATCTCTCTCCCACGCTGCTCCCATCGCCACTTCCGCTCTAGGAGGTTGTGGACCAGAGGGAGGGGGTGAGTGATGAAGCATTTCACGGGGTGGGGACGCTTCTGACTGTAAGAAGATGCAACTTGGAGCAGGTTGAAAAGGAGAGGGTCGGGGCTATAGGCTCCTCCGAGCTGTTTCCCATTGGGGGGTGCGGCATTGGCAGAAATCAGATCGGACGGGACGTCCCCGGGACCGAGGAGGAGAGGGGACGGATCTTTGGCAGCGTCACAGTAACAGAACAGACTTCACCTCCAGGCTGCGAGGAAAGAGGGGCCCAGGGTGGGAGAGTCGGGGGGCGGGGGTCATAGGATGCCCTTCCCTGAATCGTATGCAGGCTGCAGGGGCCTCACTCCTTCCCTTTGAACTCGAGGGAGGAGGGCTGTCAGACTCAGAGACTCGAGGGACCCAGCGGGACCCACCTGGCTCGGCCTCCACACGGGACTCGGGAATCCGGGCCTGCAGCCAGCGCCCTGCAGCCTGCAGCTCGTCGGGGTCTGGTGAGCGGGAGCCCGGCGTGGCTCTGGGCATCGGGACGAGGATGATCCACGAGCTGGCTCGGTGGACGGGAACAGATCTAGCTGGAAAGTCTCCGAAGATGATCTTACTCAGCAGCCTCGCGCTTTTCGTCTGGAACTTATTGGAAAAATCTTGCTCAGGGGCTGAGCTGCCTCCTGGCTCCGACTCCCAGCTCCCAGCCAGTTGGCGCTCAGACCCTTAAGTATTACTTCTCGACACCACGAGCATTGCATGTTCCTGACAGGATGAGCCCGACCCAAATTAATACCTGGGGCAGATCCCGAAACACCACTCCTCCCGCTGCAGTGGTTCCAGCCGGCCCTCTGCCTGCGCTGACAGGTGCGGCAAATCGCTCATCGTTGCAATCCAGACGTTGTTTTTCCCTCCAGTACCCAAACCGGCCCAGACAATCACCTTTACCTGCTCTTATGATCATCAGTGAGCTTACGGGGTGCCCTGCATCGCCAGCAACAAGCCAAGGGCCCCCTAGTCCCCATAGGGGAGCCCTCCCACAGGTCGTAAGCATCCCTTGGACCCCAAGTCGGTGAGCTAGTGTCTGGGAGACAGAGATGAGTATGGGCCCCTGTCTCAGGGCAGCTGAGGGTGGCGTTGAGGGAGGAGGCAGGGGGCTCAGCCCGTCATGCAGGAGAGACCAGGGTATTACAGGGGGCCAAAGAAAACAAGGGGGACCCCCGGACATAAATGCCATCCATCTGTCCTGGTGAGGGCCAAGGTGAGGAAGGTAAGCGAGCATGTCAAACTCGCGGCCTGCGAGCAAACGGGGCATGCGGCCCACCAGCCGCGAGTTTGACATGCTTGCAGAGCCACCAATCTGTTGAGGTGCTGGGCCCGAGGGACTCTGGGAATCACAGCACCCTGCCTTATTCCACCTTCTGCTGGTTGCCAAGCCCCTCCCCATGTGGTCACCTGCTCTTAAAGAACTAGCGCCCCCTGTTCCTCCAGGGCCCGCTTACCCACGCGGCGAGGCTCGGTGGTCGTCCTGCGGGAGCCCATTCCCAAAGTGCAGTTTAAATTATACATTAGCCTTTTCAGCAGCACTTTCCGCTGGCAGGGAGACAGGCCTTTGTCCCCGGTAAAGGCCCACCTCGGCTGCTAAATTTCATCTCGGGCTCAGGTGACAGGTGATAACTCTCACTCCCTCCCTTATTAAGAGGCACCGCGCTAGTCTCCACGTGGGGAGGCCGTGGGAGCGCGCAGCACCCGGCTCCTGTTCTCAGAGCTCCAGGGGCCTCTCCTCTCCCCGGGCCTCCAGCCCACCAGCCCACCCGCTGAGACACCTCTGCCGTGGCAACCGTGGGCGGCACCAGAAGGACCCCCACGAAGACCCACCCCGTCCGTGGTGCCCAGGTCATTCTGCCCACCGACACGGGACGTTCGCCCCCCATCGCCAGCTCTGCTGTTTAACTGCTAGAGAGAGGCGCTCCCGCCACCCGCCCGGGGAGTAAACAGTCTGGACATTTTTAGCAACAGGCTCTTCTCCAACGGGCAGCTGGTCTCCCCAGGGCCGGTCTTCTGGAGGCGGGAGGTCAGGTCGTCCGGCAGAACTGTCCGGTCAAAGGTACCTCCCCGCCCTTGTCCTTGCAGCGTCCTCGCACGCCGCCCCCTGGAGGGCCTTTGCTTTCCTAACCCCCCTCCGAGTCTCCACGTCTCACGTCCTGCACGACTTTGCTTCCCTCCCGGCCTGGAAGGAGGGCGAGGCCCCTGGGGAAACGCGCTTTGTCCAAAGCAAAGCAGACCGTCCAGTCCCGCCGCCTCTGAGGCTGGAGGCTCTGCCGCTGACCTTGGCAATGGGGAGGGGAGAGCGGTCTGGCAGTTCCTCGCGCGCAGACACGGGCACCCCCGGCTGCCCACCCCGTGAAAAGGCCTCTGACAGACTCCTCTGTCCTAGATAAGTTGTTAAAAGCCCAGATCAATTTGCTTCTGAAAATAAGGTGATCAATATGGATAGTGCTGTCCGTGGAGGGACGCGTGTCCCTGCTTATCTGTGCTCGGGGGCGCCGGCCCCCCTTCCTCACTCGCCTCTCCTCCCACAACCCCACCCTTATCTGCATCTGCTCTCCGCTCCCTGACTTTCCCTGTTTTGTCATTTCGGCAGGGATAAGACAGGAGACCTAATTCCGAGGGATGCGGGTCTGTGGTCAGGGCGGCTATGGGGGACACTGGGATGCTCCCTAGAGGAGGGTCCCCTGCCCTGTGCCTCATCTTGGGGAGCAGCAGGGAGAGGGAACTGGGGCAGCCACCAGAGGCCTGCCTGTCTGCAGTCACCGCGCTGCCCTGCCCTCCACAGGCGTGTGTGACCTTGGGTGCAGGGGACTGACCCCGCCGGGCTTCAGTGTCCTCCTCTGCTCATCGGGATGAGGAGACAAAGACGAGTTGTGCTTGACACGGAGTAAGTTCCCAATTAATAATCAATCATAATCCCCAACAAATAAGCAAGCAGGCGCTTACCCCGAGGCAGACACTGGTCTCAACACCTTCTCTATATTCACTCATTTCATGTCATCTCCCCCCCACATTCTAGAAATGAGGAAACAGAGGCCCAGAGAGGTCCAGGAACTTGCTCAAGGTTGCACAGCTAATAGCTGCACAGCCAGGATTTGAAACCAGGCAGCCTGGGCCTAGTACCCACAAGCTTTACCCCTGCTAGTGTGTGTTGTGTGTGTGTGTGTGTGTGTGTGTGTGTGTGTACTTGCTGGGTCAGTGTGTGTGTGTGTGTGTGTGTGTACGCGCTGGGTCAAACCAGAGCCCGGAATGCAAAGCCCACAGAACTCTGGCCCGGCCCTGCTCTTAAGAATCTTCCCCTTCCCCCAGGTGTCTCCAAGGTGAAGAGGGAAGACTTGGCCCTCCTTAGGGTCTCATGTTGGCAGAGGCTCCACGCCGCTGAGGATGATTTAACCTCGTCAAGCCTGTTGTCTTTGCTGTGCTCAGCAGCTTTGCTTGGAAAATGACGCTGGAGTAAGATTTAAAGGCCCGGAGAATGGACTATTATTCTTATCAGTGCTAATAAAGGTGAAAGCATTTTATTTCCTGGTGCAAGTGCCGTTCAGACAACAAGAAGTGCCTCCCTCTCCTCCCCACGAACTCCCCCTCTCCCTGCTTCTTCCGAGGTCTGTGTTCCCGAGAGCCTCCCATCACCACAAACTCCAGCTCTCCATGGACGTCCCCAAAGGCCAGTGGGGCAGAGGAGTGACAAGGGCTGGAGGGTCATGGGCTCCCACTGGTGACTCACTCAGCTCGTGCAGGCTCTGTACTGGGCTCCAGGGACTCCACAGGGAACAAATCAGAACTCCCATCTTCATGTGGCCTGTGTTTCAGTGGGAAACAGACAATAGAAATAGACCGATTACTATATCATGCAATGGAAGGAGATGAGCTGTGCTTTGAAGCAAAGTCAAGTTGGAGATAAAGACTGTGGGGAGGAGAGGGCATGGGTCAGGGGGAGGCAGGAAGCAGATGGGTCCTCACCGGGGGGAATAGGAGGGATTTCATAAAGGGACGAAGGTGTGGGCAGGGTCAAGGGGATGCAAACAGGGGGGTCTGTCACCTTGGACCAGCCAGAGTGGGAAGCCAGCTGGCACCCCCCTAAGCCTGAACGAGCCAGGAAAGTGACCAACACTGGAGCAAGCTGCGGCTGCAAAAGGAATGGGACCACAGAGGCCCTCTCCTCCCCTTTCAGTCTCCTGCCAGAGACTTCCATGGGCCACGCCCCAGGGGAAGGTGGAGGACAAGGGGGCCCGGTTGATGTGGTCGCCTCCATCACCTCCTGTGACACAGAGCAGGGTGGAAGGATGGGTGAAGAGGCCCCTCACTCGGGGCAGCTGCTATTTTGTCTAAGGCGGTGAGGAAAGACCCTCTGATAAGGTGACATGGGAGCAGAGGCCTGACATGCCCAGTCCCCACCTCCCGCTGACACCCACCCGGAATTGTTCTCCCCCATCGGGACCAGCCCTTGGAGTGTCCTGCCAGATAAGAGTGTCTTTATTTACCTGGGACCTTGGGCCAGCCAGATGGAAGATGCTTCAGTGTGATTTACGGTGGGAGCTTGAGCCACAGGGTATCAGCGTGACGAAGGTCCAATGGGCAGGATTTCTTTGGATGACAAGGACGTGAGGGCAACCTCTGGCCAACAACCATCTGGAAACCAGACTCCAACAATCATGAAGGAACCAAATCCTGCCACAGCCACAGAGGGGAACTTGGAAGTGAAGCCTTCCCCAGTCACACCTTCACATCGAACCTCGGCCCTGGCCGACTCCTTGATTGCAGCCTGTAAGACACCCCAAAGCAGAGGATCCAGCCAGGAATCTGGGCCACACCCAGATTTCTGATCCCGGAAACTGTGAGATAATAAATGGGAGTTGTCGTAAGCTACTGTGTTTTGGGGTGACCTGTTACCCAGCACCAAGTAACTAATACATCCTCCCAATCTCTGATCAACACCAGGTCATATCCAACTCGAAGGTTAGCAGTATATATAGTAGTTAAGTCATGACCCCTGGAGGCAAATGGCCTGGATTTAAATCCTAGACCTTCTACTTCGTGTGACCTTGGGCAAATTACTCAGCATTAACTTCCTCATCAGGGGAATAACAGTATGACCTAGCTCATAGGACTACTGGGAGGATTAGATCATACATGTAAATGCTCTCAGCAATGGCAATATTTATAATATTTATTACAATCCATTCTATCACATAAATATTGATGATATTATTCTAAACCATCATGACTTAAGTTCCCACCTATGTGAACACATACAATTGATCACATGCCACCCACACTACCCAGCCTGACCACAAGCCTGGGGAGGGCAGGTCCTGGGGCGGAGAGGAGCCTTCTATACCCACCCACCACCTAGAAGGTCAGGTCTGGTCCCACATCCTCGAAACCCACCTCCTCCCCTCAGCTTAGCATCCTGGCCTCCCCTCACTCTGGGCGCACCCGGGAGCAGAGTTGCACACACAGGTGTAATCATCCCACTTTTTGCAAACACATTTACAAACAGTCAGGATCCATTCCCCCTGATTGTTAAAGGGAATTCGATACCAAATCATTACCATTAAATCCCATTATGGACAGTCAGAACATAAAACAGTCCTCAGCAGGAATACCCCAAGGCAGCTGAAAGCCACCGCTCCGGCTGCCATCAGAGTTGACAGCCGCGGGTCCTTCCAGCCCGGGGGGCTCCACAAGGTCTCTCGGCAGCAGAGCCGCCATGGGCAGGCAGGGAATCTTTTAGGGATCATCTTTGTGCTGGTTTAGGACAGACTAGGTCACAGGAGTTTGCTTTGAAGTTACAATGGTCCCACCTATTGCTGCCACCATTGTCCTGGGTGCAGCTTGGCAACCTCAAAGGCCTGTGGTTCTCCGGGCACAGATGCCTTTGTGGGTGGCAGTGAATTATGAGGGGCTGGGAACTGGGGGAGGGACCAGACAAGCTTCGGCCGTCCTTCTGCCAGAATCTGAGCCTCTCTACCTCAGCCTCTGCAACGCGGGGCCTTCCCCCGTTTGCATTGGGAAGTCTGTTCCACCGAGAGCCCAGCCACCTGCAAAGTGAATGCAACTGGTGGGACTGTCTGCAGGTCCCACGTGGGTGCTGGGGTTTGTCTGGAGAGAAGACGGCAATCCCGCCTGATGGGCTGAGAGGGAAGACAGCATTTTTAGAAGCGAGCGCCTGAGCACAGCTTACGTCCTGGGCCGTGGAGATCCTGTCACCGGCTTCCCCTGATAGAGTTTGACCCCATTTACTTTTTTAAATTGCTTGCAGGGGTGCCGATGCCTGGGAGGATTGGTATCGGCGGTGTTCCCGCCGGGCTTCCCCTGGGACACGAGCCTATGGTCTTTGTTCTTTCCGCCCCTCTCGGTGATGGTGCGGAGATGCCGGGAAATGGATGAGGCTGTCGAGGCCTGTTGCCACACGAGACCGTGTGTGTGTGTGTGTGTGTGTGTGTCTGTGTGTGTGTACGCACATGAGTGTGCATGCGTGAGTGCTGCCTTGTGGCTAACGAGCGCCGACGATATCCTAGGAAGACAGGACCAAATCATCGCTGTCAGAGCTGTGCTTGGGATTAGCTTCCTGTCCCCAAAGCCGATTGTCATATTTCATAGGCATCTGCTATTTCTCATCAGTGTTTGAACTTCACAAGTCCAGTGATTTATTTCAGCAGGCAGTCAAAGCCCTATCTGATCCAATATCCCCTCCCAGCCCGACGACAGCGTATGGAGAGGACGACAGAACACAGGCATGGCGGACGCCCTTACCAGTCAGCCCTCACACGGCAGCCGGGAATTGTCCTGGCCACGAACGCGCTGATCCCAGAGTGGTGAGCACAGCATGCGCGCAGGTACAGAGTTTCCTCCCGAAAAGGCGGGACTGTGCTGGAGGAGAGCCAGCGTGCCCAGCCGAGGCCACCTCACACCCACGTGGGGCCCGAGTCAGGCGTGAGCGCACGGTCTCTGTAGCGAGGATCTCGGTCGGCTTCCTGCCACGTTGGGTGGGAAATGGGTTACGCAGGGTTGCAGCTTGTTACCTCTGTCTTCCCACAGCCTCCTCGCTGTGCACCTGCAGCCGAGATCTGCAGATGGAGCAAACGTCTGCGATATGCAAGCAAACATCCCAGCTTCCCCGGGGTATACTCAACTTGCCCTCGATGGCCAGGGCTGCTAACTGGAAGGGAGGTACTGAAGACTGGGTGTCTGAGTTAGGATAGGATAGGCGAGGCTCCAATCACAAGCATTCAAAGTCTATTGCTAATTCCTCCCATAATTCCTCAGGGGTCCTGCCCCTGGATGTCACCCTCCTTGCCCTGGAACCCAGGCCGATGGTGCAGCCACCACTGGGAACTCTGCTGATTGCCACTAAGTTGTGTAGTCATTTGTTATGCAGCAACAGGTCACTAGTGCAAGGAGGTTAACTAGAAGAGAGGTGGCAGGCATCCTAGAGTTTGCGATTTGGGCTGGATGTAAGTCAGAGAGGAGAAACAGGAGCTCAAAGAAGCTTAGAGAAAGCAGCAAATCAGAGCCTGCACAAGGGGTTGGTCGGACTGTCTGCTAAGCCAGGCAAGAGGTCCTTCTACCTTCCCAAGATGCCACCAAGGCAGAGTTCTGCGGTTGGATGCAGCCGTAACCCTGCCTCTCAGAGGCCAGCGGAGGGCCTCACTCTGCCCTACTCACAGCGGTCAGTGACGTCATCGCCAAATGGACATCCAGGACCTTGTAGAAAGGGCTAATGCTAGCTGCCATGGCTTGGGCAGCTGCTATGGCCCGGGCCCAGTTCTTCTGCCGACATGACCTCCACTGATTCTCGTGAGGGCCTGAGAAGTCAACTCCATGATCTGGGTTTGAGGGGTAGGGGAACCGAAATTCAGACGACCAGGTAACTAACTCGCTGATGGTCGTCCGACCTATGTGAGACAGAGCTGGGTTCAAGCCTCATTGTCCCCAGGCCAATCCTCTTCCTTCTACAACCCCTGCCCTCCCTCCAGGCAGGCAGAGGGGCCTGAAGAAAGTTCCACTCTCTGCGCCTCCCTTTCATCCGTCCCGAGCCTGGAAAAGGACTCCGCGCCAACCAGTTCCCCAATGAGAGATAGCGGACCCCTCCCGCCACCTGTCATAGCCAACTTGGATCATCCCTTAGCCGTCATCTCACTCATAAACGCCCGTCCCTATTAAAGAGTGTTCCCTCGCCCACCGGCGCCCCGATTTCGAAAGAGAGCAAAAACGCCGTCTTTGGCTTAATTTACAGATCTGCACGTCGGCCTTTGAAATGTCAAACGTTTTCATTAACACCCTCTCACACTCTAGGCTGACAAAGGGATCCAGGATCTTTGGAAGACACTTTAATCTCAATCAATTAGGGAGAAAGTAGTCCTAGCGGTGTGGCAATAAAAGAGCGCTTTAATTTTAGAGCTAATTAAATATCAACAATTGGAATGCGGCAACAGACACTTAACCTGCAGTAACCCATTATTTATTAGGAATATAATGCATTGACTCTGCATATGATGTGAGTTGTAGTCATTTTAATATCAGCTGTCACAGTCTGGCAGATCCCTTTTGTTTCGCTCCCAGGCCCTGCCTGGTCGCTCTGGCGCCGTGCTGGGCCCCGGGATTAATTATGCTGGAGGCCCCCACAGGACTGACTGGCTCCAGGGTGCCCTGGCCCTGGGCAATACCACCTGTGACCAAGGGAGGGCAGCAGTGGCCGGTAACACGCGACAGGTTAGTCCAGGCTCACCTGGGCCAAGGGCATAAATCGGAGCCTTGAAATGAACAAGTGAGAATGCTCTTGGCGGCAAGTAACTTAGAAATTCCACCCCCAAGTGCTTTAACAACACGGATTTAGCATCTCACGTAAAGAGAAGCCTGGGGGTAGGAGGTGGGGTCGCGAAATTGGATGATTCAGAGGCTGACAATATTGTCAGACACGGACAGGCGCTCTCTTCACCTGCCCTTTGCAGGTGACTGATGTCACCCTCCGTCACCCTCCGGGTGTCACATGGCCTGCGGTTCCATCACACACGCGGGATAAAGTCTTACAGAGACAGGATCCTTCCTTCTGGGCATCTTCACCCCCATTTTAAAATAACCTTTGCAGCTGAGCATACATTTAGGTTTGCGGGAAAGGGGCGAAGGCAGCGCAGACAGCCCCTGTACTCGCTCCAGTCCCTGTGGTTAACTAAACTGCGGATCAGCACGCGGTTGCCTGACCCAGGGTCCCACGCGGGACGCCGCACTGCATTTCGTCATCACGTGTCCTCATTCTCCCGGGTCCGCGGCAGCCTCTCTGTCGGTCCTTGTCTGGGCGCGCTGGGTAGTTCTGAGAAGGGCTGGTCGGCACTTTGTAGAAGGAACTGGAGTGTGGAGCAGTCTGGTGTGTTTTGCGTGGTTAGACCGGAGTTTGGGGTTTCGGGGGAAAGACCACAGAGTTACACTCCCTTGCTCTCTCCCAGCCGCCCGGATCCTTCTTATTCACGAGGAGGACGTTCCCCAATGCCCTCAGCTCATCCTCTTGGTCCCACGTCCATGCCTTAGCCAAGCGATGGTGAAGGTAATCGGAAGGGCTCCACCCATCACGACCCACACTCGGGGGCCTTGGGGAGTGCGCAGGGGTCACCATCCCTGAACACACTTGCTCAGAAGAGGTCTCTGCTGGCCCAAGGCTCCCGGACCCGCTCCAGGCGCCAGGGGTCGGTGTAGCGGAAGCTGAGATCTGGGTGGGTCTCTCTCCAGCCCGGAAAGTCTGGGTCCTGGCAGCCGGCTTGTTGCTGAGCAGGGTATGAAGACCCCCACTTCCCTGGAGACCCCCAGTTGCCTGGTCCTCCGCCCAGCCCCCCTTCACCATCCATCCAGTGGAACAGCCTGGCCACTTCGGCCTCCCCATCACACTGGCACCCCCCTCCCCTCCCATTCGGGGCCTTTTAAGCCCCGCTTTGCTGTGGAGCTTCGGGAGCCAGGCTGGATTGAAACGCCAGCGCTGTCTCTTTCCGGTTCCATAACTTCGAACAGGCCACTTAACCCAGGGGTCGGCAAGCGTTTTCTGTAACGGCCGGAGAGTAAATAGCTTAGCCGTTGTGGGATCTCTGGGCTGCTTCCCTGCTGCTCGAAAAGCAGCCCTAGACGCTACGTAAATGAGTGGGTGCGGCTGCGTTCCAATAAAACTTTATTTACACAAACAGGAAGTGGGCCAGCTTTATCCATGAATCCCCAGTTAACCTTTCTGAGACTCAGTCTACTCATCTGTAAAATAGGGATAATAAGACCTTCATAGGATCGCTGAGAGTGGATACAGACAGAAGTACTTAAAACTGCACAGTGAATGTTGTTTTTGTTTGTTTCACTTGTTTTTTTTACAGCAACCCCCACCCCACCCTGCACCCCAGCCCCTGCCGCCGCCCCGGGGCCCCTGGCAGGCCCCAGTTGTGCCTCCCTGGGCACCGCAGCCTAGCACATCACTTTGCCCTCTTGTCTGGGAGCCTGCAAAGGCGGATTGCTGTGTTATTATTTATTTCAGCGCCGCGGTACTTCCCCCTTCCTCCCCGCGCGGTGAGGCCTGAATGGCGGCGGCCTTTCAAATGAGGCGGATTGTATTGGTTCCTGATGAAGTCTGTGGGGAGCACAATAGAGGCGCCCCGGCAGGATGCAGCCCCTGCCTCCGCCTCATCTGGGCTGCTTTGTGCTTGAGTTCGTTCTCCGCGGCCCCATTTTTGCTTTTCCTCCTTTCTTTCTTTTTCTCACTCTCCTCCCTCCTAATCTGCTTAACAACGCGCCTCGCTCCGGCTCGCTCCCCCTGGTTCGGAGCTTCTCTCCGGCCCCTAATAGCGCGGCTGCTCCTGCATTTAATAAAAGCTGCTGACAGGGAAATCCGGGCTAACTGAATTACCTCCTCATTAAAGAGGCCGGCAGATTCCCAGCCCAGCTCGGCCCTCCCCGCCCCGCCCCTCCCGCTGCCCACCCTGCAAATCCCCTGCAGCTGCTCTGTGCCCGGGTTTGGCCTGGGTCCCGCAGGCAGCTGGGAGGGGCTGCGGCTTCTCTCCAGGTGGCTCCCAGCTCTGCTTCTTTTCCCACCTTCCAGAGGCTCAGATCCGCAGCCCGGGAGCACCAGGCCTGCTGGGCGGGCAGAAGGGAGGTGGCCGGCCCAAGGTGCTCCTCCTAGTCCTATTGCAAAGGGCTACACGCTTTGGCCTGGTCAGGTGATCTTGGTCCCCAAGATCTGCCTTTGACCTCAGAGAAGTCTGTTTCCTGGCCAGGCTGTGAGGACACTCTCTCAAGGCAGCTGGACTCCCCCAGGAGGAGGGGAGAGGAACCTGGGGGGCTGGGGGGTGGGAAAGGGACCTGCTCACCTGCAGTACCCCAGCCACCACCCGCCCTCCCTGCAGCGAGCCAGCCTCCCACCTGCGCCCGCCCCACCTGCTTGTCCAACTGAGCGCCCCTCTGCGCAGGGCAGCCAGTAAGTGCTCTGCAGGTGTAGCCAGCAAGGCCGGAAGCAGCGAATTTAAAAGCTGGCTACATTAGGAGCCTTTTCCTCGCAGGCAGGGAAGATTTACTCCTTTTTGTCTGGGAAAACACCTTAATGGGCCTGCTGGCCCGTGGGCACGGCTAGATGGCAGAAGATTGAGACAAGGAAATATTGACTCCCTCTGCATCGTAAAGCAAAAGCAGGTTTATGTTCCCAAGCAGCCCAGGAATGGGGGTGGGAGGGGGGCTGGAAAGGAGGCTGAGGGGTGGG
>NW_005355708.1:335293-369410 GCF_000412655.1 Myotis brandtii | reverse complement strand
GGGGGTGGGGGGGGGGAAAGGGGCCTGCTCACCTGCAGTACCCCAGCCACCACCCACCCTCCCCGCAGGGGCTTCCTAAGCAAATGCCATACTTGTGTGTGTCTGCATTGAAAAATATCTTAAAGGAAGTACATCAAATTGTTAACAATGGGTCCCTCTAGGGAAGGAAATCAGAGCGGGAACCAGCAAGGGGGGTGGGGGTGGTAGGGGAGAGCAGAGGTTTTAACCTTATAGATGCTTATTTTGTTTGTTGCCTTTCTAATGAGCAAGTGTTGCTTATGCAATGCGATGAAAACTAATACAATCTACCGCATTGCAATAAGTAGAATTGAAGAGGATCCTAGCAACTCTCAGTGCCTACTTTTGGTTTTTTGGTTCATCATGCAACAGCTCACAAGCGGAAACTTGGGCCTCAGAGATTCCGTCTGAGCTTCCCGGGGTTTCTGCGAGGCCCCAGCCTCGTCTCTGGAATGGCTTTAATGTATGGATGAAGGAGACGTATCAGCTGTAGCTGTGTGCCCAGCATCCCAAATCCTAGTGCAGTGGTTCTCAACCTTCTGGCCCTTTAAATACATTTCCTCGTGTTGTGACCCAACCCATAAAATTATTTTCGTTGCTACTTCATAACTGTAATGTTGCTACTGTTATGAATCGTCATGTAAATATCTGATATGCAGGATGATCTTAGGCGACCCCTGTGAAAGGGTCGTTCGACCGCCAAAGGGGTCGAGACCCACAGGTTGAGAACCGCTGTCTAGTGGCTTCAAACAATCACGATTAAGGCTTCTCGTGGGTCTCGAGGTCGACTGGACGGGGCTCTGCTAATCGTGTCTGGGCCTGTGTGCTCACGCATCACCATCTAGGCTGGCCGGTGGCTACCTGGTCCAGAATGACCTGGGCTGTGACCCCTTGGCTGTCCTTCCTGCCTCGCTCACATGCTCCCAACAAGTCAGCCCAGGTGTGTCCCGGTGGAAGCACAGGAACCTGGTGAAAACGCCCAGGCACTGCTTCAAGCTCTGCTTGAGTCAAAGTCGCTTCTGTCCCCGTTGGCCAAAGCAAGTCACACGTCGTTGAGCTGCTGGGGGCCTGTGGGATGTCCCTACCAAAGGGCCCAGAGATCGGCTCAGGGCCTCAGCAGTCGGAGGTACTGGAGGCATCTGGTCTACCTGCCCTGAGGAGCCTGGCGGTGGGGAGTCCGGCTCTGAGCAGGTTCCTGCGGCCACAGCCCCCTCGGCAGCAGGCTCAGCCCGGGGACAAAGAAGCCATCTTGCTGCTGCAGGAGTGGCGCCCCCGGGAGGAAGCAGCAGAGGCAGCAGCTCCAGGTGTCCTGAGTTGGAGAGTAGCCATTGGCGATTAGCAGCTTGCCCACCTCACCTGGGTCCCCACGTGAGCCTGAGGGTGCAAGGCCTGGGGAGGAGGTGGGCAGGAGGGAGGAGTTAAAATACCTGGAAGAACCCAGAACTGTTTGCATGTCCCGCTGCCTGGCCTACCCTGCATCCTTCTTTCTACCTTCAGCATCCCCACCGCTGCCTGGTAAGTGTGTTGAGCTGGAAATTAACTGTGTAGAAATTTCCATTTTATATTTTCATTCTGCGGGGGCTGCAAGGCTACCTCCTGCTCCGAGAAAGGGAACTGAAGCCCCTTTGTGCCCCTGGAGTCTTGGTCCTCTTGCGCCCCCTCCCTGGCCCCTGGCCTCCAGCCCCACCCAGAGATCCTGCTTCGCACCCTCTGGCACAGACAGCTCCTTCCTTGGTGTCTGTGGGGACTCCGGGCGGAGTGATAGATTCTGCTGGCTCCTGCGTTCAGGAAATATTGCCGCTCACTTAGCATTTGTCCTGCCCCTCATCACTGCTCGGAGACCGAGGCTGGGCGGGCTCCCGGCCATCTGTTACCTGCCTCCGCGGGAGGACAGGCCCGCACCTGGACTGCCAGGAGGTGGGCTGGGGCCGGAGACGGAGCTCTCATGGACTGAGCCACAGTATTTATTGGGAGTCGACTGTGTGCACAGGAAGAAGCTCGAGCAATGGCGCCACGGTGGGGGTGGGGGTGAGGGTGGGAGTGGGGGTGAGGGGAGGAATATTCCCACGGGACTCAGAACTGGGGCTACTGGGGCAAAAGAGGTGCGCCTTCGCTTTTCCGAGCTGGGGCCTGGTACAGCACCAGTGGCAGTAGCAGTGCTGGAGGGCGGTCTGAAATCGGGGGTAGAGACTTACATGAGCATGCCCTTTGACCCAGGAGTCCCGCCTCCAGAAATTTTCCCAAGGGAATACGTGTGTGCAGAGATGAGCTGCAACATTATTTATAGCAGAGGAATCCCTAGAGAGCAATCTAGTAAGAGGCTAGTTTTGTAACGAATGGTACATCCGTATAAGGAAATTCCGTGCGAACGTTAAAACGCGAGTGGTAGGAAAATATCGACTGTCATACTGAAAGGCCGTGAATTATCCAGAGGTAATTTCCAATATGTTGGTGTACGTAGTTCTGGCTGTTTTTATGTACATACTTTCCCCCCCAAATGAAATCATAATCATCTTCTGTCTTGTTGCCATGCTCGCCTCCTTCCCCCAACGCTCCAGGGAAGTTAGGCTGCGGGGAGCCACGTGGGGCCATTGAGAGAGCTGGGGACGCCAATGGCCCCTCGAGTTGCCACCTCGTCCCAGAGAGCTCTCATGAACGACGTTTATCGCGAGGACCCTTAGAGCCCAGTGTCATGTAAGAAGGCAGCTGGATACCAAAAATTATTTTTTGGAAAAAAGCTTTGATAGTGGAGAATGGGGATGCTTGTTATTGAAAACTAGAGGCCCGGTGCATGAAATTTGCACACGGGTAGGGCCCCTAGGCCTGGCTGGCGACCAGGGCCAATCTGTGGGGCAACCGGTGGGATGATCAGGGGCCTCCCCCACCCCCTGCTAGCACCCACCTTGGCTGGCCTGGGGCCTGCAGGCTGGGGGCAGCTCCTGCATTGAGTGTCTGCCCCCCTGGTGGTCAGTGTGCGTAATAGCGACTGGTCATTCTGCCATTTAGTTGACTTGCATATTAGGCTTTTATTATATGGAATGTAAGTATGTGGAAAAGCTCATTGTTCCTGGACGAATAGCTGTGCCACCTGAGCGTAGTCCAGGTGCCTCACCTTCCTGTAAGAAGCTTTTTTTTTCTCCCTGTCTCCATCCCTGGCTGCAGGCACTGATGGGAAAGCTCCCAAGTGTGATCACCTGCCGGGAATCCCAGCGCTTAGAAGGGAAGGCATAGTTGCCACTGGAACCCAGAGATCTTCCAGGCAGGGTCTGTTTTGGCAGCTGTGGGTTTAGTGCTCAGAGCCCAGTCCAGGATGAATGAATGAATGAATGAATGAATGAGGATATGATCTCTGAGGTCAGGGGTCGGGAGGTGGGTGGAAGGTTGAGGGAGGTTGCAACAGGCAGGTGGGGAAGATCCACAGGATCAAGATCAGCAGGGCTGCCTGGCTGGTGTTGCTCAGTGGTTGAGCCTCAACCTGTGAACCAGGAGGTCACGGTTTGGTTCCCAGTCGGGGCACATGCCCTGGGTTGCAGGCTGGATCCCCACTATGGGACCTGCACAAGGCAGCCAATCAATGATTTCTTCTCATCACTGATGATTCTCTCTCTCTCCCTCCCTCTCCCTTCCTCTCTGAAATCAATAAGAATATATATATATAGATCAGCAGGGCCAGCACTTGAGGAGTTGGGACTTACGTCATGTCACACAGCTTAGCAGGGAGCCTGGCACTCCACGATGCTCTGGCTTCTGAGGGACCAGGTGTGCGCCCTGAGGCCCTGGGGTCTGGGAGGGACAGAACCTGGCAAGGAGGGTGGGAGGTCGCCTCTCTGCTCCACTGGATGGAAGGTCTGGGACGTCGTTATCATGGGCGGGAGGCTGTGGAGGGAAGGCTTGCGTTCCGTCCTTCTCATTTGCATGTGTAAATGCATGTGTATATATATTGCTTATTAGTGTCAGTGGAATTTGCATTTTAAGTGGATTGGTGTGTTGGGCAGGTTTTTTTTAGAGGCCCCGGACTTGAAAGGAATTTTCCAACTTCAGTGTTGTTGCTCTTTGTGCAATAAACAAAGGGGTCTCGCTGAGGGTCTGGTGACGGGGGGGATAGATGTGGTGTGAAGGGCGAAGACATGACGTGGTTGGGGAACAGGGGAAAGAAACACGCTCGGGCGCTGGGAGAGGTGCTGGTAACCGTCTTAGGCTCCAGAGCCCATATTGAGACCCGGGGAAAGGGCAGGACATTCCTGGTCCAAACCAACCTCATAAACAAGGCAGTTTGGATGCCAAGAAAAGAGGGCAAAGAGGACAATCATGCTGAAGAAGCTTCACCCCGAAAGTGCAGGGCCCCCAATACTGAAGCTGGGCCTGACAACAGAAAGCCTCCCTGCTCCCCATCACAAGCCTCATGAGGAGCACCCCAAATCAGCAGTCCACCACGAAGGCGGGTCAGGGCATGGAGAGAGACCCACTGGGCACAGGCATCCAAGGACTGAGGGACGCTGAGGGTGGGTCACCAGCACTGAGAAAAGCACCAATCCAGCACCCATCCCAAGTATAGGCAACAAACGGCCTACCACTGCCAGGAAGCCTGGGGTCCACTGAAGGTTACCATAGCAACAGCAAAGTTGAAACCCAGCTCAGGCCCAGCAGGTGTTGCTCAGTGGTTGAGCGTCAACCTATGAACCAGGAGGTCACGGTTTGATTCCTGGTCAGGGCACATGCCCGGGTTGTGAGCTCAATCCCCAGTAGGGGGCACGCAGGAGGCAGCTCATCTTGTAACTAGACTGACAACCTTCCATCTTGATTGATGGCCTAGAACAGTAGTCGGCAAACTGCGGCTCGCGAGCCACATGCGGCTCTTTGGCCCCTTGAGTGTGGCTCTTCCACAAAATACCACGTGCGGGCGCGCACGTACAGTGCGATTGAAACTTCGTGGCCCATGCGCAGAAGTCAGTATTTTGTGGAAGAGCCACACTCAAGGGGCCAAAGAGCCGCATGTGGCTCCCGAGCCGCAGCTTGCTGACCACGGGCCTAGAAGAAGCAGCATGCTTGTTTCTAGTTATAAATACTATTCGCTTCATACTACCCTGTTCTACACATGTCTGGCATGCGGCAAAAAATTATGGACACATGGCATGTGGGAGGCAGCCGACCCATGATTCTCTCTCTTCATGGATGTTTCTATCTCTCCCTCTCCCTTCCTCTCTGAAATCAATTAAAAAAAGATTTAAAAAAATATATGGGCACATGAAAAAAAGAAAGAAAATACAAATTATTGAAAAGGGATAAAACAGCCAAGAGAATAAGACTCAGATATGACCTAGTTAGAACTATCAGGCACTTGATAGCAACTGACTAAAATGTTAGATTCGGATTCGGTGGGTCTGGAATAGGACGCCGAAATTCTGCACTTTTAACGGGTTCCCGGACGATGTCAATGCTACCAGCCTGAGAACCACACCGAGCGTAGCAAACAGGAGTCACGTGAATCGATATTTACAGCAACATCCGTCACAGCCCAAATCCCAAATTTCCACCAGCCGTAGGCAGAGATAAGTTGCAGCATATTCATAGGCGGGAATTCTATTTGGAAGTGAAAATGAATAAACTGCAACTACTCCCATTAAAAATGGATGAACCCAACAAATGTATCGTTGAGCAAAAGAAGCAAGGCACCGGAGGAAAACTGCAGCGCGGTTCCATTATTTAAAGTTCAGAACTCGGGCAGAGCTGAATAATACATTGTTTAGCAGTGCACACACACACCTGGTAAACTTCCCAAAAAAGGCCAGTCAGGAAATGAGCACACAATGCAGGCGCAGGCGAGCAGTTGCCTCTGGCAGGGGGGTGGGGGGAGGCAGGCGATGGGGGCGAATCCTCGGGGGACGGGCAGCGCTCTGTTTCTCAGCTCAGATGGTGAATGTGTGGGTGCTTATTGCATGATTCTTCTGTACGCTGCATATATACATTTTATGAATCCTTTTGGAATAAAAAAGCAGCAGGAAGGCTTTTTGTATTTAAATCCCAAGTGACTAGTACAATAAACCGAGTGACTTATAAAAAGTTGCAATTTTGAGAATCGAGGTTACTTGCACCTCTGAAACACACACACACACACACACACACACACACACCGGCCAATTTGCAGTCAGGCAGTGGTGGCCATTGACAGCAGGACCTCGGGGACATGCTCCCTCATTCTCTCAAAGACTCTCAGCTACCGACAGACGGACAATGGGAGCCAAGCGCTAAAGAAGTGCAGAGAGGTGACCGCCCAGCACAGCATCCCCATCAAGGCGTTGACATGGGCTGGTGTAGTTGACCTTGGAGGGTGGGATCGGTGACCTTTTGGGGCAGCCTGTGAACAGAGAAGGAGCAGGGGAGATCGAGGTCCTGGGGAAGGGGCTCAAGACCCACCATCACCCACTTCAGCATTTTGGGAACTCCTCTGGGGACGCCCACCTCCCCTCTCCGAAAACCCCAGCACCCCTTCCTCCTCCCACCTTCAGAGCAGCACTGGCCAGCTGGCTGTGGGAGCCCCACAGCAGGACGGTGTTAACTCTTGAGCCTCCATTTCTCTGGTTTGGGGTCCTGAGCCTCTGCCCCAAGCCCTCCGGCTCCTAGACAGGTGCGGTCCCCGGGCCCAACTTCTCCCACCTCCGTGCCAAGGACTCCCCCTCCGTGGGCAGCCCCGCTGGCCTCTGACCACTGGTGCAAGAATGATGATGAGGTGGAATTTTACTCAGGGAGAAACCAGATATAAATACTTCCTGGTGTGCTATTAATATCAATAATATTAGTGCAATTACTTCCAGACCAGTCAGATCCAATAAACGCAACAGGAAACGAGCCTGGAGCAGCGGCCAGGTGGGCGCCGTGGGGCCCGCACAGCCGGCTGTCTGCTGAGCGGGAGACAGTGTGTGGCTGCAGCTCCGCCCTGTGCGCCTGCCCCACCTCCCCTGCCCTCAAGTGCCTGAGCGGGGCAGCCGTCTCCATGCACAGACAACTGTGCCATAGAACAGAGAGGGAGAGAGCGCTCCTGCTATTGACGGTGAGACACCTGCAAACTCGGAGTGGAAACTGTCGTCCAGCTCCCCAGACCTCTTCCTGAACCCCCAGCTGTCCCTCTGGCACAGCTCTCTGCTCTGCACTTATCCGTTTCACGTCTAACATCCCATGGACGCTGGATGCTCTGAGGACGCGGACCAGGAACGCCTCGTGCCCGGGACCGTGTGCCGGGCTGCGGGCCTGGCTGTTTGGAATGTGGGATCCTTTAGTGGCCACGAACCTGCGAGGGAAGGAAGCCGTCCCTCCCCCCATCTTGGCTTCTGCAGCCGGCCTTTGAGTTAAAGTGGCATGAGATAGATTAGCAGGAGAAAAGCATACAGACCTGCTTAATATTTTTACATGGACACGGCGTCTTCCGAGGAGAATAAAGACCTGAAGAAGCTGTTAGAGCAAAAGCTTTTATCTTTTTAAACAAAGACAGAGAGGCCTGGGCGAGGGGCAGTAAATTGTGAGACCGTGACCGGGAAATATATGGGGGAAACTAATGGAGAATAAGGGTTATTTCCGCGGGTCGGTTTGCACAGGTCCCTGTTAGCGCCGACTGCTAGTCTCTGGCGGTGAGAGCATTTTTCTCTTCCTGATGCGAGGAGGGCACCTTTCTCCTGGGGGATGTTAGGACCTGCTTGGAGGCAGAAGGAACAGGTCCGGGGGCCCTTCCTGTGTGTGCACTTTCTCAAGTGTCTTCTGCTCCAAAGAATCAATAGGACAAAGTTCCATATTGGGGCTGGCATGTCCTAAACCCCTTTGACTGCAAATCTGGAGTCGGGTGGGCACCGGCCGAGTCGAAGGCCTTTCCTTCCACTCGCAGGCTGTGTGACTTTGGGTAAGTTACTCAGCCATTCTGGGCCTCACTTTATTCATCCGTAAAATGGAGGTAATGTACCACCTGCCCTATAGGGTGGTTGTGAGGATACTGACCACCAGAGAGGATATTGCTGGGCACATATAGGCATTTCACAAGCCACTTGCTTGTGTGTGCCACGTGGAAGCGATAAGTGAACGTCAGCGGCCCTTCTCCATGCAGACGTCCCTGGAACAGTGTCTGAGGACCAGGCTGTTCAATGCTGTGCAGAAGGAATAACGCTGAGTCCCTCCGTGAATCCAGCGAGAGGAAGCAGTGACCAACGTCCACTGATGAAGAAGCGGAGGTGAGCAAAACAGGCTTCCTTGGAGCGCCTCTATCTTTTCAGCCAAGACGTGATTTCCCGGCTTTCGCTGGAGTAGGACACTCACGTCGAAGAGGCCTCGTTACGAAGTTTGGTCTTGATTCTCTCCAGCTCCTTCATTTCTGAGACCGTCAGTGGTTCCGCTTAGGGAGTCACGGCCTCTTTCGTACCTGCGGCCAGGCGGTCTGTCCCCTTCCTTCCCAGACAAGAGCAGAAGGAGAAGGAGAAGAGCCACCTGGGGGGTCCCTGTGCGGGGAACGGGGAACGTAAAGCGTTCAGTGCCTGGCTCCTCTCCAGCGGAAAGAGATAGAGTCCACTTGATTCTTAAAAAGGTTAAAGCATTTTTCTTCCCAGCAGCTACCGACCTGGGACTTTAAACAAATTTGCATGGAGCACTCCCTTCGGCGGCGTCCAGGCAAGTGTCTGCGGCTCGCCGGCTCTCTACAAATGTCGGTATATCTTTCCCCCGGACCTTTCCGGCGGAATTTTACAGAGGGTTTTAGAGCGTGCCATAACAAGGGTTCTTCAGAGTCGTCTAAATCACGGCACACGGAGCAGGCCGAAAGAGGCCGTTTCTTTTCTCGACAGCGATCTGCCCCCACCCCCGCCCCCACTCCCCAATCCCTGGCCCCCGGGCCACAAGCTAAAAACGTGTAACTTCCCATCCTCAATGTTCCCTCCCTAAGAAATCCCTCTCAGCCTCCTTCTCTCCCCCTTGCGCTCCCCTCCCTCTTCCCTCTCCCCTCCTCTTCATCATAAAATAATAAGGCAGGCCCGGGTGCCTCTAAATCCTTCCCAGGCGCTGGAGAGGGGGCCAGCCAGACATATTTACTACTAAGTGGATGCAAATTCACTTACTGCTGATTTTCAAAGAAATGAGACGTCCCCGGCGCAATATTGCTTTTCTCATCACCAAAAGGGGCCTTTGCTTAGTCATTTGGCGAAGCTGTCAGAGCAATTGGATCTGGGAGGCCGATGGTGCCTGCATCCCGCCATCGCCACCCGAGAGATGGATCTCTGTGGCAGCCTCAGGCGCCTCCACGCGGGGAGGTGAGACGTGGTGACAGACGCGTGGAAAGGCGTGAAGTACGGGGCAGAGGCACGGCCAGGACCCGCTGGCCCTCCGGGTTCCTCAGCACAGACAGCCCCAGGGAGACAGGGCTCTGGACCACCCAAGGCGCTAACCACGAGAGAGACACCTCTGGGCATCCTCAGGGGGCCCTGGGCCTTCTCTGCTGTCACAGGCCGTGGGCGCCTCTGCAGCCTGTCCGTGGACTCTAGGTCCAGACCCCCGTGGAGGGCAGAAAACTCATCGACTGCCCCAGGCATCATTCGATCTGTCTGGGCCCCGCCAGGACTCTCTGTGGGCAGGAGGAGGAGGCCGGAAGGCGCACACACACTCACGCACGTGCCTTCCAAATCTCTAGTGTTGGGTCTTTAGCGGCAGCGGACGTGAAAACTAGTTCTGAGCGTTTTGTAACTGGCTATGCCAGAGGAATGCCAGGCCTTGGGGCTGGGGTACTACACAGGGTTCTTTGGTGACAAAGGACAGAAAATAAGTCCGACACAAGCTCCTTTGGCCCGAGCCACCAGGAAGCGGGGCGGGTTTGTTTTCTTCTCCTGCTGCTGTAACGCATTACCACCGATGTAGTGTGTTAACACAGCACAGATGTGCGGTCTTACGGTTCGGGAAGCAGGTCAGAGTCTGAAAGGAATGCACATGACAGAAGTCAGGTTGTCAGCAAGGCAGTGGAAGCTCCGGGAAAGAACCCATGCCTTGCCTTCTTTAGCTTCTGGACCACGCCTGCATTCCTTGGCTCACGGCCGCTTCCCGCAAAGGCACAGCTCGGACCTGGGCTCCGGTTGAGAGATCTCCTTCTGTGGGATACAGACCCCTTGGGGTTCCATTGAGCCCCCCTGGGTAAACCAGGAGACATCTCAAGATGCTCAGTGTAATCATCGCTGTCCTGTCCCTTTTACCATGTCAGGTGGCATGGTCACAGGTTCTAGAGAGGACGTCACGGCCACATGGAGAATGATTACTCTGCCTGCCGACCTGTGGAGTGGACGTCAGGCATGGATGGATCTAGGGGCTCAGGCAGAATCCGCAGGGTCATGGCCTCATCTCCACCTCCATATCCCGCTTCCTTTTGTGTTCGTCTTATTCTCAGTGCCATTTCAGCTGGCCTTCCTCTCGTGACCAAGGACAAGGCTGCCTGTCGCCCCAAATCATGGCATCGCAGATTAGTAGATGGTTTGGAAATGTGTCATGTCTCCCTTTCCTCTCTCGCTCCCTCGTCCCAATCATCAGCTTCTGGGTAGACTCGTTCAATTAAATAAGACTCCCTGGGGAGCTTGGGAAGAAGGGCCCTGGGAAGGGGACAGGGCAGGGTGGGGGTGAGTCACTTCATCTGTATATCAGGCGGATACCATTTCGTTACATACGTGGGTGATGCCGGACACAGGGCTACAAAGTGCCCTCGCAGCATAACCTGGTCATTATTTCAGCCTGTTAGAGGCCACACCGACCACTCAGAGGCCCTGGGAAGATATCCCAGACCCGCTCGGCCCGGGGCGTTGGCATCTGCAGTTAAGCAAGGCTACGGGAGCCATGCGTCCCCCTGGGCCTCACCGTGTGTCTCTCTGACCTCGAGGCCAAGAGCCCCTGCTGGAGCGGCACCCGAATTAAGTGTCATTTCAGCCTTGCTGAGCTGCAGTAACGGCTACGAGCTCCAGCTCTGTTAATACTCCCATGTGCATGGAGGAGAGAATGGAATTTAGCATGGACAACCCCCCCCCATTTGGGGGCTAGGGCTGGGGTGACCCTCCCTCCAGGTCTGCTAGGGACAGTCCTGATTGGTACCTGATGTCCTGGTATAATTGTCACTGGCTCTCCCTTCACTCTCTGAGGGTTAGTAACAGGGTCACCCTAGTGGTGACAAAAGTATGAAGAATTTAGTGTCCCCTCCGCTGTTCAGCTCAGCCCTGAGCCGGGTGGGGCCTCGGGAAGACCCCCAGATCCCACAAGTCCTTCCTGGTAAAATGGGGGGTGGGAGCCTGTGACCGGGGCCCTCTCTCAGCTCCGCGGTCTCTCCAGCTGCCCCACAGCCCCTGCACCGTGGGTGGCGGGTGGCGTCGGAGTCTGCGAGTGCTGGCTTCTCTCTCCTTTCTTTACCCAGATCTGTGGGGTGACAACTCCATTGCTCTGAGGGTCAAACAAACAAACAAACAAAAAAACATTAAAAATTTTTCCTTGAGTCTTTTTATATGAATGCCTATCCCTTTATGTCGATGCATAAATATGAGCAGACGCATGGTACGGGGGTATATGAGGGTGTATTATTTTTTCTTTCTCCTTAGTCTGTGTTTTTACCTCCCCTTTAGCCACCAAACCACTGGAGATCCCCGCTAATGCCCCAACCGGGCTCTTTCCATATTTTTCTCCACCAACTTATATATTAACCTGCACAGGCATGCATGTTTATGTAAATTTCCATACACCCACTTACCTACACAGATTTATTATGCACATACGATAGCCTTAGGTAATTGTTTTATTGAATTATATGATATTCCGTTTCTTGCGTCTTGCTTTTCTTACTCAACAATACCTTGGGGAACTCTCCCCGCCTCCCCTGGCACCGCTCTAATGAATTGTTTTCAGCAGCGTGTACCCGGGCCTGGAGTCTAATGTATTCACCGGCCTCTCCACGGGAACATTTCCCATAGTAACCAGCGTAGGACTGTGTTGCACTTTGGCCCTAATGCCCCTGACTCATAGATCATTCAAAAGGTTCTAAAACTGTGTCCATTTGAAGAATATACCCAGCCGCCACTTTTCTCAAGGTGTCGGACTGACCCGTCCATCAAACTTTAGACCAGCGGTTCCCAGCGTGGGGCACCCGCCCCACAGGGAGGCACTTTGATTTCTAAGGGGGGCAATTTGAGAATGAGTTATTTACAGTGAGTTGCATTTTTAGCATTTCATATGGCTCTAGGGGCCTCATATACAGTATGTAAATATATATTGTGACATGTTTATGCATGTCAGCTCTCTAGTATATGCTTTGAAACTTTATTTGCTATTTTTTCCCTATCACTTCATATTATTATTAATTGTCTAACAATTTCTTAGTGATTTCTTCCTCAGGACTTCAGCTCTCCTTTCTTTTATTTTTCTCCTTCATGGATGCCATGTTCTTCGGAAGCTTGTTGAGACCAAGCTAATGGCCTTTTAGGCTTCCTCCAAGTGACTAGGAGTTCGCTTTTTGAATAATAAGAATTCTATGTCACAGGGGGGGCGTCAGGATGTTAGAGATGCTCAGGTGGGCGTGGCCAAGACAAGGTTGGAACCCCTGCTTCAGATGTAGCCCGATGCCTTTAGTTCCCTGTAGCTGTGGTCACATCCGCCTTTGCTGTCCCCTCCTGGTTTCTGTTTGAGTGCAAGTCTGAAGTGGGGTGACAGTCCCGCTGAGTCCCAACCGGGAGCCACTTCAATGTGTTAGAAAGGGCTCGGGCTTGTGAGCAGATGAATCAGGCCTCAGGTTATTCGGAGAGATACCTCCCCCAGCCCGAGCTTCTCGCCTTTAGAGCAGGCGCCCTGGTACCACCCACACAGAGAGTTAAACGCAGCACAGGTCCTGGCACGCGGAGGCCCAGGCCCCGGCAACCCTTCCCGACGCACAAATCAGGAATCCGGTTGAGGCCCAGAGGGGACCGGCTCGATCGATCCAGCCCAGGGCCCGCGGTGGAGGCCTGTTAAGCAAACAGGCCAGGCTGTTTTCAGAATAATTGGATGTCTCGTCTTTGTTTACCGAGCGTGTGTGCACCGAGGCTGTGGAAGGCGCTTGCTGCTGGCCGCGGACAGGGCCTGGAGGCGTCGCCCCTCCTCCACACGGGGAGGAAGGCTCGGGGTGCCACGAGCCCATGGGTGCCCTCCTGGGAGGGGCCTGGAAAGGAGGGAGCCCTGGCTGGTCTGGCTCAGTGGATAGAGCATCGGCCTGCAGACTGAAGGGTCCCGGGTTCAATTCTGATCAAGGGCACATGCCCAGGTTGCTGGCTCAGTCCCCAGTTGGGGATGTGCCAGAGGCAGCTGATCAATAATTCTCTCTCATCATTGATGTTTCTATCTCTCTCTCCCCTTCCCTTCCCTTTTGAGATCAATAAGAATGTATCTTTTTTAAGAAAGGAGGGGAGAAGATGGAAATTTGAGGACTTGGGGAAGGCTTCCTGGGGTGCAGGTGCAGGGGTAGCAATGACCCAGACCCTCCTGCACTCTGGTCACAGGTGTGTGTGGCAGGAGCAGGGGTGGGCGTTCCCCACCTGGCAGCAGAGCTCACTGCCTGTCCTCTGCCCCCACCACACCCCAAACTTTTCAGAAGAAAACAGAAACTGGGGCTGGACACCACAGCTTCTACATGGACTGAATGTGTGTGTGTTCCTGGCCCCCCCTCCCCCAACACACACACCCCAAATTCATATGTCGAAGCCCTAACCCCCATGTGATGGTATTTGGATGTGAAGGTATTTGGATGTGGGCCTTCTGGGAGGTCATTAGGTTAGATGGGGTCATGAGGGTGGAGCCCTCATGATGGGATTAGTGTCCTTTGTGAGAAGAGGAAGTAGACACGGTGAGAAGGCGGCTGTCTGCAAGCCAGGAAGAGAGCAAGCTCTTACCAGAACCTGAATGTGCCAGTGCCTTGATCTTGGACTTCAGTCTCCAGCACTGTGAGAAAGAAATGTCGACTGGTTAAGCCCCCCAGGATTTTGCTATGGCAGCCTGAGCTAAGAGACAGCACTTCCGCCTTTCCCTTGTCAGGTACTAGTGCAGAGACCTCTAAAAGAGCATTCTTGCCCGGCCGGCATGGCTCAGTGGTTGAGCATCGACCTATATGAACCAGGAGGTCACAGTTTGATTCCCAGTCAGGAGCACACACCTGGATTTCAGGCTCACTCCCCAGTGTGGGGCATGCAGGAGGCAGCCAACCAATGATTCACTCTCATCATTGATGTTTCTCTCTCTCTCCCACTCCGTTCCTCTCTGAAGTCATTAAAAATATACTTTAAAATAAATAAATAAATAAGCAAGTGAGCATTCTCAACATGTCGCAGGCCCCAAATTGATTCCCATAGCCAACCCCAGGACACGCGCCCCACCCACCGCCATGCTCCGAGGGGACAGGCCTGGTGGTGGAGAGGCATCCAGGGTGCTGATGGCGGAGAGAGCTCTCTTGATGGAAAATTCTTAATGTCCATGGAGAATGTGGGAGCAGGTGATGCTGAGGGCCAGAAGGAGAGAGAGCCCTTTCCATACGCCGCCCCCCCCCCCAATTTCCATTACTGAGGGTCAGATTTGGCTTCAAACCCAGCCCACAAGAAACTACCCAAAGGCCCTGAGAACTTATAAGAATTCTGAGTCCCTTCCTCCAGGCAGCCTCCTCCGAGTCACTCACCAAAGGTCCCTCCCCCAGCATCTGGATAACTCAGCACCCCTCCCCCACCGTCAGCATCACCCCAAGCCCGGATGGGAAGCCTTTCCTAGGAACAGCTTGCCTGAGGTTCTGAGACATTCATTTGCATCCCCCTTGGTGCTGAGCATGGTGTCTTGCACACAGTGTGCGCTTTATATGTGTTTGGCAAGTCCTTGCTTAGAAACCACGGAGGGCCAATCGCAGCAGAGGGAGCGGGAGACGGAATTAGCAGGTGCCTGGGTCGGAGGAACATGGGAAGGTCCACCTCCAGCCACACCCTGAGCCTGGAACCCGGAGACCCACCAGGAAGGCGGGAGTCGTGTCTCTCAGTGACTCAGACCCGGGCTCGACTCATTAAAATCTCCCCAACAGGAGTCGTGCTAATGGCCGGGCCGCCGTCCTTTCCCCTCCAGGTAAGAAGATCTATTGCCCAAACTGACATTTTATGGCGCACAACCGAATAAAAATGATCAATGTTCCTGCCCGCCTTACAGCGTCCTTCCACCGTTATTAAAGTCTCTAAAAATGTTTTCTTTAAGAAAAGTTAAAAGAAAGAGAGGTGGAGAGAGAGGAGGCTGGGAAATGCCGGCGTGCGGAAGGTCATCCATCTTGTCAGCCCGGGACCGCGGAACCTTGATGCCACCATATTTCCTGCTCACAGCCAGAGTTACAATTTGCCAGCCAAGGAGTCGGAAATGCCAGACCTCTTCCTTGGAGGTGAATGCTGGGGGGGAGGCGAGGCGAGAGTAGGGAGGACGCTGGCTCTAAAAACTGTTGAAAGAGCCTGTCTCTGAGCTCTGAGCAAGGTGCCCACGTTGGGAAAACTCAGCCACCAAGGGCAAGGAGAAGGTTGAAACGCCAGGGCCCCAGACTTATTCGGCCAAGAGCACCTTCTCTCTCTGTTCATTGATGGGGAGCAGGTTTCCAGCCAGGTGGGCGGGGCGTCCACCTGCACAGGTGAGGGGGTGGGACGGCGGCAAAGCAACAGGAAGGTGTAAGTCAGGGGCTGGGAGGTGTTGAACCCGCAGGAAAGAGCAAAAAAGAGAGCAAAGGCTCCCAGCGCCACCCAAACCTGTTGATGGGCAATCACACGTCACTCATCCCTTCAAGAGCCTTTGTTTCGCCGTTTGGGTAACTTAGTTTTCCTGAATGACAAGTACTACAACATGCGTCACCCATTTCCCGGGCATATTGTGAATTCCTCCAGGACAGGAATGAGGTCTCCCTCCCTCTCCCCAGCCCTGTCATCCCCCCAACCCCCCTTTTCTCTTACACACATTGGGTGCTTTCTGTAGGGGCCTATGAAAGCAGCCTGTGCACTTGAGAGTGCTAAAACTGTGTTCTTAAAATGCTATGATTTGGAGTTTGTTTCTAGGTCAGTCTGGCCTCTTTCCCAATCAGTGCTGACGAGCTGGTCTGTGGACTTGCTTCTCGGCGAGCCCAGACATCCGCTCTTTGCTCCGACTCCAGTTCGTACTCAGGCAAATCCAATCTGACTGCAGAGGAGGCCTGGGCTCCGAGGCAGCAGCGTGGGGGTGCTGTTGCCCCCCCCCCCCGCCCCGGAAGGCTCCCTCCTCGCCCCAGGTTTTCTGAGCCCGTGAGAGAGGTTCTGTGGGCGCACTCCTGCCTGGCCCTAAAGGCAGCCATAAGTCTGTCTCGGGCCATTTGACTCGGGCCAATCTTAACAGACACTTCCGTGGGGCCTGATGCGCCAACGATCTATAAGCCATTAACCAGGTAGGAGCCCTCCCGACTGGGCCTCCTCCGTGGGAACTCACGCGGAAGAGAAGGGGCAGGAGGGAAAGAGGGGAGTGTCTGGGGGGGTCTGGGGAGGGGTCTGGCCTGGAGGCAACTGCTAAACCTTCCCTTGGCCCATCGGGACCCCGGAATCACGGGGCATCTCCCCAGCCGGGTCCCGTCCTGGCGCCAGTGGAGGGCAGGAAGCCACCTGTGCAGCCCCGTGCAGCCCGCCTGCCATCGCCGGCCACGTCTTTCCCTCTCGGACTCCCGGCTCCATTTCGAATTCGCCACCCAATTTGCCACTTGCTTCTGCTCAGCCCGTATCGATCTTTAATCTCGCCATCCAGTTACAGGCGTACGGCCTCTCTGTTTTTGCCTGTGGCAACCCGGCATTAATTTAATTTCTCAGTGATTAAGAAACAGACTCGCCTAGACTCACAGAGCATGAACCCGCATTTGACACAGCTGAACGGCGGCTCCGGGAAATTAGGGGACCCGCGTGGTGTCGCGTGGAACGGATCGAGCTCGGCTACAACACGGGGAGCTGGTGTCTGAGGTTTTCTCCTGGACACAGACCTTTGGGCAAGGATTTGAGTGGAAGTAGTTGGTTTGGGAGGTGGTCCCAGGAAGCCCAGGAGGGAGCAGGAAGAGAGAAAAGGAGGAGAGGAACGCTAACTAAGGGGCGTTAATGAGCAGGTTACCGCTGTGGGCAACCGGCTGGGGGTCCTCTGAGAGGCTGCAGACACAGGGGAGCTGGCATCTCTCAGCTCCTGTCCCTCGGGGTCGGGGTCGAGAGCCACCTTAGGCATGTCACTCCGCGCTCCTGCCCGCCCTGTGGGGCTGAGTCCCGCCACAGCCAAAGCACAGGGCGAGAGCAGCTGTTGGGGGGCGGGGTGGGGGGGGAAGGAGCCTGCTGCATGCCTGTGAACCACCCCCGCGGTCTCGGTGACCTTGGGGTGAGGGGGTGGAAAGAGAGGCGCAGACCACTGGCAGGGTCTGCACGGTCAGTCACACTTGCCAATCGGGGGGAATCGAACTGGTACCCCGACTCCCTTTCGTGTCTGTGTCCTGGTCCCTGTGCGCTGGGAGCCAGCCTCTGCTTCCAGAATGAGATGAAAAGGTATGAGCCCAGCCCCACCCACCCCCAGGGATATGATTGTCACAGGAGACTTAATACCTTGTCCAGTGACATCTGGGGGACGCCTGGCCTCTTAGCTGCCCCGCCCACCAGGCTGACTGACAGGCTCCACGTACGCGCAGAGGGCCGTGAAGAGGAAATACGACCTACGGCCTCGCCTGTATTTCACAAAACTCCCCACACGCCTCTCCCAGGCAGGTCATGCTTTGCGTTTACGAGGCAAACATACTTGTCATTTTCGCTTCTTGTCCCAGGAGCCACGCTCTCACCTTTACTCTCACCCGTTAGCACTCCCAGCATCGCGGCCAAGTGACTGGTCATCAGTGCGCCCCGGGTGGGGAAACCGAGGCTCAGGGAGTGGAAGAGGCTGAGTCAAGGTCAGGCAGCGAGTCAGCAGCTGCCTCGAGCCTCCCACGGGCCTGCGGGTCAGGGAGGGAACTGGGGGGCGCTGTGCAGGGCGGTGGAGCTGAGCCCCCTCGGGGCCTGGGCAACCCGTGCCTTCTGTCAGGGTGGAGAGTGGCCAGCAGGTCACTGGGAAGAGACGGCAAGATTTTCACAAAATACATTAAAAAGGAAAAGGAAAGGATAAAGTGTGGGGGAGACCACGTGACTCAACCCACCCTCTCCGGCAATCTCTGGGCGCCGTGGGGCCGGTCACATCCTCCTCGCACCTTCCCCTTTTACATCAACATTCAATCAGCTTTGCCCATTCGCTCGCCTCTCCCAGTTTTATCTTAACGCCGCCTGTGGAAATTGGTGTGAAATAAAAAGGCAGCCCTGCCTACAGATGTAATCAACTGATTTGGCAGGTAGCCCGTGCACACCTGGGGGGGAGAGCCCCTCTCCGGTGGGGACGCCCCCCTAGCCTGCGCTTTCTTCCTCACCCTCCTCCTCCCTCCGGCCTCCCAGCCCCTCCTTCTATTTTTCAGTCTCCTTCTCGACCTTGCCTTAGCCCTGTTAGTTTCTGTTTCACACTTAATGGGAATCAACCGGCCTAGGGGACCCCCCACCCTTTTTATTGCTGTTTTGTTATATGGGAGGCGATGAAGGAGAAGGCCTCTCTCTCTCTCTCTCTCTCCTTCTCTCCCTCTCTCCCTCTCTCCCTCTCCTGCTGCCTCTGCACTTCTGGGCCACTGCCCTGCCCTGGCTCTAGCTCAGCTTTCTGTGGGACCTCCCAAAAGACATCCTCCCTTCCTCTTGGGTAGCACCAAGGACTGCAATGACACCTGGTCACAGGGCCCTGGCTGGTGGCAGCCCTTCCCTCCACCGGCCTGTTCTTTTTTTGTTTGTTCATTTATTTATTTTTTTCACCCGGCCTGTTTTCTGTGCAGCGCTGTCTGGGTCTGGTCTGAGGGGGGGAATGTCTAAAGGCCTTCGCTCTGTTCTGCTCCTCCCTGTGCGGCCGTGTCAAGGCGTCCCTGGCTCTCAGTCTCAGGCCCCAGGGGGCTCCTCTGGCTCTAACGCTGGCATGGCGGGTCCAGGGCGGCACAGCGGCATCCCTGCTCGAGCCCCCCGCTGTCGGGGTTTGGCTTGTGACCTCCAGAGTGACCCTGAAGTCCACAGGGGACCTGATTTGGCAAAGAGCCTCTGCAGGTGTGATTAAAGGTGTGGAGAGGAGCTGAGCCTGGATTCAGGGTGGGCCTGTCCTTACGAGGGACAGAAAAGGAGCACAGACAGGGACACAGGGAGGAGGTGGCCACGTGGACGCCCGGCAGAGACGGGAGTGGCGGGTCCCTCTATAAACACCAAGGCTCACTGGCAGCACCAGGAGCCAGGAGAGGGGCCTGGCCTCCCCGGGGCCTCCAGGAGGAACCAACTCTGCCACCTTTTGACTGTGGGCATCTGGCCTCCAGAACAGTGACAGGACCGATGCGTGTTGTTTTGAGGCATCCCGTTTGTGGTCCTTGGTTACGGCGGCCCTAGGAAACGCGTGCACCCCCTCCCCCACTTCCTCCCTGCCACCTCATCCCTGTCCCCATGAGAGAACCAGAGAATGCCACCTCGCCCTCCCCCTTCCCTCCTCCCTCTCTGTACATCCATCCCCCTGAACCCATCATCCAAGTGCGGAATCGGGGAGGTCCCCATAGCAACGGCTCTGATGCCAGAACCCAGGATGACGACACTGGGTCAGCCAAGGAGACAGCTTCGAGGTGGGGGCCCGGAGGCACCTGCTGAGAACACAGACAGCAGAGGGGAGGAACACGGGGTGACAGGCCCACTGGGGTTTACATCAGCTGCTCTTTACGAAAACAAAGCGCTGTGAAAAGTCTCCCTTAAACGTCTGAATGATCTGTCGGTATAAAAGCAAAGGGCCGGAAGCAATGTGCCCGCCAGCAATGGCTGTGCCCTGGGTCCCTGGGCCTGCCCTAGTGTGGGGAACAGACAACGCCACCTCCCTGCTTCCTCAGATGCACCCTCGTCAAGGGGCACCCTGTCCTGCCTGCTTGGGGACCCCACAGGTGCCAGGCTCCCAGGTACAGCCTCATAGCCTCCTGGTCGTGGCCTACATGGTGCCCTTCCCTCTCCTTGTCCCCCTGCTCTGCGCTGGGTGGATACGGCCACTGTCCCCAACACGAGCCCTTCATTTCCATGATGAGCAGGTCCGTGGGGCTGACCCTCAGGGCTGGGTCCCATCTCCTCTCACATCTCCTGAGGCCTCCTGGACCAGCCAGCAAATCCTGGGGCTTCTGCTAGCGACAGCGCCCCCTGCTGGCCTCCTGTGTCCTCCTCACCCAGGCTGGGGACATGCCCCTCAGCTCGGCTCCTCTCTCCTCCAGCCTGACCTTCAATCGGGTGGCATGCACTTTGCTCCCCGATGTCCCTCTGCATTCTCGTCCTGCCCGTTCCCACAGACACGTCTCCAGCCCAGCCCGGAGTCACTCACGATGTGGATTTCAAGCCATTGGGCCCATCAGCCCAGCCACCGGCTTCCAAAGTCCCTTCCCACCTACGTGCACTCACACAGGGACATGCTCACACAGACATACACAACTCTCTATCTTTCACATGCACACACACATGCACACACACAGACATGCACATGCGCACACACACACACACACACTCCGGCACTGAGGCTCCGGCGGTGCCCCCGGCCACACAGGTGCTGCAGACTCAAAGCAGGCACCTGACCGAGGAGGGATGTTCAGGTCAGGCAGGTGGGGCCTGAGCTGGGTCGCCAATAAGCTGCAGCTCCGCGGTGGCAGGACTGACACGTCTCCCTGTCCATCTCTTCCCCTCTCTCCCTCCCCAACTCACTGAGCCAGCGCAAGGCACACAGTAGGTTCTTCATAAATGTTTCTTAAAGGAGCAGCCGGGCCCCCCCCCCCCCAGCCAAAACCTCCATAGGAATGCACAGCGGCTGCCATTTTGCAACCCAGAACTTCAAATCAGCCTCGTTAAAGCTATCGATCTTTCTCCAAAAAAGAGAGAGAGGGGAAGGCCTGCCCCTAACGGCCCGCCCATGGCCAGGTGCCTCCTGGCTCCGAGCCTTTACTGGCAAAGGCCCCCACCCTGCAATTCCCCCTCCCCCCTCTGCCCCGTGCGCCACTGCAGGCTCTCGGGATGTCTGGCACAAGCAGACCCTCGCCGTTGGTTGCGGTGTGAACAAATAAATGAATGACTCAATTAGTGTCACTGTTCCCTGGGCCTCACTTAGCACAGGTCCGGGTACGGTGACGGCATCAGCCAAGATGGATGAGTGGGCGGGCGGCTGGATGAATGCGACTGACCTTTAAAATCTGGCTTAAAACTCGTTTCTAAAACACTTTCTGGACTATTTCCACTCCATTCTCCTCTCTCGCCTTCCTGGGAATTCAGCTTGAGTAATATTCCTGGACAGTGTTAGCCGTTTCCCTCTCGCGGACGCGTGAGTGCGTGTGACCCCGTCACCCACCCCCTTCCACGAGGCCACAGTCCCTCCTGAGCCAGGACCCGGATGGCTGTTTGCATCATGCCCTCCTTGAGGCGGCTGCAGGGCTGGGTCACCCCTGGTGGGGGCGGGGGAGTCCTGGCCAGGGCAGCTCCATTGCTGGCGTCTCTTGAAGCCTGTGCTCTGGCTGGGGTCCTTTGGGGGTGGGGGCAGGTGATGGGACTTCCCTAGATCTAGGAGGACACACCCCCTAGCCTCAATGTCTTCCCTTTGTGGGCGTGGCCAAGCGCTGTTCCTTTGGGGGGGGCAGGGAATTATCTGATTGCCTTCCTGGGGCCCCACTTATGGGGAAGATGCTGTGGCTGCTGGAGGGGACCCCACCCCAGGCTTCGCAGGAAGAACAGGGGCCCAGGGAGGGCCCTCAGCTGGTGCAGAACGGGCACCACCCTGGCAGGCCGGGCCTGTCCTTGCCCCACGGCCTTGGCTGCTGTGCCCTGGTTCCTCTTAGTCCCGTGTCCAGAAGCAAAGGGAAGAGGGAAAATGCAGACATGTTCAGAAAGACCTGGAAGCTCCCAGAAATTGCCAGAAATCTCCAGCCTCGTCTATCGATACGTGTGCAGCAGGCTACGTCCCTCTAACTGCCTGGCTGTGCCCTTGAAGGGGCCAGGCACAGCCTGTGTCCTCACACTCTGGCCGAATGAACCAGATGACAGAGCAGCACAGAGTCGGCCAGCGTCGGGGCCGGGGGAGACCCGACGGGGCGCGCCATCCCCGAGCTGTTTCCCAGTCTGTAAAACGGGTGGTGTGAGCTCTGACGTCACAAGTTGCTGTGAGGACCGAAGGGCAGGATCCACGGAAAATGCTCAGCATCGTGTCTTCTTCCATGTACCACGTGCTCCTAATGGTTGGTGAGGATGAGGAGGACTACGATGAGGGCCTTCCTTGCCCAGGGACTAGTGGCCGAGCTAGAGTTGGAATACAGGTCACCCCGACATAGGCCGCTCTGATGGCCTCCCTGCCATTGTCTCTGCTGTGGAGCTTCCCGCCTCTACCCAGGCCCTGCTCACACCACCAAAGCATCAACAAAACCAACAGTGCCCCCTGCAGGCCTGGGCCTCCAGGGACTGTCCGACAATGGCAGGCTGCCTCCCAGCAGAGGGCTCAGATGCGTGGGGAGCCTCCCCCAACACGGAGAAGGTTCCTGAGAGTTCTGCTGGGTTTCATCCCCCAAATGGCATCCCTACAATGTACAGCTGCCCCTCTCCTCTCCTCCTCCTCCTGTGAGCTTCTCTCGCACACTGGGTTCATCACAAACACTGGTTAGCAGGACAGGAGGCCGGGTTCAAGGGCAGCTCAACCTCTGGCCGGCTCTATAACCTCAGACGAGTCCTTTGACCTTGCCAGACGTCTTTCTTAGAGGACATCCCAAGTCCAGACACCTGCCAAACTCAGGGACTCCCTGAGCCTGTAGCCAGAGTGGCAACGCGGGGTGATCTGGGACCCCAACAGCTTGTCCAGAGAGGTAGCTGTCAAGTGCATCACCTCCTGGCTCCCTCCCACCAGCCCAGCCCAGCCCAGGCCACTGCGCTCTGCACTGGGCCCCTCCGCCCGCCCTCCCAGCGCCACGGTCCCGCCATCCGTCTGGGCTCCTCTGGAGCGCGGGCTGAGGACCCGAGCAGAAGGCCCATCCTTCTCTCTGGCACTTGGCGGGTCACCATGTGTGTAGAGTTTATGACGGAGCCCTGCACGGATGCATCCCGACTCCAGCCAATCTGGCTCCTGTAACGGCCTGAGAAAAGGTCGCAGCCTGGGCGCCGGGACGGCTCTGTCACAGACATTAGAGGAGCAGTTTGCCACCGTAAAGGACTGTCTGCCCTGTGGCCTGCCCACCCTGCCGGCTTCCTCCCGCTGTCTCGTCGGATGCTGTTGATAAGCTCCCGCTACCACCGGCAGGAGCTGCTCACCCTTCCGCACACGGCTCCCCTCCAGCCCCTCCAGGCGGAAACTCAGGGGATTGAAATGGGGGGTGGAGAGGAGGACCAAACTGCATGGCTATGGCTGCCAACTGACTTCCGGGGGGTAGCTCTTTATTTGCCCCAGGATGATCCCCAAAGTGTGCAAGTAGGAAAAAAACCTTAGGGCGTAAACATACTACATTGTTTACAGGGTTATTTGCTGGGAAGCGGTTTAAGGAGGAGTTGGGTGGGGCAGGAGAGGTGAGCTTTCCATTCTTACTTTGTACATGTTTTTTTACATCGTTTGTTCCTTCTTTTTTCAATTTAACAAAACACTAGCACCCTCCCCAGGCAGGTGGAGGTGAGCTTTCCATTCTTACTTTGTACATGTTTTTTCCTTCTTTTTTCAATTTAACAAAACACAAGCACCCTTCCCAGGCAGGGAGGGGAGGGCATCCGGATGTTGAAATGCCTTCATTTCATCTGCAATCTGGGCTCCCGGCGGCTGTGGGTTTGGCAGGGGTGAGGGGCTGGGAGTGGAAGGAGGACAAGCCCGGGAAAGGAGGAGACGTCCCTCGGGCAGGCTCCCAGCGTCACCGAGCACTTGGCGTTTGATGGACTTGGTGGGGTTGTATCTAGAACACGTCTCACCAGCACCCTAAGGCTTCCTTTGTTCCGCTGTTTATTTATGACCCTGTTTTGCTCCTGCTGGGTTTGCAGCACCCTCGCCCTCCGTCACTCCTCGTGGATTAGAATCTCACAAGTGGCACCTGTCGCCCCGGAAGGCCTCGCTCACTCACGCCGCGAGCCGCGCTGCACCGTCTCCTTCCCGGGCGGGAAGTGTGGCCTGTCTGAGATGGCTTCTTCGGGGGTGACTCTGCCAAGAGCAGGGGCGAGGGGGGAGGAGTGAACCAAAATCGACATCTGCGACGAATGGTGCAAAGTGAAGATCCCAGTTGAGAAAACAGTGCGAGCCCACGTCCCAGAGTGGCAGAAGCTGCTTCTAACAGAATCGGTTCCTGACAGTCAAGGGCTCCTGAGGGCAGGGCCACGGGCAGAGACAGGGCCCGGGGCCTCAGCATCGCACCCAGCCTGCCAGGGCCACCGGCTCCACCCCGGCTGCTTCAGCTGAGGATGGAGGATGGGCCCTGCGGAAGGCGGTCACCTTGAGGGAGGCTCAGCAGCACTGTCAGGAGGAGCTCAGCTCACACACTGTCAGGGGCTCTCGCCTCCCAGTGCTGGTGGGTCCCGGTCCTCGGATGACAGCAGGGGGGGGGGGGGGGGGCGTTTTCAGACAGTTCTTGGCAAGATGCCTGCGGACAGTGCAGACCTTGCCGGAGTCTACGGCGGCTGAGGGGGCGGGACAAAGCCAAGGCTGGGGCACTGTGTCCTCACTCAGGGACAACGCTTTTCTGGCCGTTTCCAGAGAGGCCCTGAGCCAAAGGATGTGACTCCCACTCATTTTTTCCCTTTGCTTTTTTAAAAAACATATTTTTTATTGACTTCAGAGAGGAAGGGGAGAGGGAGAACGAGATAGGAACATCCATGATGAGAATCATTGATCGGCTGCCTCTTGCAGGCCCCCTACTGGAGATCGAGCCTGCAACCCAGGCATGTGCCCTTGACCAGAATCAAACTGGGGACCCTTCAATCTGCAGGATGATGCTCTATCCACTGAGCCAAACCAGCTAGGGCTCTTTCGCTTTTTTTTTATTATTATTATAAACTGTGACAACTACATACACAAACAGGATGGGGGAATGAGCCCCCCTGTACCCATCATGCAGCTTCAACCATGATCAGCATCCTGCTTGCCGTGTGTCATCCTCTCCTCCTTCCACTCCACAGCCCTCCTCCTCCTCATTATTTTTTTTCAGTTCTTTAGATGAAATTGATATGCATTGAAATGCACAAATCGTCACTCTTCAGTTTTGACAAATGGATGCGTTAATATAACCTGTAGGGGAGGAAAAAGTTTTCCTCGACCTTCCTAGGTTCCCTGGCTGGGTCTGAAAATGAAGCTGACAAAGACAGATTTACAGGGGGAAGCCACACCGGTTTGATTGAATTTGACCATGGACATGGGAGCCTTCACGCGAGAATGAAGACCGGACGAAGTGGCCAGAGCAGGAAGCTTTTTTACCTTTGAGACAAAACCCGCCAAATTTGTGGAGAATTGACAAGACAAAGGGCTTTGGGCCAGGGGTGACCCACGGGGAAGAAGTAACCAGGAAGATGGGGTTGGTTTAACGAGGTTTGTTGGTACAGATTTCTGGGCCCCAGAGTGCTGGTGTCTGGTGACAGGAATGCCTTCTCTCCTCCTGGTCCAGGGAGGGGACCTTACGTGGGGAGTTTTATTACCTGTTTCAGGGGAAAGGGGCGAGGTGGGTGAGGTTGGAGTGACCTTCCTGCTTCTGCCCTTTTGTTGTTGTTGTTTTAATTCCTTAAGCTTACAGTATCTACTATGTTGCCCCGCTGGTGTGGCTCCGTGG
Source organism: Myotis brandtii (assembly GCF_000412655.1). Classification (NCBI taxonomy): domain Eukaryota; kingdom Metazoa; phylum Chordata; class Mammalia; order Chiroptera; family Vespertilionidae; genus Myotis; species Myotis brandtii. The sequence continues at coordinate 343,495 of NW_005355708.1, read as the reverse complement.
TTGAGCGTCGACCCCATGCACCAGGAGGTCACTGGTTCGATTCCCAGCCAGAGCACATGCCCAGGTTTTGGGCTCAATCCCCATCAGGGGGCGTGCAAGAGGCAGCTGATTGATGTTGATGTTGCTGTTTCTCTCTCATTCATAAATCTCCCTTTGTAAAGTGTCTGTTAAACTCTTTTGAGCATTTTGTATTGAGTTGTTTGTCTTTTCATTATTAAGTTGTAGACATTCATTGTGTACCCTGAATACAAGTCCTTAGGCAGACACGTGTCTTGCGAACATTTTCTCCCAGTTTGTGGCTTGCTTTTAATTTTATGAAAAATTTATTATTTTTTTCCTTTTATGGTTATTTTCTGTAAACTGTCTAAAAATTGCTTACCTGCCCTAGCTTGCAAAGATACTTCCCTTCCCCCCACCCCCAATGCTGTTTAATGTTAATTTTTATGTTTAGTTCTATCATTCATCTCATGGTAATTTTTAAATTAATTATGTATGTATTGTGTTGAAGTGTTCTTGTTTTTTTCCCCTGTGTGGATATCAAGTTGTTCAAAAGATTTTCCTTTCCTCATTGAAATATTTCAGTGCCCTTGTCAAAAATCAATTGTTCATGGAAGTGTAAGTCTATTTCTGGCTTCACTGTTCTATTATTATGGCAATACTACACTGTTTTGATTATCATATAGTGAGTCTTGAATTTAGGAAGTATAAGTTTTCTATCTTTGTTCTTCGTTTTCAAGATTGATTGGGGGTTTTTTGGTCCTTTTTATTTCCATATAAATTTTAGAAGCATATTATCAATGTCTACTTGTAAAAAAAAGTCTGGGGGAATTTTTATTTGGATTGGATTTAAACTATAATTTGGGGAGAATTTACATTTTAATAATATTGACCGATCTAACCGTTGAACATGGTTTATCTCTCCTTTTATTCATTCATTACACAAGTTATTACTATTATTACAGAGACTACAAAAAACACGTTGCAGAAGTTATTATGATTACAGAACCTGTCATTTCTCTCAGTAGCATGTTGTCATGTTATGTGTAGAGGCCTTGCAGACCTTCTGGTACATTTAGTCCTTGTGTAGACTGAATTGTGTGCCCCCAAGATGGATATGTTGAAGCGCTAACCCCCAAGGTGACTGTATTTTAGGAGGTAATTCAGGTGAAAAGAAGTCAAAAGGTTGGGTTCCTAATCTGATAGGTTTTGTGCCCTTATTATGAGAAAAGGAAGCTCGCTCTCTCTCTCTCTTTCTCTCTCTCTCCCTCCCTCCCTCCCTTCCCCCTGCCCCCCACTTATATGCATCAAGGATAGGCCATGTAAGGACACATGGAGGAAGCAGCCATCTGCCAGCCAGGAAGACAGCTCTCACCAGAACCCAACCTTGCTGGCATCCTGATCTCAGACTTCTGGCCTCCAGAACTTTTGTTTATTTGAGAAAATAAACAAATGTTGTTTAAGCCACCCAGTCTATGGAATTTTGTCATGGCAGCTCGAGCGGACTAATAACATTTCTGTGTTTTACATTTTTAAAGATATTGTAAATGGAATTTTTAACTTGCATCTTCTAATTGTTTCTACTTATTACTTGAAAACACAATTGACTTTTGTGTGTTGACCTTGGAGCCTGCGATCTTGCTAAACTCATTTAGTCGTTCTAGTAGTTCTGCTGTGGATTCCTTAGGATTTTCTACAAACAGGGAGAGTTTTACTTCTTCCCTCCCAGCTATATGCCTTTTGCTTCTTTTCCTTGCCTATCGCACTGGCCATAACATCCAGAACAATGTAAAACAGAAGTGGTAAGAGCAAATGTCCTTGCTTGGTTCCTGTACTAGGGGGAAAGTGTTCAGTCTTCCATCATTAAGTATAATACTAGCTGCAGTTTTTAATCAATGTCCTTTATTGTACTGAGGAAGTCCCCTTTTGGTCCTACTTGTTGAGAGTTTAAATTTCCCCCCAGTTTTATTGAGATATAATTGACATGTAACCTTGTGTTAACGTAAGAGCAAATGTCCTTGCTTGGTTCCTGTACTAGGGGGAAAGTGTTCAGTCTTCCATCATTAAGTATAATACTAGCTGCAGTTTTTAATCAATGTCCTTTATTGTATTGAGGAAGTCCCCTTTTGGTCCTACTTGTTGAGAGTTTAAATTTTCCCCCAGTTTTATTGAGATATAATTGACATATAACCTTGTGTTAACATGTACAACATAATGATATATGTGTATATTGTGAAATGATGACCACAATAGTTTAGTTAACATCATCATATCACATAGTTACACATTTTTTTCTTGTGCTGAGAACTTTTAAGATCTACTCTCTTAGCTGCTTTCAAATATACTATATAGTGTAAAATGAAATTTTTGAATGGCATTAAACTTTTTCAAGTGCTTTTGCTTATCAAATGCTTTTTCTATATCTCCTATTCTGTTAATATGGTGAACTGCATTAATTTGAGTGTCCAACCAGCCTTGCATTCCTGTGATAAACTTCACTTGGTTATAATGTATTAGTCTTTTTATTTATTGCTAGATTCAATTGGCTAATATTTTGTGAAGGATTTCTGCATCTATTTTCATGAAGAATATTGGTCAATATATTTCTTTTCGTTATTGTCTTTGTCAAGTTTTGGTATCAGGGGTATTCTGGCTTCATGAAGTGAGTTGGAACATTTTTCTAACTTCCTCTCTTACAAACAATAAATTTATCTACTTCCTCTCTTCATAAAGAAAATAGTGTAGTAAAATTGGTGTCAGTATTTGATAGAATTAGCCAGTGAAACTACCTGGGCCTAAAATTCCTTTTGTCAAGATTTTTTTATAACAAACTCAATTTCTTTGAAATTCAGATGTCCTATTTTACCTTGTGACCATTTTCATTCTGTTGTGTTTTTCAAGGAGTTACTCCATTTCATCTAATTTGTCAAATATTTTAGAATAAAGTTGCTTACAATAGCCCATACTACCCCTTACATGTCTATGGACTCTATAGTGATAACCTCTTTTTTGTTCCTAATGTTGGTAACTTTACCTCTCTTCTATTGATCAGTTTTGCTAGAGATTTATCAATTTTATTTATCTTTTCAAAGAACCAACTTTTGTCTTTTTCTTTTCTTTCTTTCTTTTTTTTTTGTCATTTTTCTATGCAGTGGTTTCTGCTCCTTGTTATTGCCTCCTTTGTTCTTATTTTGGGGTTAATTTGCTTGTCTTCTTGTAGCTTCTTAATGTGGAAACTTTGGACACTTATTTTAAGCTTTTCTTCCTTGATAGTATAACCACTTAAAGCTGTAAGTTTTTTGTAAGCATTGATTTAGCTGCATTCCCCAAATTTTGATATGTTACACTTTCATTATCTTCCAGCTTGAAATGTTTTTCGACTTCCTTTGTGTTGATCTTGTTTTTGGTGACCCCTGGGTGATTTAGACGTGTTTAATTTCCAGATCTGCTGGCTCTTTCTTATTGTTCTTGATTTCTAATTTAATTTCATTGTGTCAGAGAATATATTCTGTAAGAGTTCAATCTTTTAAAATTACTGAGCGTTGTCTTACGGCAAACCATATGTCTTTCAACTGTTTTATGTACCTTTGGGGGGAAAATGTATATTCTGCAGTTGTTGGGTATGAATTTCTATAAATATCATTAGGTCAAGATAATTGATATTTTTCCAATATTTTATTTTTCACTGGTTTATTTTTATTAATTGTTCTATCAAGTAGTGAGGCAACGAGTGCTAACATCCCCCTACCACCCCGATTGGGGATGATTACCTAGCTCTCATTTTAGTCCTGACAGCTTTTGCTGTGTGATTTTGCAGCCCTGTTCCCAGGGTCACACACACTTTAAATGGTCCTGTCTCCCTCATGCATGGGCCCTTTGGACCTCATGAAGTCTCCCTCTTATCTCTGGTGATATTCCTTTATCTTAAAGTCTAATTTGTCAGATATCAATACAGCCATTCTAACTTTCTTATAACCTAGCGCTTGCATTTATTATCATTTTCCATCCCTTTACTTTTGGCCTATTTTTGTCTTTGTACTTAAAATCCACGTCTTGTAAATATACTATAGGAGTCATACTCCTTATCCAGTCAGACAATCTCTGCTTTTTAGAAGGAATGTTTCGTCTATTTACTTTTAATGAAGATATCGATGCGATTGGATGTAATCCGTGTTTTTGCTATTTGTTTTCTATTGGTCTCATCTGTCTTCTTTCTCGAACCCTCCTTTCCTGCCTTCTTTTGTGTTAATATATTTTAGTATCTAGTTTTTATTCCAATGCTGGAAACCGTGGGGCAGAAGGCCTTTAGAAGGCAAAGCTTCCATTCTTTGTTATACGGCTAATAACCTCACACTATTAGCCATCAGACTCCTAAGCCATCAATACCTCTGGGTTAGAGCTGTCTCTGTTCTCCAAGGAAATCAGCGCAATCCCATCTGGGCCCAACCTTTCCTTCAGTCCTCGTGAAAACTAAAAGCAAACTTTACTCTTCCTCTCAGGAGAGACATGATAGAGCGTAAACATTTGCTCGGCATTCTTGTCATCATCCACTAAAGGAAAAAGTTCTCCTTAAACCACCCATACATGCCGATAGGTTACACTCACACGGGAGCCGAATGGTCCAGTAATCATTTGACAGGAGGTGCACGGTGGGTGCGGAAGTCGTATTGCACAGTGGGCAAAGTGTGACCTCTGAGCCCGGTCCCACCATTTTTCAGCTGAGTGGCCCTGGGAAATTTTGTCAACCTCTCCAAGCCAGTTTCCTCCTCTGTAAAATTGGATAATAGTATCCACCTTGTAGGGTTGTTGAGAGTTAAATGCTAACGCATGAGAAGTGCCTACCATATGCTTCCAGAAAACTCTCCAGAATTCCGTGTCCCACCTCCTGCCTTTAGATCTATGTGTAGTGAACTTGAGGTCTACCAGCCGCTTGAAATTCCAGTTGAAGGAAAGGTCTTGGCAGCAAGGAGCGCTTGCCCAATTCATCCACAGTTGGTCACGGGCGATGCCTCGCTAACTGCGGGCAACTCACCCAGAGAGACCCTGAGCGTGGCATTTCTGAGATGCCTCCAATTTCCTACCGTTTCATGGAAATTCTGTTCTCTACAACTCCTGGTGTGGGAGATGTCGATGAAGTCCTCCAATGTAAGGGGTCATCTGAGGTCTAGGTCCCTTTGAACCACCTGGCATCTAAATGAGATAGGAAAAGGGTGACATCATCATTTCTCAGGCTGTAGTACAAGGCTGCTGGTAGACACCCTTCCCAGGAAAAAACTCATACAAACCTGGGCCAAAGCGTCCAGCTGTCCTGAGCCTTTTCTTCCCTTTCAGTGTATCCTATATAATAAAAGCCTAATATGCAAATCGACCAAACGGGGGAATGAAGGGTCAATGGGGGGGCGGGGCCAGTGAGTGGGCAGTGCCAGGACAGCCAAGGCGGGGGCCAGTGGGCAGAGGGAGGGGACGGCAATTGGGGCGGCGGCCAGCAGCAGTGGCGAGAGCAGCTGGCACCGTCCCCCAATCGGCCCATGGGTCGCCTCCCACAGAGGGAGGCCAGACTGTAGCTTAGGCCTGCTCCAGGAGTGGGCCTAAGCCAGTGATGGAGAACCTTTTGAGTTCAGCGTGTCAGCATTTTGAAAAACCCTAACTTAACTCTGGTGCCATGTCACATATAGAAATTTTTTGATATTTGCAACCATAGTAAAACAAAGACTTATATTTTTGATATTTATTTTATATATTTAAATGCCATTTAACAAAGAAAAATCAACCAAAAAAAATGAGTTCGCGTGTCACCTCTGACACGCGTGTCATAGGTTCACCATCACTGACCTAGGGCCTGCTTCCCTATTGCTAAAGATGAGCCTTGCTCCCCGCCCGCCCGTGGGGGAGACCGTGTTCAGTGCTTAGAACTAAAAAGTCACATGGTTGCCAGTGTGGGCAGGACGGCCGCCCCGAGTCATGCCTCCCACTCAGTGCGGATGGGGTTGAGCCTCCACCATGGTAGGCGATCACCCTGGTTCATTCATTCATTCATTCATTCGGCGCATGTTTGAGTGTCTGTCTCGGGGGAACAGCAGAGAACAAAATAGACACTAGCCCAGCCTCAAGCGACTTACATCCCAGTGGGATGAGGCAGATGATGAGCGAACGGCTAACTGTGATATCATGTAGCAACCAATGCGAAGGAAGGAAGGAATGAGGCAGAATCGAGGAGAGAGAATGGTGGGTCAGGGTTTTCATTGCTGCAGAGCATTTAGACAAGCCCTTTGGAGTAAGATGATGTTTGAGCAGAAACCTGACAGCCATGCAGACCCTTGAAGGCCATGCAGACACCTGAGGGAAGAGGGTCAGGTAGAGGTGGCAACCAGGGAGGTCTGGAAGCAGGAGCATCCTTAGGGGTTGGAGGAGTGACGGGGAACGTGAGGCAGGAGGGGGTGAGCAGGAGGCAGAGGTAGGAGATGAGCCCAGGAGGTAGGAGGGACCCCAGCAGCAGCCTCCTAGCAGCCTGCTGGCCTCCAGTCTCCCTTCCCTCCAACCAGTCCCCACACATTTACTACAGTGAGTCCCTGATATGACGAGCTCCTTCCTATGTAACAGCCTCAGGGGCTTCCCTCACCTGCAGGCTCAGTTCCTCCGTGAACTGGCCCGAGTTCCTCTTCAGTTCCCCCGCTTTTTGCAACTTACCCCCCAGCAAAGCCAAGCGGCTTGCACTGACCCTGCCTGCGCGGTGCTCCTTTTGCTTAGAGCCATGGCACATGGGCCCCGCCCTGCCTGGAAGGCAGGCAGCAAGTTGATTGCACCAATGACTCAAGAGTTCAACCTTGGTGTCCACTGGAGGTCAGCCACGGGGCTGCGTGAGATGAGCACGGAGAAACCTACCCGGGAGTGGATCGGAGGCCTAACCAACTATTGGTCCTAAGGATGCTCTGAGCCTCTGAGACCAGAGCAGGAGGGAGCGGATGGTCCGGCTCCAGGGACTGGTTAATTCCATCAGGTGACAGTACTTAGGACAGGAGCCAGCGTGGGCTCAGTGAAGGCTTTTCCCCCAAGAACCACTACATGTCACACGAAATATAAAATATCCTACGTACACATATCCTCTGTGCCTTAGACTTGTAAGGATTAAAAGAGCTAATCCGTAAAGCACTGCGTGCCTTTCTTGGTCAGCTGGGGCTGCCACAGCCAAACTCAATAGACGGGAGGGGGTGCACAAGGGGGGACTTAGACAACAGACATTTGTTTCTCACAGTTCCAGAGGCTGGACGTCTGGGACCAGGGTGGGCACGAGTTCCGGGAGAGCCCTCCTCCTGGCGTGCCGTCGGCAGCCTTCTCTGCTGTGTCCTCACTCAGTGACGGAGGAAGCTCTGGTCCTCTGTAAGGACACCAGCGGCATCACAAGGGCCCACCCCCATGACCTCATCTCAACTTAACTATTTCCCCACCCCCCCTAAGGCCCCACCACCAACTCCCATCACTGCAGGAGCTAGAGCTTCAACATATGAACCTGGGAGGGACCAGAACATGCAGCCCGTAACGGGGACTGGCGCACATCAAGAGCTCATGAATGTGAGCTGCACCGGGAGGCAGATCAAGGTTGCCCCAGAGTCCTCCTCTAGGCCCTTGCTGTCCCAAGACCACAACACAGCAGGGCAGGAAGTGACCCGGGTGCCAGAGAGCAGGAGGCTCGTGACTGATCAGGATCTGCCTTTTCTCCACATTTGCCTGGACAGGTCTTCCCTGAGCCATCTCCAGCCCTTCGGACCCTCTCATTAAGAGGCTGCTCTTTGCTTCCTTTCCTGCCGCCGGTCTGAGCACTCAGCTCCTCGGCCGCCAAGGTTATCTCTGGGGGTGCGTTTCCTCCTCACAGCGCAGCCTGACCTGAGCGCCCCGCCTGGCAAGCCGGTCGGCAGGCCAGGTGGATTTGATCGCAGCCATAACTCTTTGGAACAGCGGCCGTTACTCCGCAGCTCCTGTCGCAACGCTGGTACCGTGTGTCTACTGCCATGTCCTCAGGACGTCCTACAGGCACTGGCTGAGTCCCTACTGTGTGTGCCTCACCACCATCGCAGCAAGGCACCGCACTATCATCCTTGAATGGAAGCCAGCTCCTTTCCAACCTGCCTCCTGGTTCCAGGGGAGAGTACCGCTCCTTCCTAACCGCCCCGCTGCCCTTCAGCCTGCTGGTAGCCGCCGCCCCCCACC
>NW_005355708.1:312363-335074 GCF_000412655.1 Myotis brandtii | reverse complement strand
CGTTGTTGGCGACTGCCTCCAGCCTTCTCTCTCTGCCCTTGACGCCCTGCGGCCACCATTCACACGGCCTGCTTCATAATCTCTGTTTCCAGGACATTCCGTATTGCTGCTCCCATCCCGACCTGCCCCATGTTTCTGTATTCTGAGTTCTCTTCTCTCTTGAACACGCAGCTCTCTCCATAAACCTGTTCATAAATCTTGCCACCCTCCCGCTGTTGTCAAGTCTATCGAACGACTCTAAGAACCAGCGTTTCTCTACCCCAACGCCACATCTCCATTCACGGCATGCCAGCTCCCAGACAGGCGGCCTTGAACCCCAGACTCCCAGGGGTGCCACTGACAGGTGTCTGCTCCAACCTAAAGCTAGGGACTTGCAAATGGAGAAGAAATTTCAAGTCTTGATTCTACTATTGATTAGCATCGCATTTCCACTTTGAAAGAGACACCAGCTATGGCCTGGGCCCCCAGATGGCGAGCTATCGTTCTCCACTCCCGCCTGCAACCGCCATCGAGCCGGTTTCCAGGGGGTTTGAACATTGTCTCTGCTCTTGCCAAGATACCACGGGGCTCCAGCGTGTACACAATAGGTGTGCAGGTGTGCGCCCGCTCATGGGCGCCCGCCCCCTCCCCATCGCTTCCCTGGGCTGGTTTCCAGTGGTATTGAGGACCGCGGAGAATTTGTAAGTCGGGCGCGTTCTTTGTTGTTATGATGGGTTGTAGACACCGAAGGAGGCAAACAATGCTGCTTGTTCTTTTGCTTCTCCCGTCTCAGAGATTTATTTCTTAGAATTTTTTTTTCTTTGTCATTGTGTGGAAAGAACTCCAGAAAGACTAATTGCTCTCCTTTCTCTGTGAGCTGAGCATAGAGGAGCGGAAGCCCAGTGCTCCCCTTCTAGATGGTGGCTCTGTGTCTGCGTGGAGGGGATTGAATCTCCCGGGTGTGCAGTATTCATGCCAAGGTGGCAACGGAGACCCTCAGCCATGAAGGTCATAGTAGTGTTGGGGTTCTGCCCTTCTGTGCCCCCGGTGCTGCGGAAATAGACAAAGCTCAAAAGCGACATGAAGATTATTATTATCTTGCTGATGCTACATGTCAACTCAGGTCTAGTGGCTCAGGGTCGTAGGTCATGGGAAGCGCCATCTCAGCCAGGGGAAGGGGACCGGGTGGCTCCCACTGGCTCGTGAAGTGGACATGGCCACGCCCACGTCTGGGGCTGGGGAGTGTCCCCCCCTCCACGTGCCCACAAGTAGGGACCACAGTGAGAACTGCCCGGGTGACCATGCGCCTTCCCCTCCTCCGAACCTTTGCAGCGGCTCCTGGGTCTGGCCCTCTCGGTGTGGCCCCAACGCCACCCTTTATGCTCCTCAGGTTCACGGGCTCCGTTTTGTTCCCATGGGCAGTTTGGAAAGCTTCCCAGCTATTTATTTCCTCGGGTCACACTCACATCGGGGGGAACACGGGCTCACCACATTGGTTGGGATAGGAAGGGAAAGCAAGGGTGAGATGGAAGGGAAGGGGAGGAGAGGACAGGGGAGGGAAGGGGAAGGGAGGGGAGGGGAGAGAAGGGGGTGGGGGTGGGACTTGGTCCAAGGCCAGATCCTCTCCCCTGCATCTTTGAACACAGATCAGACATTTTCTACTAAACAGGCCACTGGGCGGCATCCAGGGACCCAGGGACTCGGTCCCCTACTTGTGTTAGTGCCCCATGATGGGGACACAAGGACAGTTTCCAGCCTGCCTTCCACTGCTCTCAGAGCAGAATGAATCTCACCCTAATCCGCCCTCCCTGAGGGGCAGGAATAACCCCCACTGCCCGGTGCTGGTGGCGGAACAGGAGGGGAAGCACCTGGGTCATTTGAAAAGAATGAATAGATTAGAAGCCGAGAGCTACACATCGGGGCCCAGAGGGCAAGTCCAGCCGCAAACATCGGTGCTGCGATGTGGTGGGGAGTCCAACCAGGAAGGCCAGGAAATCAGGAAGCCACGGTCCCACCCATGGGTGCTCAGAGCCACGGCCAAGGTGACCGTCTCCGCTAATGCGGCTTTTTCTAATGAACATGGCCTGCAAATCCCTCGCTCCGGTCCCACACAGGCCTGTTAACACCATCTGCCAGCGAAAGAGTTCAGGAAGGCGTCTTAAGTGATAAAACCAACTCTCCCGTGGCTTTCCTGCCCTGGGAGCCGTGGGAAATCGGCTGAGCCACCGCCCTCCTCCTCTCCACCTCGGCCCCCAGAGAGGGGTCACCTGGCGGTGAATTCGGAGGGACCTTTTAGAATGGAGGAGAGACCGCCGCCTCCCTGCCTCCCTGCCTCCCTGCAGCTGCCAGGCCCATCCTGGGAGCCCAGCGAGTGGCAGGTCGGCAGGTCAAAGTCCCAGCTAAAAACGATTAGCCGTTAAATGCTTTCTCTGTCTGACCTCATTCCGTCTTGGAGACCAATCCAATTCCTTTCTTTCACGGAGGGCAAATGGAGAGGTTTAGGAGCGAGAAGAGAGAGACCCAACGTCGCCTTGCAGGGAGAGTAAGAATGAGAAGCAGGAATGCACAGACCGGAGCGCACACAGAGCTGAGCCCATCCCTGCACAGTCAGCAGGCCCTTAGGGATCAAGTGACCCATGTGTGTGTCTGTAGGGGGGAAGGGGGGATCCTCTGCTAAGTGAAGAGGAAGACCCAGGAAAGCATTGGGACTAGAGGAGGAGAGGAGGGTGAAGCCTGGTGGGCGTGGCTGCGGGGAGAGCCAATCATAAAAGGCGGTGGTCTCTATTTCCTTGTGGCATTGCCACCCTCCCAGCCTGGTGGTTGGTCTCTCAATGCTTCCAGCTGAGTGATGTGGCCCCAAAAGAGACTTGGACACACCCCGCTTTGTAAGACTTCTCCCGAGATGCTACCCAGGTTGCTCACACCCATGGGCTTAGCCCTAGCCAGGTTGGCTCAATGGATAGAGCGTCAGGCCTCAGACGGAAGGGTCCCGGGTTCAATTCGGGTAAAGGGCTGGTACCTCAGTTGCAGGCTAGATCCCCGGCCCTGGTGGGGGGCTCGTGTGGGAGGCAACCAATCAATGTGTCTCTCTCATATCGATGTTTCTCTCTCTCTCTCCCAATCTTCCACTCTGTCTAAAACAGTTCTCAACCCTTAATGCTGCGACCCTTTAATACAGTTCCTCATGTTGTGGTGACCCCCAACCATAAAATTATTTTCGTTGCTACTTCATAACTGTAATTTTGCTACTGTTATGAATCGTAATGTAAATATCTGATATGCAGGATGTATTTTCATTGTTACAAATTGAACATAATTAAAGCATAGTGATTAATCACAAAAACAATATGTAATTATATATGTGTTTTCCGATGGTCTTAGGCAACCCCTGTGAAAGGGTCGTTCGACCCCCAAAGGGGTCGCAACCCACAGGTTGAGAACCGCTGGTCTAAAAGGAAAATACCCTCAGGTGAGGATTAACAACAACAAAAAAGGTGAAAGTCACTGGATTTGGGAAACATTATAATTTCAATATAAATACAGGCAATAGGCAAACGAACTCGATCCCCTCTGCCTCTAAGCTGTGGGTGTGATAGAGTCTTGAAGATGAGAGACACGAAACTTGATTTGTCAGCTAGGATTGTGGTCAGCTGTATCTAACGCAAAATCCACGCTAACAGTGGCCTAACCAAGATGGTAGCTTCTCCTCCCTTCCATAAAAGCAGTGCAGGTCCAGGGCTGGGAAAGCAACTCCACGGAGCTCAGAACTCAGCCCCCTCTGCCCCTCCGCTTCCCGCCAGCCTAGTGCAGAGCTACCATTCCCACCTCCCCCTGGCGCACCATGGCTGCCGGAGCTCCAGCCATCGGCTTGCAGGCAGGAGGGAGGGAGACGCGGTGGAAGGGCATCAAAGACCGCACGCCCTCCCAGCTGCGCCAGCTGCCCTTGAGCCACCTGCCCCGAGTCCCGCTGAACATCGCCTCCGACATCCATGAACAGAATTCGGTCCCGTAGCCATGCCCAGCTGCAACGGGGCTGTTAGCTGGTTTCATTGCCTCCCAAACGTAACAGGGAGTCTCCTACTGAGAAGAAACGGGCTACACCTGCTGGATGGAGCAGCAGTTTGGGCTTCTCCTAGGACCTAGGTCCTGTTTACTCTGGGATCTGGCTGTGCAGCTATAACAGTGATGGCGAACCTATGACACCTCTGTGTCACCTCTGACACGCAAACTCATTTTTTTGGTTGATTTTTCTTTGTTAAATGGCATTTAAATATATACAATAAATATCAAAAATATAAGTCTTTGTTTTACTATGGTTGCAAAGATCAAAAAATTTCTATATGTGACACGGCACCAGAGTTAAGTTAGGGTTTTTCAAAATGCTGACACGCCGAGCTCAAAAGGTTCGCCATCACTGAACTATAACCTTGGTTTCCCACATCTGGGGAGTGAGGAGAATCAACCTCAAAGGGAAGGGAAGAGAACAAAAAAGTTAATTAAAACCAAGGAAGAAGGAAGGAAGGATGGAAGGAAGGAAAGAAGGAAGGAAAGAGGGAGGAGAAGATAGGTAGGTAGGTAGGTAGGTAGGAAGGAAGGAAGGAAGGAAGGAAGGGAGGGAGGAAGGATTAACTAGCAGGAAGAAACGTAAGCAGGGACACACACACACACACACACACGCGGGCGCGCACAGGAATGCAGCTTGGCCCGCTGTCCCTCTCTGACATGAATACTCCAGGGGAGCCGATTAATTCCGGGCTCCCTGCCGCAGAGCCTTTTGAAACATGAGAATTCTTTTGAAATGTGACTAATTACCCCCTACCTGCCATGAAGACTAGGTTTCTATGTCTAAATTTTTTTTTCCAAAACGAGCCTCCCCCGTGTTGTTGCCTGGCCTAGTGGACTAATGATGCAGCGGCTGGGGCGTGAGGGGGGACAGGGGGCAAGCGGGCAAATGAGAAACAGGAAAGCTGCCCACCTCCCGGTGCCCAACAGGACCAGCGTCCTCCCCTTCAAACCTTTGGCCTGAATTGCTAATGAGAAGTAAAATCCAGCGCCTCCCTCTGCCACCCCGCACCCCAGCGCAGGTGGAAGCCTTAATGAGCGCTGGAGGGACCGGGGGCCGGAGAAGCGGCAACCGGAGATGATGTGGGACTCAGAGCAGCTCTGGAATCCGGTGATGCTGTTCTCCCGGGCACAGGCGTCTGCAGAGCATGGGGAGGAGAAGGAAATGTCACTGTTACTGTCGCTGGAGGAGGGGGAGGAGGGGGGAGAGGAAGGGACCACATGAGGCTCTGGTTTAGAAAGCCAACACCAGATTCCCAGGCCAGTGCCCACCGGGGCTCCCTTCTCCTAAGAAAACGCAATAACGAAAAAGAAGGCAGGAGGGAAGGTGAGGGAGAACAGAGAGGGCAAGATGAAGACACGGACCTAACTTCAGGCACTTGGGCGATGTCTGCAAAGCCTGGAAGGGGGCTGGGGGTAGTGACAGACTCGTGATTGAGACTAAACACTGTTATTGCTGCAGCTCAGGGACTGCGTTTCCTGAGCTCCCGTTTCCATAGAGCTTAGTGTAGACAACACTGAGGGGGGGGGGGTCTGTAGAACAGGCAGGGATTCCACTGGGCACTGCAGACCCTCTCAGCTGCAATCGCTTCCTAGAAGAGGACATGCTGGGAGGGGTCTTGTAGGATGATTAGGAGTTTGCTGGACAGACAAGGAGGGAGGAGCATTCCAATCCATCAGAGGCAGCCCCAGGTGCGAAGCCCAGAGGTGTGACATGGGCAGGGGTATTCTGGTAGTGCGGTCGGCTGGGCCTGGCTGAATGGGAGTTTGTAGGGGGGGTGGGGGGTTAGGATAAAGCTGAGCCCATAGGCAGGGACCGGTCTTGGGAAAATTATGTCCTTGAAGGAAAGTGGGCTTTAGCCAAAGGTAACCAAGGACCATCCAAAGTGTTAGCAAGGAAGCAGCCCAATCAGAGGAACATTCCAGAACAAGCATTCTGGATGCAGAAAGGAGATGAAGATGTGTGGCTAGGGGACAAGAGGAGGGATGCTCAAAATGCTCTGAGACTCTGAGTGACTGCAGGGGGGTGGGGGTGGAGGGCAGAAGGGCTGTCAGAGGGGAGTTGACCGGACCTGGAGCTGGGTGGCCTGTGTCTGGCGTCGGCCACAGTGCGGATGGGACACTATGAACCGGGTAGCAATTTTTAAAAAGGGAGTTAGACAATGAGGTGAGGAGCTTGCTTTCTGACATGTCCGTTTTGAAGCAGCAGGACCTGCAGGTGGAGGCAGCTGGGAGGCAGTGGCACGCGTGAGGCAGGAGCTGCAGACAGTGGCCATCCGGGTTCATGTGACCCCGTGACTCTGGTCATTTACAGCGTGGGCCTGCGGTCTTTTCTCAGGCCTCCAGGAATGCGGCACATCTAGAAGAGATGGGCGGAGCCACGTGGGCGGGGAAGACACCCCGAGATGGGAGGGAGGTGGAGCCAAAGTCCCCAAGGAGGAGCCCCCTCCTTCAGGATGGAGTTCTTCAGGGCCGAGCAGTGCCCCACACACAAGGCGACGTCTCCATCACAGCCACTCCCGGTCCGGGTCCCGGTGGCTCAGCAGCTGCTCAGATGGAGCCAAGTGCCAGCCAGTCGTCTCCGTGAGAGGCCCATGGCTGAGAAGCCTGGAGCTCAGACCCACGATGAAGGGGGAGAGGGAGGAGGCCAAGATGGAGAGGATCCGTGGTGAGGACTCGGGGAGGGGGGTGGGCAGAGAGACATCAAGACGTGGGGGGCCACTGACAGGCTGGCCCGATGGACAAAAGATGCGAACTTTGACCCGAGTCCTTCAGAAGCAACCCCACCTTGTGGCGGGGCAGCTCCCTCCCGGCAGTTGTCAGGTACCCACTCCACGCACAGCCTCCTCCGAGTGGCTGGACGGTGCGCCGCCCGCTCCAGCAGGCCCATCTGTGGGCCGTTCCTGAGACAAAGGCCTGCTGACGGGTGACCCTGGCCGGGCTCAAGGCCTCCTCTGTGACCCTGGGCCCGAGGCTCAAGGACCAGACAGAGCAGCGGTGGCTGAGGGTCAGTCTGGAATCACCGATGCGGGACAGGCGGGGACTTCCCAGGTGAGACCAGAAGGGAGCGGCGGTCACGTGGACCCTTTCCGAGGAAGGGAGCAGGGCTCTGGGGGAGACACGGGGCCAGAAACGAAGGACGTTTGAGATGAGAAGGAACAGACCGCCTCCCCTGCGTGTGACAGCTCCTCGCCATGGCAGGGACCGCGGGCCCTTGCTCCACCCGGCTCCACGCCGGAGACTCCACTCTCATTAGAGCTTCGAGGCGCATGAAATGCTAATCATGGAGACCTTGATGTGCTGCAGGAGAGACTCGCTCTGGGAAGGGAAAAAAACACACTTTCATTTTCCTTCGAGGTTAATGGAAGGCTAATTTGAAAGCGCTCCGCTAATGAGAAAGCTAAAAATACCTCCTACGGGATCACATGCCTCCGTCCAGAGCGCGGACGGCTGCCCATCCTGGGCCCGGCTTCCCTCGCCAACCCTGTCCCGCTCAGGAGCGAGGGGCACCCAGAGAATCTGTTGGCTTAACTGAGCTCATGACCAATGGAGATGGGGGGGGGGCCTTAATGTGGGATCAGTGCCCTCCCTGCTCCTCTGGAAGGACCGGAGCAGCCTTCCTTCACGCTCTGCGTGGCGTGCATGCCGGGGAGGCCGGCTTCCCCGGGCTTTGGCTGTTGGGGCCGGTGTACAAGGATCATTCTAACCATGGGCCAACTTTCGTCAAACGGCTGTCTTCCTGGCTCGTGCACAGCTCACTGAATTCTCACAGCAACCCGCGATGTGGCCCTCCAGATGTCTTCTTTGGGAGGTACAGGAACTGAGGCACAGGGAGGTGACCAGTCACCCAGGGTCACAGAGGAAGGTGGGTTCAGGTCCTCCCGGGCCCGCACGCAGCTCCCTGGAACCCCGGCCACCTGGGGAATTCCTCTCGGACTGGAACATAACCGTGTGATGTGCGACTGGCGTTCTGTGGAGAGTTACACAGCCGCACCACTGCAGACAGATTGCTGCCCTCCCCGGGGCTTCTCCCACTGTGTTGGGGCCCCCCAGGAAATGAGAAAGGGGCCCAGGCCTGTCCTGGGACACCCTGGGGGAGGCAGTCCTCCCTGGAGCATGAGGGGCTCTCAGATGGGGACCGTGGGGGTTGCTCCACCCGGCTCCACGCCGGAGACTCCACTCTCATTAGAGCTTCGAGGCGCATGAAATGCTAATCATGGAGACCTTGATGTGCTGCAGGAGAGACTCGCTCTGGGAAGGGAAAAAAACACACTTTCATTTTCCTTCGAGGTTAATGGAAGGCTAATTTGAAAGCGCTCCGCTAATGAGAAAGCTAAAAATACCTCCTACGGGATCACATGCCTCCGTCCAGAGCGCGGACGGCTGCCCATCCCGGGCCCGGCTTCCCTCGCCAACCCTGTCCCCGTCCCGCTCAGGAGCGAGGGGCACCCAGAGAATCTGTTGGCTTAACTGAGCTCATGACCAATGGAGATGGGGGGGGGGCCTTAATGTGGGATCAGTGCCCTCCCTGCTCCTCTGGAAGGACCGGAGCAGCCTTCCTTCACGCTCTGCGTGGCGTGCATGCCGGGGAGGCCGGCTTCCCCGGGCTTTGGCTGTTGGGGCCGGTGTACAAGGATCATTCTAACCATGGGCCAACTTTCGTCAAACGGCTGTCTTCCTGGCTCGTGCACAGCTATGTGTGTGTATATATATACACATATATATATACACACATATATATCTTGTGTATATATATACACACATATATATATCATATATCACATATAGCATATATCATATATCATATATAGCATATAGCATATTCACTGAATTCTCACAGCAACCCGCGATGTGGCCCTCCTGATGTCTTCTTTGGGAGGTACAGGACTGAGGCACAGGGAGGTGACCAGCTCGCCCAGGGTCACAGAGGAAGGTGGTTCAGGTCCTCCCGGGCCCGCACGCAGCTCCCTGGAACCCCGGCCACCTGGGGAATTCCTCTCGGACTGGAACATAACTGTGTAATGTGCGACTGACGTTCTGTGGAGAGTTACACAGCCACACCACTGCAGACAGATCGCTGCCCTCCCCGGGGCTTCTCCCGCTGTGTTGGGGCCCCCCAGGAAATGAGAAAGGGGCCCAGGCCTGTCCTGGGACACCCTGGGGGAGGCAGTCCTCCCTGGAGCATGAGGGGCTCTCAGATGGGGACCTCAAGGTATTACCAATAAATGGATCTCTTACATTCTATTTAAGGTACGGGATATGAGATCTGAGTATCTGATGATAACTTTACAACGCCACAGTTTTGAAATAAAAAATAAATTTAGCAATATTTGAATTTCCAAATTATATATATAACATATATATATATATATATATATAGAGAGAGAGAGAGAGAGAGAGAGAGAGAGAGGTTTATTCTAAGGAACTGGCTTCATGATTGTGGAGGCTGAGGCTGGTGGATGAGTCTAAAACCTGAGGAGGTGAGGCTGGCAGGCTGGAGGCGCAGGGACAGTTGCTGTTTGAGCCCAAAAGCTGTCTGTCCGCTGGCAGGACTGCCTCTTGCTTGTGGGAAGTCAGTGTGTTCTACTCGGACCTTCAGCTGATCGGGTGAGGCCCACCGCAGCACGGAGGGCAGTCTGCTCTACTCCGAGTGCTCGGATTTAAACATTGATCTCATCCCAAAACACCCTCACAGATACCTCCAGGAGAAGGGTTGACCACACATCTGGGCACTGTGGCCCAGCCAAGCCGACACATAAAAGTAACCAGCACAACGGCCAACATCCCACTGTGGCGGCCGTTCTGGGCAGAGGCGATGCCCCTGCAGTCAGCATCCAGGCCCTTTGCTGTGGGGCGTGGTGTCCATGGCTGGGATAGGCATGGGGCACCCATGGGAACGTGGGGGCTTCATGAGTGAACGCACGGGCATGAAATAGGTATAGAGGCCAGGATACCCCTGAGGGGGTAAGCCAAGCCGTGCCCAGACCCTTGGACCAGAGGGACCACTTCACTGACAAAGGAGAACCCAGTGTATATGTGTATGGGGGGGGTGGGCAATAGCAGGAGGGAGCCGGAACAAGGTACAAATTTTGGCTCCTGGCTGCGGCCCTGACTCTAGGTGGAGCAGGAAGACTCCCGAGCCTCAGCGAAGCAGGAATAAGGAACCCAGCCGCTCGCTGTTCCAGGATGAAGTGCATATGATGGGAAGCGTCTGGCTGGGCTGGCCCAGCACTCAGGGAACATAAGCGCCCTCCCTCCCAGCCTTGCCGAAGACAAGAGCACGTCCAAAGCCAAGCAGAAACTTAATTAGGATTGGAAAAATGTGAATTCCAAGGCTTATTAAATTCATGATATTTTTACTTACCATGTACCCAGAAATATCTTTAGCAAAGCAATTTACACCATCAGAGGCTGATGGATTGTGGTTTTCTAGGTTGAGTTTTAACATGTAAATGGGCTCCAATCAAGGCTTTGCTGGGAGAAGGCTCTCCGACAGGAACCAACCTGGTCCTGTGGGCCCAGCCTCACCTGGGCCGCCGCCCGGGGTGGACCCGTGGCTCCGAGCTCCCACCCTGCACTGAGGCTGCGCTGGGGGCGGCTCTGCCTGGCAGGGAGCCGGATGGGGCAGGGAGCAGAGAAGCAACATAAAAACAGTGATCACAACCATTTATCAAGCACGTCTCACGTGCCAGAGGCTGGGCGCTCGCCCCTTTCACTCACTCACCCCTCCCAGCAACCCCATGAGATAAGGAGCACCCCGTGCCTCTTCTTACCGTCTGAGCCACCTGGGGCACATTGCTTAACCCCTCTCTCACTCTCTCTGCCTCCGTTTCCTCATCTGCAAAATGGACATAATAATAGCTACATGTGAGAAGCACTAAGCCCAGTGCCTGGATTGAGTCAAGACTCACAATAAGATACTAGGGAGGGTAACTGTGCAAGTGTAAATTCCCTGGTCTAACAGCCAGTAAGGGGGTTTGCCAGTAGCGAGTGTGGGGCCGTTCCTCTGAGTGGCTGGGTTTCTCCATTGCGCTGGCCACAGGGCCTGGCAGAGCCCTGGGCAGGCCGGACAGCAGCTGTGCTGGGCTGACTACTCCAGCCACAGGCCCCTGAGCTCTGGACCTGGAGGCCTGGCCTGTGAACCGCTCTACCCAGAGATGAGCAGAGACTGTGGGGGCACATCAGAGGGCACCCCACATGCACCCTCTCACTTCTGTGGTATCTCAGGAATGAGGAGCCTAGACAATTAGGCTTGGCTTTGCCCCACCCCGTCCAGGGTCAGCTGTTCCCATGTTGTCACTCCCTCCAGAAAGGACGTGAAGCGCTCCTGTTAGCCTCTGCCGGCGTTAAGCAGTAGCAATAATAATAATAATAATAATAATAATACAAAATAAAGAGCACTGAATAGGGGTGTTATTTTCGGGTTATAAAAGCAATACACACCGGCTATAGAAAACCTGAAACACGCAGAGAGGTATAAGGAACGAAACTAAAGTCACGATAGAGGTGAAGAGCATTCGCCATTCTTACACATGTATCACGTTCCCGGGGTGTGATTGCATCCGTTCGTATCATTAAGTGTCGTGAGGATGCGCACGCGGTGGTTCCTGGTAACTGTTTCCCCACATGGTGGGCTGTGCGTATAATAGCATCATGTATGTGGCCGCACAGGGCCCTCGATTTATTGATTCCTCACGGCTCCCTGGGGCGTAGCGCAGTCTCCGCCGTGTAGGTGCAAGTAAACGCCTGTTGGTTGAACATCTAATGCCACACCTGTTACGAGGATCCTGTTGTCAGAACCAGAAACTGCCACACGCCTGCCAGGATAGTGTGCCCGACCGAGCAGGGACGGAGGGAACACTGTCAACAAGCTCAGTCCTTGCAGGTCGGGCTCTTTGGGCCACAAGATGAGCCCCCCCTACCCGCCTGCTGGACTGGATCATCACTTCGCCGCAGCCCTGTTTTTCCGGGAGGAAGGGGGCGGGGGATGATGGGGTCCAGAGTGAAATTTAAGTGACTTGAGCCAGGTCACCAAAACATATTTGATTCCAGGAATGACTAGCTCCCAGGTTCATCTTTCAATACTTCTCTCTGCAACTTAGAAAGTACAAGGAAGGAAGGAAAAAATCTACCCAGAAGCAGAAACATTTCCGATGGCATTCAGGTTGCCCGGGGGACCCCCAGGAGCCAAGGGTGTGGGCGGAGGGGTGGTCTAGGCCACAGAGAAGAGCAGGGGCGCTCCAGGGTGGAGCCCACACAGCAGACCTGTTGTGTGAAGGGCCACATGGTCAGTATGTTTGGCTCGGCAGGCCCTCCAGTCTTGGCCCCGGTACGCAGCTCCGCTGCTAGAGGGGGACTGCTGCCTCACGCAGCACAGAGATGAATGAGTGCCCTGGGCTGCCAATAAAATTTTATTGCGGACGCTGAAGTTTGAACTCGGTTTAACTGTTGCCTGCCACAGGATCTTATTCTTTTGACTTTGCAGCCATTTGCAAAAGTAAAAACCATTCTTCGTAAAAAACCGATGGCAGGCCCAGCCAGCCTGCCTCGGTGGTTGAGCGTGGACCTAGGAACCAGGAGGTCCCAGTTTGATTCCCAGTCAGGGCACGTGCCCGGGACGCGGGCTCCATCCCTAGTTTGGCATGTGCAGGAGGCAGCCGATCAATGATTCTCTCTCACCATTGATGTTTCTATCTCTCTCTACCTCTCCCTTCCTTTCTGAAATCAATAAAAATATATTAAAACAACAACAACAACAAAAATGGCAGGCTGATGAGGGCCGTGGTTTGCTGACCCCGGATTCTCTCACTCCGTACCCTCATCTTCCTCATCGGAAAAGGACCTGCGGGCCCTAGACCTGTTCCCCTGGAGGCTCAGAGGTATGAACAATGCGCTGCCTTCGTGGAGCTGCTGCAGCCGCTTGCCGTCTGGGAGTGTGACTGCTGGCTTGCTTTGCTACTGAAAGGGGTGACGGGCCAGAGGTCAAACTGGAAACTTGTGTTCTAACCCATCTGGCCCCCTGACTCCGGGTGCCAGCGTATGGCTCTTTTAGCTTGAGTAAAACTTGTAAGAAATCGTGTGAGTGTGAGGGGTCACGCCAGGGCCGTCTCCTCGCAGAGTCCGGGAGACCCGACGTGGGGGGCTCCTGCTGGACGCCTCGGAGCTCCTGGGCATCGCTTCCCATGTGTCCTCTGCAAACTGAGCTCAGGGCCCTGCAGCCTTAGCCTTCCTGTCGCGGCAGAAATGAATGCGGCGCAGGCCCTCCAAGAACTAAGACCAGAGAAGCCCGAGTCCCCGGTGGAGTGGAAAGGGATGAGAGGCACGCCTACAGCTCGTGAAAAGTAAAACTATCTGAGCCGCGTCGCGGGAAGCCTGGGGAGCATGGCAGTGGGCTCCCCAACCGACTTAATACGTATTTAAATGCTGCTTGCGGGAGCCTGGGGACCATCAGAGGCCTGGGGCTGCCCAAGATTTGGCTGAACCTAAAAGAAGCCAGACCTTGGGGAAGACAACTCTAGAATAACCTGCAAACACACAGACACATGTTCACAGACGGACGCTCCCATTCGTTCGCCAAATACTGAGCTCCTTATTCGGCTCCAAGCGCTCGGCCAGGGGCTGGGAGGGTGAAGTTGCATGAGGCCCAGTGCCTGCCCTGGAGGAGCCCGGGGTCAGGGTCAGGGTGGCAGGTGCAGGGTGGGAAGACATCAGGGCCCGGGTGCCCCCGGGGCTGCTCCCTTGTGGAACCCGACTACCTGCCGCCTTCCTGAGACCCCAGGGTCTGGCTGACACCTGGTGAGACTGAGGAAGGAAGCTCAGTGGGTGGAGTTGTCCCACCTCCACATCAAGGGAGACTGAGCTCCATCAGCCCAACCTCTCTCTCTCTCTCTTCTGCGGAGGGACCTGCCGGAGGGGAGAAATCAAAGGAGCTGCCTTGCCGTTCTCCCTGCTCCCGCCGCCTGGTCAGCACCCTGTCTCGCCATTGACGCTTTCATTTTTCTGGGGAGCCCAAGAACAAACGCGGTAGATAATTGTAGTGGAACGCAGATAAGTAACGTTTGGTCTCCTTTTTACAACCATTCCCCAGGGCCCCATTATGGTAATTTTTCTTCTATAACTGGCAAATTGTATAACGAGTCAGAGGATAAAGCAGCCAGCAAGGCAGAAATTTGCATTTTAATACCAGGGCCTGGCTCGTTCCCCCTCCCCCAGCGCCGGAGGTCGGGGCCTCTGTGATCCTGGGTCCCCTGGCGCCCTGCCCTCCTGGCTTCCTTCTCTGACTCTTCCGTGGGTGAGTCTGGAGCGATCAATAAAGGCAGAATTCTGCTTTTTCCAGATGGTGTGTAGCGCAGAGGTGAGGACCTGGGCCCCAGAGGCGGCCAGCCGGGCCCGAGCCCCGCTCCACCGCTTATGGAATGGGTGACCTTGGGCAGGATCCTGCACTGTGCCTCAGTTTCCTTTTCTGTAAAGTGGAGATAATGATACCACATATTCTAAGGGTTTTTTTAATGCTAAGAAACATCATTAATGATATTGGGTGGTGGTGCTGCTGGGTTCCAGGCAGCCCCCTGGTTCTTAGACCATAATCCCCAAGTTGAGAGTGTAAGTTGTCCAATCAGACGCTGCTCCCTGTGCTCTCACGTGAGCTCGTCCACACCACCCTCGCCAGGCCGGCGTGGCTCGTGGTTGAGCGACGTCCTATGAACCAGGAGGTCACGGTTAGATTCCCGGTCAGGGCACACGTCCGGGTTAAGGACTCGATCCCCAGTGGGGCGTGCAGGAGGCAGCCCATCAGTGATTCTCTCTCATCGTTGATGTTTCTATCTCTCTCCCTCTCCCTTCCTCTCTGAAATCAATACAAATGTATTAAAAAAAAAAATACCAGCTCCTTGGCCATTGCTTCTATCTCTCTCCCTCTCCTTTGCTCTCTGAAATCAATACAAATGTATTTTTTTTAAAAAAATACCAGCTCCTCCGCCATTGCTCTGCCTCTATAGCCACGTCCAGGAGTTCTTGAAAGGCTCTGCTGAGAGGTCACCGGACACCACCCGCACCAAGGCCTTGGCTCCACCACACTGACCACACCCTGGACACACCCAGTCTCAGGAATTCTGGAACCATCCACCTGTGTGGCGTGGTGAGCGAGCCCGGCCTCGGAGTCACAGGGGTGGCCTTGCAGCTCTGCTCCGTCCCTCCAGCCAGGCAACTTTGGAAAAGGGTGTCCCCTTCCCTGTCTGCCAAGTGGGGACAACAACACCCACCACTGTGAGGACGAAAGGGGTAGGAGACGCCCGAGGCTGGCACCCGACAAACCCCGCCTGAGTCCACCGACTAGTTGGCTCCCAGAGGCACCAACACCCTCGGCCGCCGTGTTGGCCTGGTGGTTACCTGTGGCCGAGATGGCCCGTCCTTTCACGCAAAAGAGAAGCCAGGCGTACCCAGAAAATCCTGCCAAAAACGGGGCTTATTATTATTTTAGCTCCAGGATTGAGGCCTCTGGGGACTTGGCGGGTCCTATTGTTTGAATTCAGCAGCCAGAAGGCGGGGGAAAGGGTGGTTTTCGCAGCAGTTTTTGAGGGATATTTTTAGAATTTCATGAGGCCCCTGGAGACCACTGGGGATTGAGCTG
Organism: Myotis brandtii; assembly: GCF_000412655.1. NCBI lineage: Eukaryota > Metazoa > Chordata > Mammalia > Chiroptera > Vespertilionidae > Myotis > Myotis brandtii. Next base: position 319,404 of record NW_005355708.1, on the reverse strand, counting down.
GGGATTGAGTCTATGTTTGCATTGTGATGAGGGTGTGTGTGTTTTTTTTCCACTTCACTGGGGCAGGGGGTTGGGGGAGCTGCTTTTCCTACACGAAATGAATCAGGGACCATGGTAAGGACTTTGGAGGAGGTGACACAGCTGAGATGATTCATTCATTCATGGGTCCATTCATTCATGTCGCACACTTGCATTAACCTCTTCTGTCGCAGGTCTGATCTAAGGGCTTCAGATACATCAGGGCACGAAACGGACATTTCCCACATTCATGCAGCTGATGTTCTAGTTGGGGAAACACACATGTGTACACAATACACACGGGAAGCCGGTGAGTTCAATTACATGTTGGAGGTGATTCGTGCTCTGGGTGGATCCGACTGAATGCTGAATAGGAAGTGTATATAGAAGGGATTGCAGCCCCCCGTTTCCACTCTCTGGGTCTAGCAGAAGGGAAGAAGTGGCGGGAAGCCGGTGAGTTCAATTACATGTTGGAGGTGATGCGTGCTCTAGGTGGATCCGACTGAATGCTGAATAGGAGGTGTATATAGAAGGGATTGCAGCCCCCCCCCCCCGTTTCCACTCTCTGGGTCTAGCAGAAGTCGATATCCTGGCTCGGAGCAGGTGACACGGTGCCCGCTCACCCACAGTAGGCGGAGTACATCTTTCCACCCCACGGAATCTGGGCTTGGTCATGTGACTTTTGGGGGCCATTTGGGATGTCAGCGGCCATGATACAGCAGAGGTTTCACACATGCTCCCAGCTTCCGTTTGGCCTCTTGCGAGCCTGCCCCGTGAAGAACACGCCCGGAGAAAGGGAGATGCAAGAAGCAGACTTAAGGCTCTGCCTGGAAGCCGGGAGTCCGGCCTGGCTGAGCCCAATCCAGCCGACCTGCAGGTCCGGGAACTGGAACACAGCGTTGTGTGAGACCCTCCGCACTCGGCTTCCATTGCCGCCGCCAACAGACACAGACGTAGCAGAAATCCAGGCTGGCGTCCGTTTCTGAAGATCCAAATCCAGGCGCCAGCCAGCCGGCTCCTCCCCGGAGGCTCTGGGGGGAATCTGCCTTTAAGCTCATTCGTGTTGTCGCTGAATTCAGTTCCTTGCGGTTGTGAGACGAGGCCCCCAATCCTCGCAGGTGTCGGCTGGGAGGTGCTCTCGGCTTCAGGGGCTTCTCCCGGATCCTGCAATGTTGTGAGGAAGCCTCCCCACTTGCCATCGCTCTGCCGTCACCCTCGGCCCCCTCGTCCTCCTCCCTCTTCTGCTGTGCGGTTCGCATGGCCTCCTCTGTCTTTCCTTCTGGTTGTAAGGGCCCGTAGGCTGATCGTGTTGGGTCCACCCAGATATTCCAGGAGAAGCTCCGTATCTTAAGGCCATCTGATTAGTGACCGTAATTCCACCTGCAAAGCCCCTTCACCGCAGTACCTAGACCAGGAGGCCTGCACTGAGTAACCAGGGGAGGGGAGTGTTGAGGGAACATTTTAGAATGCTCTCTACGTGCCCTATGATGTGGTGGTGTTTGTTATGAAGTACTTATCACAACAGAAACCTGACCATTAGGGTGGTTGGGGTAGACCTCATTGAGAGGTAACCCCTGAGCGAAGACCTTCTCTGAGCTGTCTTTTCTCTTCCCGTAGCCGAACCTACTTCACCGAAGCCTGTGATGTGCTTGGTAACCTCGGCCCCACAACCTCAAGGAACTGAAGTCGGAGGCACCTACTTCAACGGAGCCACTAAGAGGGAAACGGAACAGGTCCCACTAAAGGTACGCAAAGCAGAACAAAAGGGCAGGCGTAGGAGAGTCAGAGGGCGGAGCTGGTGGAGGTGCCCCGAGAACCACGGAGGCTCCCCAGCGGAGCCTTCACCATCTGTGGCTGGACTAATGGGGGACCGTGGAGTCATTAGCTCCTAGCGGGTGGGAGGTGGAGAGTGACATCTCCCTGAGTCGGTCCATCTGTGGAGCCCCCCGCACCTGCACCATCACAGCCAAGCAATGCCCGCTCAGTGATTGACAGCCCAGAGGCATGCGTCTCACCCCACCACCTTCCCGGGACTGGGAGGGGCCCCCAACTCCAACAGCAAAGCCAAGATGAATGACCGTCTCATGATGACACACACCCATAATGCCACCGGGTTGGGTTTTTGTTCATTCCATCAACCTCCCCAGGGCTGGGCGCAGTGCGACCATGAAGGTGGATTGGATAGGATCCCTGTCATTAGGAGGCTCTCCAGCTCAGGCGTGATGTAAGGCAAGCAGAGAGAGTGTGCGGGAATACCGAGGGGAAGGTTGCTTCCTGCCTGGGTGGATGGGAGGGGCGGAGAGGAGGCAACATGGAGGGTGTGGCGTCTGAGCTGAGCCTTGAAAGAGCTCAGAGGAGAGTCACCCTGGCGGAGGGGCTGGGTGAGCAAGCTGGGGAGGAGGTGGCACACCCAGCACCAGGGTCTGAGGGATGGAGGTGGAGCACCTCCGCCATTTCCACACATCCATGCCCCCTCCTGAGCCCCATGACTTCTGTGGTGGCTGGGGTCTCACACTCAGCACCCTCTGGGGACAGAGTGGAGGGAGGAGAAGATGGGAGGGGAAGCAACATCTTCCCACTCTCGGGGGAGGGGTCTCTCTTGGCCGCTGTTCCCCCGCCCCCCTGCGCTCCCCTCATCGTTGAGTGAGCCCAGAAAGGCCCCTTCCTATTAGCCTCCCCTCTTCTCCCTGGCGCTCTGAGTGAACAGAGAGGTGGTGGGAAGGTTAGAAAAATACCCCAAACCTTCCAGGACCAAACACCCAGGGTGGTTGTGGGAGAGGGGGCAGGGCTTGGTCCCGATGGAAGAACCAGAGCTCCTCAGAGTTTGGGGGTGGGGAAGGGTGGGGCCTCAGGTCACCTCATCAAGGGAAGAATCCAAGGCTGGGGAGCGGGAGGGGCTGGAGCCCAGCCTGAGCCCGAGGGATCCTATTCCTGAGCTTCTCTCAACGCTCTTGTCCAGCTGAGACCAACGGTTCCTTCCGAATCCAACCGGGGACATGTTCATGCCAGGGCTACTGGCATGGGGCGGGGGAGGGGGGGTGTCCACGCTAAATGACTGAGTTTCTTGAGACCTCGGGAGAGACGCAGTGTCCTCTGCTGTGGGGGGAGGGTGAGAGCTGAGGACCCGGAGCGCGCACAGGGCCGCCTCCTGGAGGGACCCTGTGCCCCAGTTTGCATCCTGCAGAAGGTCTTGCAGAAGGGAGCTTGGTTCCTCCTGTTTCCCATCCTCCATCTGCCAGCCCCCGAGGACACGTGAGAGGTGCCCACGGGCACAGAGGGACAGCCACGACCCTCTCAATCAGAAGGCTGGGCAATGTTCCTCCAGCCTCTTTGCTTTTCTTTAAAGGGAAGAAGTGGATGCCCAGGAGGTCACAGTTCGATTCCCAGTCAGGGCACGTGCCGGGTTACAGGCTGGTCCCCAGAGAGGGGTGTGCAGGAGGCAGCTGATCGATGGTTCTCTCTTATCATTGATGTTTCTCTCTCTGCCTCCCTCTCCCTTCCTCTCTGAAATCAGTAAAAATATATGAAAAGGGAAGCAGAGGAAGAAGGGGGTTATCTGATCCCCAAGGTGGACCCATAGAGATGGAACCTTCTAGAGATGCCTGCCTCACCTTGCGTGGCCCCATGTCCCCTCACAATGGAAAACGTACAGACAGCAGAGGGAACGGCACGATGAGCCAGCGTCGGAGCCGGGCAGCCCTGCGGCGAGCAGAGCCCTTCCCGGGTTCGCGCCCGGAGCCGCCAGCACTTGGCAGCCAGACCCGGGATGTCTCTGGACGCTGCGGAAGCTTTGCTTGCCCCGCAAGTGCCTGGCGGCGGTGGTTCGCTCTCTAAATGCCACGTCCGGAATCTGACAGGGAAGCAAGCACTTGGGTGACACCCAAATGCAGCATCAACACAGACACGCTGGCATTTCCATCTGCCCCTCCGTCCCCGGGGCCCCTCCGGGCAAGAGACGCCACAGGCAAGAAAGTAGGTCACCCCGCTCCGGGGGGAACGGAGCAGATGTTCACCAGATGCTGGGCTCGCTGCTTTTTGGGGAGAAGGCCGTGGGGGCGGGATGAATGCGGGAGGGGGCCTGCCTTTGCCCAACTCCAGCTGGGCAAGCGGGAAGATGCTTGGGGCTGAGCCAGCGGCTCTCAGCTCCGTCTGCCTATGAAAATCTCCGGAGGAGTTTTTATTTAAAAAACAAAAAACTAATGTCTGGGCCCTACCCAAGACCAATGAACTCAGAATCTGGGGGAGAGACGGGGGCATTGATCATCTGTAAAAGCTCCGAGGTGTTCTCCGAAGGGGCAGCCCCAGCGAGCCACTCCTGGTGGGGCAGAGGGTGGGCACCCTTCTCGAGGTGGGAAGGGCTGGAGGAGAAGGTGGATCTCTAGAGAACAGAACACTCTTGCATTTTTCTACCCCTGCAGCCTTGCCCCAGAAGCCCTGCCCCCCAGAAGGTCCCCTTCCTCTCTCACCTGGGTTTCAACACCTGACTTCAGCGCCTCCTCCACGGGGTGCGCACCTGCTCACAGGGAGCCTGTGTCGGTGCCCACTGTGCTCCAGGGCTGTGACTCTGCCCTGCTGGACCCTGAGCTCCCAGGGCGGGGTGTCCCAGAGACAGTGCCGCTCACGGTGTCAGCTCCTGACCCCACGGTCACCACCTGGGCCCTAGTCATAAACGCAGATTCTCAGCTCTGCCCAGGCCTACCAAGTTAGAAGCCCTGGCCCAGCCGGCAGAGACAGTGCCGCTCACGGTGTCAGCTCCTGACCCCAGGGTCACCACCTGGGCTCTAGTCATAAACGCAGATTCTCAGCTCTGCCCAGACCTACCAAGTCAGAAGCCCTGGCCCAGCCGGTGTGGCTCCGTGGTTGAGTGTCAGCCTATGAACCAGGAGGTCACAGTTAGATTCCCAGTCAGGGCACGTGCCAGGTTACAGGCTAGTCCCCAGAGAGGGGTGTGCAGGAGGCAGCTGATCGATGGTTCTCTCTCATCATTGATGTTTCTATCTCTCTCCCTTCGTCTCTGAAATATAAATATATATATATTTAAAGCACTCTGGGTGACACTGATGAGCCACCCTTTCTGAAAGCACCGTTCTGGGCTCTTGAACTTGGCTACCGTGAGTGTGATCCCTGGGCCAGCAGCTCTGCCTCCTGGGAGCTCTGCCTCCTAGAAAGGCAGAATCTCAGGCCCGTCCCAGACCCACTGCATCAGAATCTGCATTTTAACCAGATGCACAGGGGACGTGTGAGCAGTACAGTGGGAGGCGCGGGCAGCGTCCGGGAATACCGCGGCTGGCTCACGGAGCAGGTGAGGGTTGGGGAGCCATGTCCTTGCCTTGTCGCCAGGGCCTTAGCCTTCAACCCTGCTTCAGGGGGTCCCAGGTGTGTGTTTTTGTTGTTGTTGTTTTTATATATTTTTACTAGAGGCCCGGTGCACAAAAATTTGTGCACTCGGGGAGGAGGGGGGGGGTCCCTCAGCCCGCCCTGTGCCCTCTTGCACAGTGGGAGAGGCGCGGGCAGCGTCCGGGAATACCGCGGCTGGCTCACGGAGCAGGTGAGGGTTAGGGAGCCATGTCCTTGCCTTGTCGCCAGGGCCTTAGCCTTCAACCCTGCTTCAGGGGGTCCCAGGTATGTGTTTTTGTTGTTGTTGTTTTTATATATTTTTATTGGTTTCAGAGAAGAAAGGAGAAGGAGAGATAGAACCATGATGAGAGAGAATCATTGATCAGCTGCCTCCTGCACACCCTCCACTGGGGATCGAGCCTGCAATGTGGGCATGAGCCCTGACCGGGAACCAAACCATGACCTCCTGGTTCATAGGTCGATGCTCAACCACTGAGCCATACCGGCTGGGTGAGGGCTCAGGTTTATCAGGAGCTGCGGGTGCTGGGGGGCCCTGGGAAAGGTTCTCTAAAACCAAACGGCTGAGCCTCTTTCCCTGGGGAAGGCTGCACTGATGACACGCGGCTCCGCGGTTGTGGCGGCTGGTCAGTGTATCCTGGCCGTCCACGCTCCTGCGACTGGTCCCTGACCCAGAGCCCCTGGACGCCAACCAGGTGGCCGGCCTGCTTCCCAGGGGCTGCCTCTGTGGAAGGTCTGATGGCCCCCAGGTTACCCAGGCCTTCTGCTCGCTCGTCCTCTCGCCTGTAGTCTGGTCCCTTCTGATGGCCTGCAGGCATGCTCTTCTTGGCACCAGACCAGTCCTAGGAGTGGGGCTCAGCTGGGGAGATGGGGGGCGGCACAGATGGAGAGGAGGGGAGAGGCGTCAGGGCTCCCGCTGACTCACTGCCCGCGTTCCCTTCGATCCATTTCCCATCCGTTTCCAGCGCCTTGCGTGCCCACTACGCGCACAGCACGGTGCGTCCCCTCTGACCCCACGCGGCTGTCACATGAAAGGTCGTTAAAATGTAGTCGATACTAGTGAAATGCCAGCTTCTCCAGACAGGTTATAAATAGCTGCTTGCAGTCCAGTCGGAGGTTTTGATTTTTTTTTTTTTAATGTAAGCTACCCGGCGTCCGTCTGTGATTGAACGGGGGACTGTCCTCCCTCCTCTCCCGCGCCGTCCTCCGAGGCCGGTGCTCCCTTCCCCGCTCGGAGAAGACTGTGCACGGCGTCCATGTCCCCCGGGGAAGTGAGATTATTACGGGGAAAAGAGACATATTTCCATCTCTGTTCCAATACGCACAACCTAATTAAGATTTTATAAACACGCGCCCAACAGGAAAGCGCGCACAACCGTGTACACACACACACACACACACACACACACACACGGAAATTAGCAAGGCAAATATCGGCTCCGTGGAGTGGTTTTCTCGCCCGTTCCCGTCCCACTTTAATTAGGTGTCAGTCACGGCGAGGGTGTCACACGGTGGGATTGTCTCGTTGCGATGCTTCGGGCTGGCGTTTGGGTCCCTGGCTGCCTTGTCCCTTGGGGCTGAGCCCCAGGTTTCCTCCTTTTCCTGGTCCTCGCAGTCCTTTGAGTCTCTCGCCTCCTGCCTGCCTCGTGGGCTCTGGGAGGAAGGAGA
>NW_005355708.1:303293-312263 GCF_000412655.1 Myotis brandtii | reverse complement strand
GTCCGTGGCCTCCCTGGGGCACCAGCTCACCGGGCAGTGCCGCACCCGTGGGACTGACCTTGCCAAAGCCACACCTGGGGGCTGCCCGGTGGCCTCAGGGCCCGGCCACCGCACTCCAGTTCCGGGAGCAGGAAGTGAAGGCTCCCTGTGCCACCTCCTTCATTCCCTAGAGTGCCAACAGGGCCGCCTCCCCCGGGGGGCCGTCCTGGGGCTGCTCTCGGTCCTGCTGATTTCCTGTCCCTACTGCCGAGCTCTCCCCCGTGGGAGAAAACACAGGAAATGATTAGCTTGCTCCTTCTTTCCATGTCCCTGGGGCCCTTCGGCAAAGTGCTTTTTTTTTCAGGTAGAAAATTAAATCTGTTGTGTGTTTGAGGAGTGTGAGAGGGAGGAGTTGAGGTGTCACTCACTCTCAAGGAGTTGGGGGTGGGGAGCAGGGCAGGAGGTGCCACCCACCCAGCCTGCGACCTGGCCTCTTAGGCTGCCCCTGCCCCCCAACAGCTCTGTTTCCTGGGACAAAGCAGCCGCTGCACCGACAGGTGACACCTAATCCGAAGTCCCCTCAAGGGGCCGCAGGGGAGCAGCCTGAGCTGCACAGGAGGCCGCAATGAGGGGACTGCGGCGTGGCTCCGTGGTTGAGCGTAGAACATGAACCAGGAGGTCACGGTTTGCTTCCCGGTCAGGGCACATGCCCCAGTTGCGGGCTCCATCCCCAGTGGGGGCTGTGCAGGAGGCGGCCGATCAGTGATTATCATTGATGTTTCCCTCTCCCTTCCTCTCTGAAATCAATAAAAATATTTATTTTTTAAAAAAGGTAAAAGTGTGGAGACAACGATCCCATTTGAAAGGTGGTAAGAGTGAGGCTGGGAAGATTACAGGGACTCTCTGAAGTCTCACTCTCCTTGCTTGAGGGACAAAGAGAACTCATTCACAGCTTCCTCCGCGCCAGAGGGATGGAGACTCGGCCCTCGCCCTGCCTGGCACAGGCAGACACAGTGGGAATCCGTGCAAGGAAGCGCAGAAAGGCTGCGTGGACACGGAACGGCGTTGCTGGTTGGGATTTGCTCTCATGCAGTGAGCACGTCCCAAGAGCAGGTCTCTTGAAATGGAGAAACAGGAGAGTAGGGTGGCCTTCCGATGGGGTATTTACAGCCCCAAAGGACAGCAATGAACTGCTGGGCAGTGATGGCCAGAGAGCCAGGTGAACAGCCACCGTCCGCTCTAGGGACAAGTGGACACGTGTCTGCAGGCTCGCCGCCTCACCTCCCCGTGGCCCGCGGCCCACAGACCCTGCAGGAAGCAAGGCCGCCCACCTGTGTCCCCCGCTGTCCTCCGGGGCCCCCCGCGCGGCCCCGTACCTCGGGGGATAGCTGCAGCAACCAGCCAAGCAGCTGGGCCCTCGAGAATTAGCTGAAGTGACACTCACTTTGTATACACATGTTTACAATCAGGGCCAGATGGCGAAGGGTTGGACTCGATTCAACTCCACTCCAGTGCGTGGAGCCAGGCTCTGCATGTGGCGCACGAACAGCGACAGCGTGGCGAGGAGAGAGGGGCGACCCCTTCCTTAGACGCGGCCCCGAATGGGAATGCGAATGCGCTCTGGATCTGAGGGGGTATGTGTTAGTGCGCCCTTAAAAGCAGCCTCAGCGTGCCAGCTGTCAGGACTTTTTATCAAATCTCCCGAAATCCTACAGACAGAAGAAACACAGCCTGCTCCGAGATCTTCCAGAGTCCTTTTCTTTTCCCCCAAAAAAATAAATAAATAAAGCACCCTTGATGGAAAGGCACTTGCAGACCGTCACCCACGACAGTGTTTCTGTTGCCAGCAGGAAGGGGGCGGATCTGAGCGCAGATCAAACAGCTGGCTGTTTACCGCGCTGTGAAGATGCCCTTGAGGGGACACGATGGGGAAAGGGAGGACGGGTGGGTGTGGGCAATGTGCCAGACGGAGTCAGACACGTCCGCATGTTTTCATTCGCTTCCCCCCAAAAATGATGGTGGCAGGAGGGCCCCTAGGACAGCTGCTCATCCACCCGGCCCTGGGAGGAGGGTATGGTGTGAGCCCTTACCCCTCCGTAAGGGTGAAGAACATGCCCTCCCGACAGAACCCATGAAAACCAGGTACAACCCCCACCCCCCCCAAAAAAAAAAAGAAAAAGTAGAGGTAGACTCCTGGAATCTCCGACAGTGAGAAGCATACAGTTTGAGTGGAACATTATTTGGAAAGAACATTCTAAAAGTCCTGCATCAGGATGAGGGCATGTCAATCAAAGTGTCCCTCTGGGAGGCTGTGGGCATTTCTTGTAGGAAGGAGGCTGTGATTCAAAACATCTTGGGGGTTTTTGTTGTTGTTGTTGTTGTTTGTTTTTTAATATATTTTTATTGATTTCAGAGAGGAAGGAAGAGGGAGAGATAGAAACATCAATGATGAGAGAGAATCATGGATCGGCTGCCTCCTGCACACCACCACCACCCGCCCCCACCACCACTGGGGATTGAGCCTGCAACCCGGGCATGTGCCCCAATGGGAATCCTTCCATGATCTCCTGGTTCATAGGTTGATGCTCAACCACTGAGCCACGCCAGTGGGCCCGAAATGTTTCATCGTCTAATCGCCATCAGTTTAGCTGTGCGTGTCTGTGTGTCTGTGTGCTGTGTGTGTCTGTGTGTCTCTGTGTGTGTTTGTGTCTGTATGTGTCTGTGTGTGTATCGGTGTGGTGGAGTGTGGAGGTGGCGGTGCTTGCTGGTGGTAGAATCTAAATTAGTTTGCAACAGAGCAGGTTCCAAATGATGATTCACTGACCAACCCCTCTCCACCCCCCAAAAAACCTGGTGCCATGGAGCCAGCTTGGTTACCTTTGAGAATGTTTGGAAGGGTCTGCCTGGGCTTCTTGTTCAAAGAAATTCCAAAAGGGAGCTCCAGAAATGTAATGCTTCAGCTACCACAGTGCCTCTGAGCCTTCAGAGGATGGGTAACTAGGAAAGGGGAAAGGAGACGACTATATTCTCTGGAAAGAGCGTGCACGCGCTTTGAGAATGTTTGGAAGGGTCTGCCTGGGCTTCTTGTTCAAAGAAATTCCAAAAGGGAGCTCCAGAAATGCAATGCTTCAGCTATCACAGTGCCTCTGAGCCTTTCAGAGGATGGATAACTAGGAAAGGGGAAAGGAGACAACTATATTCTCCAGAAAGAGCCTGCGCGCGCGCGCGCACACACACACACACACACACACACGCACGCACGCACTCTCTCTCTCTCTCAGAGCCGGGCCCCCACGCATCCCCTCCCATTGAATTGGCCACAGGTTCAGCCTTACAGATAGTCACCGGCCCAGCCAGGTGTTTGGCTCTGTTTTGATCACTGATGAATCCCCAGAGGCGGCACATAGCAGCACATAGCAGATGCTCAATGAATATTTATTGACTGTAGACCAAAGACACAACATGGGATGAGGCTTGAAGCAGGAAAAGGTGAGTGTGGCAGCCAGCCTCTAGGAGGACCCCAATGGCCCTCCTCCTGGTATTCACATCATGTACAGCACGCACGCGCGCGCGCAAACACACACACGCTGTGCCAGCCAGGGTGGGTCTCTGTGACCCAGAACATATGGCAGAAGTGAAGGCGTGTCCCTCTGAGGTTAGGTTATGATGTCACAGAGGGCCGGCTGCCATGCCATGCGCAGCCCTAGGGAGAGGCCCACTCGGCAAGGAGCTGAGGCCCCTGCAAGCCCCCAGCGAGGAGTCTGGTCTCCAACAAGCACCACCGAGTGGCCCTTTTGGAGGTGGAACCTCAGGCATCCTCCGGCGACTGCGGCCCCTGGCGACGTCTCAACATCTCCACCACCACCTCCTGCTCCCCACGCACAGAACAGACTGAGACAACAAACGCTCGCTGTCCGATGCCCCTGCATTCGGGGTAATTGGTTACCCAGCCTCAACTAACTGCTCCAGGGAGAGCGAGGGGCCATGCGCGTGCTCGATCTGGGCCTTTGTGCTCGTCTACAGGCTGTGTTTTACCCTAAGCCCTGATTCTTTTTGTTTTCAAATCTGTTTGAACAAAAAGAGTGGTGGGACCAGTAATATGTATCTCATACTAGGGATCGCAGATTACACGGGTTTTAGGGACCTAGCAGCTGCCCTTCGCACCCATCCAGCTCTCCTCAGATTATTCCCCCTTTGTATCAGGGGAGGTGGTTCCGTTTCTTTTATGACTTTTGTCTTATTTTGTCACTTGACTTTCCAAGGTACTGCTTGGCCCTCGCTACTAGAACAGTTCCTGGCCTGTACTAAGCACTTAATAAATATTTGAGTGAATGAATCAATGAGTGAGTGAGAATGAATGAGTGAATGAATGAATGAGAATGAATGAGTAGATGGACTAGAACAGTTCCTGGCCTGTACTAAGCACTTAATAATTAGTTGAGTGAATGAATGAATGGATGAGTGAATGAAAGAATGAGTGAGTGAGAGTGAATGAATAAGTGGATGAATGAATGAATAAGTGAGTGAGTGAATGAATGAATGAATGAACAGCCTAAGCCCCTACTTATGCTACTTATAACCGAGCTGACTGGGTGCATAGCCCACTCCGCCGACTCTTCCTCTCCCCTGAGATCAGGGCCTGGGCAGGGTGGGAGGGAGAAGGACCGTAGAGATGGCTCGTTATTGTTCTAATGAGCTGGGAAGAGAAGTAAAAGGGGAGCACTGTGGGATGGAGAGTGAGACAAGACTCTTCTGGCCGCTATTGTTTAGAAGACACAGGGGCAGATCGAGAACGAGCTGGCTTTCATTCCTGGGTAATGAGAGAAGTAAAAGGGGAGCACTGTGGGATGGAGAGTGAGGCGGAGACTCTTCTGGCCCCTATTGTTTAGAAGACACAGGGGCAGATCGAGAAGGAGCTGGCTTTCATTCCTGGGTAATGACCCCAAGTGCTAGAGAAAGGGATGGCTGGCTGGCAAGAGAGGAAGAGAACCTTCCCCACTCGCTTTCTCAGGCAAGAGCAGGACGTCCCACGAGACAGGTGCCTGGCCAGGGTGAGGAGACGCACCCATGGGCACCTCTCAGTTTCGTCCCACAGAGAATGGCCGCATCTTCACCTGGGGGCCGGGGAGTTAACCTTTGGGCAGGGCCAGCTTCCTCCTCCGCTGGCAGCCATCCCCTGGGCCCCTGCTGACAACTTCCTGAAAAGTCTCAGGAATCCTTGCTGACCTCTGACCCCATAGCCTGAGCTATGCGCATGGATGCCCTGGACACGGGCACAGACGGGAGCCCTGCTGCCACCTCTGGAAGCAACACAACTTCCCTGAGCATCCTTGAAAAAAGTGTCCAGGCCAGTGATGGCGAACCTATGGCACGCGTGTCAGAGGTGACACGCGAACTCATTTTTTTGGTTGGTTTTTCTTTGTTAAATGGCATTTAAATATATAAAATGAATATCAAAAATATAAGTCTTTGTTTTACTATGGTTGCAAATATCAAAAAAATTTCTATATGTGACACGGCACCAGAGTTAAGTTAGGGTTTTTCAAAATGCTGACACGCCGAGCTCAAAAGGTTCGCCATCACTAGTCTAGGCCCTTACTTTTTAGGTTTACAGATTTTCCAAACAAAAATAAGGGCACCCAGTAAAATTTGGATTTTAGCTAAACAGTGAATAGTTTATTGAGTATAAGTATGTCTCAACTACAGCGTGGGATATACTTATACTAAAACGAGTCCTTGTTTACCTGGGATTCTAGTGGAACTCTACAGCACAGCACCCTGTGTTGTATCTGGCAGTCCTCCAGCAACCCCGCTCTACAGCCCATCCTTTCCACCCTCTCCTGTTCCCTGCGACCTCGGGGTGGAAATGACAGTCATTGGAGACAATGGCGTCCGTCTCGGTGTCAGCCCCGGAGAGGTACAGAGATGGATGGGCGGTTCGGTGGAATGACGGTTATTGGCGTCCCGCTTACTATCGCTGCATGGCCAACCGCCCCAACACGCAGTGGCTTTAATCACCGCTGTGCTGTGTTGGGAGAGTCCATGGGAATCTGGACAGGGCACAGCCAGCAGGACTGTCCTGCTCCCTGCCCTCTGGGCTTCCGCCAGGAAGGCTCAGCGGCCGGGGAAACAGGCTGAGGGCCGGACTCACCGGAGGTGCCCACGGCCTGTCCGGGGATGATGCTGTGCCTGGGAGCTCCACTGGGCTCGCCAGGAGCACCGGGCATGGCCCCTGCACGTGACCTGGCAGGGACTTCTCACCTGGTCGCTCAGGGATCCCAGGGGCCCAAGCAGAAGGTGTCTGGCCTTTGCCGACCTAGCGTTACTTCTGCCCTGATCTACCAGGGAAACAGCCGGGTGTCCCCCCAGGTTTCAGGAGAGGAGAACGGACCCGTCCTCGCAGTGGCTGGGGTGTCAGAGAATCCCTGGGCGTGTTTGTAAACCCCAGCAGGTGGAAGGGAGAAGTCCCTGGGAGGGGAGCACAGCGGGAGGAGATGGGGGTGGGGACGCTCTGATGACAAGGGGGGACCTCCGAGGGGAGGCCTCGCCTGAGGAGGCGGCAGGAGTGGAGGGCAGCGTGGAGAGGCCGGAAGGTCTGGGAACAGTGGGCCCTGGGTATGAGGCGGGCCACACAGGCGGGGCTGAAGTCAGGGGCTTGGCAGGGATTGGGTTCCAGAAGAAACCGTTACTGAAGAGGCGGAGAGACAGCAGCGAGGGGTGGGAGGCAGGAGAACCACCAGAAACCTACGAGTGCGCGGAGGGTTTACCCGGCGCTTCATCAAAATCATCTGCCACCGAAATCGCATTCGACCGACACCATCTGCACCGATCCTGCTCACGGCCCCCCAGGCTCCCTCCCCACTCCCACCCATCTGCACACTCCCAGGCTCGGTCCCTCGTCTCCACTCAGAACAAAACATCTGCCTGCAGCAAAGCACCTCCTCCCACCTCTGCCCAAGACAGGTTTTGGCTGCAGGCACGGGGCCTGGGACCGATTCTGCAAACCTCAGAACCACCTCCCTTTGTGATGACTTACAGAGAATGGAGACTTTGGTCAAACGGAGGGGAGTGAAGGAGCAGGTGTTAGGGAGCCGGGCGGCCTGAGGCACACCGTTCCTTTCCCCGCCCCAACGCTGCCACAGGAAGAGAGAGGAGGGACCTTACCCGGCAGCCTGATGCTCAGGGCTTCCCTCCTCCCCAGCACGCCTGTCCATGGTGTAAGTTGCAGCAGGCCAGGCTGCTGTTTGTGGTGTGGGAGCCAGCACCGCATGGAGACTGGGCCTTTGGGAGCCTGAGCTCATTGGATTTTACAGCATCTTCTCTTGCCTGCCCTGTCATTGAGTGGCAGAGGGGAGAAGGAGAGGAACGGCTGATCATCGTACAGGGAGGGGAAAGGCTAGGACAGTGGTCTCTTTGTGCAAAATAACCAGCGCTCAGCCTCCCTGCCCTCACGCCCCACGTGTACAAGCCCAAACAGAGCCTAGAATTTAGGGAGGGTACCAAAGGCTAGCTGCCTTCATTACCGCTCTGATCACTGCCAGCTCTCGGAGAATTGCTGACCTTCAACCGTAGAACCAGGATGACGTGAAACCAGATGATGAAGACCAGGATGACACACACTAGCCAGTGGTCGGCAAACGGCAGCTCGAGAGCCACATGCGGCTCTTTGGCCTCTTGAGTGTGGCTCTTCCACAAAATACCACGTGCGGGCGCACATGTACAGTGCGATTGAAACTTTGTGGCCCATGCGCAGAAGTCAGTTTTTGGCCTGGGCGAAACAAGTATACAAGACGAATGTGGATGGGAGAGTTGGAAGGGGTCGACCTCAGCGAACCTACCTCAATCAGATTGAGGACATTTTTAGCAAAGGCCAGCTTAGGAGTCCCCTAATTAAGTTAATAACGATGTACCTACCTATATAGTTTAAGTTTAAAAAATTTGGCTCTCAAAAGAAATTTCAATCGTTGTACTGTTGATATTTGGCTCTGTTGACTAATGAGTTTGCCTACGACTGCACTAGACCATCACTTGACCAGTTTCAAGATCCTTATCAGAACGGACTGTGCCGGCCCACGCGTAGAGCACTTTTTAATCCCCGTCCCTTTGGTTTCTTTGTTCTGCTGTCCCTCTCCCTCCTTATAAAAACCTCTGCCTGCGCTGAGATATTAAGATGGGCTTTGGACAAGCGTCCCCCATCTACTCGGGTGACCAACACTTGACTAAAACCCTTTTCTTTTTCACCAGCACATGTCTCGTGAGTTTGGCTTTCCCAGTGGCAAACAGCCGAACTTGGGTTTCAGTGACCACAGGAGTGTCTCCAGCACCTTGTGCCAGGCCCCAGAAGCCTGGGAAAGCTTATCCTATGGGAGTAGGAATCGCCCCTTCTTTTGCCTCAGAGCCTTGCCCAGCCTGGTATGAATGGGAGCCTGTGTGGCCAGAGCTATGAGCCTTCACATGCCAAAGAGCTTCCAGGAGAGATGCTTTCATGTCCCATGTCCTATATGTGCTCAAAGGAGACCACCAGGCACCAGGGGGGGGGGGTACTGAAGGAAGACCTGTGCCCCGGGACTTAGGGACAGGACACCACGCCGTGCCTCAAACTGTGAACAGAGGGCGCCAGACATCCTTGTCACAAAAGAAAGTAAAATTGTGATATTGAAGGTCCTCACTGTTTAAGGAAAACTGGGATTAGAACAAAAAAAGGGGGGCACCAAGTGAAATCATTTAAAACATAGAAAGAAACCAAAGAACTTACATGCGTATATGCATAACCCGTGGACACAGACAATAGTGTGGTGAAGGCCCTAACCGGTTTGGCTCAGTGGAGAGAGCGTCAGCCTGTGGACTCAAGGGTCCCAGGTTCGATTCCGGTCAGGGGCATGTACCTTGGTTGCGGGCACATGCCCAGTGGGGAGTGTGCAGGAGGCAGCTGATCGATGTTTCTCTCTCATCGATGTTTCTGGCTCTCTATCCCTCTCCCTTCCTCTCTGT
>NW_005355708.1:301378-303220 GCF_000412655.1 Myotis brandtii | reverse complement strand
ACCTCTAATACCTTCAACAGTAAAGATAAATTTTTTTAAAAAGAACTACAAATTATGAAAATTTGTTTTAACTTCCATGTCACAAAAGTAGGCTGTGAAATCAACTCGTTTTTGATTCTTCTAATGAACAAAGACTAGATCAAATGTTGATTTGGGAGGGCATAATTTTTTTGACAAGATTGTCTGATGGGGCCATACAACATCCTTGATTTCACGTTTGACTTATCTGAAGGCATCATCAATTTTCCCAATGGCCTGTCTTAATCCTCTCAAACTCAGATCTCTCCCTTTTGAAGTGCCTGTCATCTCATCAGCCTCGTGGATTTTCTCTTCCGTAATTGTTAGCTGCCTGGACTCGGCTACACGCTCACGTGCCAGGAGCCTTGCATGGGATTCAAGTAATTTTCCATAATCACTTTGATCAACCTCGGGAAATTTCACATCTTTGGCAAAAATTTGAAATTGGTTTGCATGAGACCCAAGAAGTTTATAACATGTGGCTAGCAGGAACAGACCAACCCAGAGATCTGATGAGGGAGGGTGGATAAATACGCTAGTGATAAGTGTGGCGGATGTGTGAGCTGGGCAGAGTTTAAAAGAGAACAAGCAGCCCATGTGTGTTATTTTCGAGTGATGGCAAATTTTGTTTTCCTGTCCAACCTTATACCTTCAGGGACGAAGGTCATGGGGATGTAGAAACCAAGGACCCCTGTATAGGCTCAAGAAACATGAGCTATCAGATATAAAAAGCTTATACAAAGCAATGAGGAAAAAAATGGACAGAGGCAAAAACCCATTATGAAAACAATACAGAAATGTAAGCGGCTAATAACCACAGGAAAAAATATTCAGCTTCACTGTAAACAGAGAAACACACAACGGAGCAATATTTCACCACCAAATGAACATTTTTTCAATTATAATTCTCAACGCCGCCGAGGTTATGAAGAGCCAGGCCCTCCTCGTACGCAGCTGGCGCGGTGAAAATTGGTACCGGGCTTTCCAGAAAGCAAATGCAAAGCTAGATCCAGCCCTAAAATGATTTCAGCTGCATCGTATTTTTTTTTATAAAGTCCCACGCTGCCTGTTCATATCCTCACATCATTCTGAAAACGAACAAAGACTAAATCAAATGTTGATTTTTGAGGGCGTAATTTTTCTGGGGGAAAAGAAAAGGCGACTTATGGCACAAAACAATATTCTTCACTTTGAGCGAAGTTAATTGCTTTCTGAGCTCTCGCTAAAGTTTGATCTCTCACTTGGAGGCCACTTTGCATAGGAAATAAAGATTTCTCCTCTGCGTCCCCATACGAGGGCCTGGGGCTGAGCAGAGCTGCCTCAAGGCGTCAGGGCTGGGTAAGCAGTGGCTCCTGTCCTGGCCAAGAGGCTCTGAGCTGGCCTGCCTCAGTTTCCCTCCTCAGCAACATCAACCTGCTGTAAACCACAGGCCTGTGAGTGCAGCCGTGGGCAGTGAGAAGCTGGGAGGTGAGGCTCTTGACAGCCAGGAGTCCACCCACATGCAAACAGTAGTATCTCAATTATTTCTCCAAAGGACTTTCTATTTCCTTCCATCGCCCCTGCCCTGCCCTTCGAGGCATTGCCTTGTCTCCGGCTGCCTGGCTCCTCACTCCTACAGAGATCAAGGCTCTTTCAATGCGGATGAGGTCGGACACTCCCAGTCCGATTCCACCCACCCCACCCGCTAGTGAAGTTTCCAGCCTCTGAATCCCCAGACATTCTTTCTGCACCCCTCCCCGCAGGTCTATTCTGGGTTTTGTGTATGCCATTCCTCCCGCTTTTTAAGAAAGTCTCCTTTTATAATGTAAACTAGAGGCCTGGCAC
>NW_005355708.1:271348-301297 GCF_000412655.1 Myotis brandtii | reverse complement strand
GCTGGCCGCCAGCCTTGCTGCGATAGAAGCCTGTGGGCTGCAGGGGAGGGACCGAGAGGTGCTCCGTGCACTTCATGGTGACCAGTCGTTACGGCATTACGGCACTTGCTTTTTATAATATAGATGGGATGTTTGCTCATTGCAGACGTTTATAAACCCACAGAAGAAGAAAGGTTTCAATCTCCCTAATCCTGAATTCTCTGCCTGACCTTCACAGTTCTTTGTGACCTCACCCCAGCCTACCTGCCCCTCAGGTATCCCACAGCCCCCTTCTGCTCCCTGCAGATGTGGCCGCCTTCCTGCTGCTTCTCACCTCTGCACCCTCTGTTCTGCAGCCCCCATCCTAGAAGGCCCCTCCTTCTCTCTGCCAGTCCAAATCCTGCTGGGGAGAGCCCAGGAAGAGGAGGCAATGAGGGGTCTCACCCAATTCCCACCCTTGTCACTCAGCCTCACGGGGCCTTGGTTCCTCACCAGTTACCCGACAGCCTCTACCCCAGCTACATCAAGAGGGCAAGCGTGAAAACTGAGATGAGGCATGTGAAAGGCTTTTGAGAGATGCCTTGTCCCTAGAAGGGGCCCGTCTCTTCTCAAGGACCAAGCCCAAGGGACAGGCCACCCTGCCTTTCTCTAAACACCGCCCAGCCCACGCCTCTTCCTGCACCCCCCTGGCCTGGTCCCCTCCCTGAGACAAGACAAGAGGAGGCCTGCAGCTAAAGGGACAGTAGCCACTGCAATGGTGACAAGCTTGCTCACAGCCAAAGACATCTGAGGTCCAGCAGATGCAGCAGAAAGCCTTTCCCAAGTGTCCTTTATCTGACTGACGCCCAGCTCCCTGCCTCGCTCTGCGAGCATCTCCAGATAGGGAGCCCGCTGACCTTTAACCCCGTGACATTCCAAGACAGTTGAGTAAATAAGCTGTCTCAGTCAGCTCAGCCACCGCAGCAAAATACCACAGACTGGGGGCTCCAACAACAGAAATTAACTTCCTCACAGCTCTGGAGGCCGGAAGTTCGAGATCAAGGTGCCAAGTTGGTTGGATTCTGGTGCGAGCTTTCCTCCTGGCTTGCAGATGGCCACCTTCCAGTGTGTCTCCACATCCAGACATGGAGCAAGCTCTTTGGCATCTCACCTTATCAGGGCCTTAATCCCGCCACGGGGGCCCACTCTCAAGACCTCTTCTAACCCTGATGACCTCCCAAAGACCTTATCTCCAAAGACCAGCACATGGGGGCTAAACTTTCAGTCCATAGCACATGCCTTGTCAAAACCTCCATACTTTCCCACTGGAGCCTCCAGCCCATTAAGCTGGCACATTAACTCCTACCCCTTATAGAGTGCGCCTGCAGGCACATGAAATAAACCTTTTTCCTGTTAATCTGTTCATTGCCAGTAAATTCGCAGGCCCCTGATCAATGGCCTGGGCCTGTCCACTGAAGTGCAGCAGCTCTGCACTGTCTGTGCTGGGTTCAGGTTTGGGCTCTGCTGAGGCTGGGGGAGCCCTGGTGCCGGCCCCCAATTCCCCATAACCCCCACCCCCAGGGCACCTCCAGGGAGCAGAACTCCAGGAGCCCCCATCTCCTCCTTCCTGCCCTGGGGCATCTCCCTCCTTTTACTGTTCCTACCTCTGGCCCTGCAAAGGCCTAGCCCTCTCTCTCTCCCACTCCCTCTGAAGCCAAAGCTCTCCCAGGACCAGGAGGAGGAAGGGTGGTCCGCCTGCAGCCAAGACAAGCGAGCAGAACTTACCCTGGAGTTGGGGAGCAGAGAACACAGCGCCCCACCCCAGCAGTTGAGGAATCCAGACAGTCTGATTCCTTGACTGCAGACAAAACGCCACTTGATATCGCAGTTCATCATCCTGTTGTGTGTTGTTGGGAAAAGACATTGGGGGGTGTGGGGAGGGGAGATGGGGCTCCATCTCCGGAGCTGGGGGGCCAGCGGCTGAGGTCGCCCCTGCCTGCGACGGCTGAGCAGTTCCCTTGGAGTCGGCAGAGGTCCCTCCTTTTACTGTTCCTACCTCTGGCCCTGCAAAGGCCTAGCCCTCTCTCTCTCCCACTCCCTCTGAAGCCAAAGCTCTCCCAGGACCAGGAGGAGGAAGGGCGGTCCGCCTGCAGCCAAGACAAGCGAGCAGAACTTACCCTGGAGCAGAGAGCAGAGAACACAGAGCCCCACCCCAGCAGTTGAGGAATCCAGACAGTCTGATTCCTCGACTGCAAACAAAACACCATTTGATATCACAGTTCATCATCCTGTTGTGTGTTGTTGGGAAAAGAAACGACGACATCGGGAGGTGTGGGGAGGGGAGACGGGGCTCCACCTCCGGAGCTGGGGGGCCGGCGGCTGTGGTCGCCCCTGCCTGCGACGGCTGAGCAATTCCCTTGGAGTCGGTGGAGACAGTTAGCACAGGACGGAGGCCCTGCCAGGGAGGCTGCTGCGGCGTCTTCCTGTCCAAGATTTGCAGTCAGCTTGGCGGAGGCCGATTTCTCCTCCGCAGCCCGTCTAAGGGTGCACAGTCTGAATGGCCCGGCCCTCCGTCAGCCTGACCGTCTTTCCTCCCTCCCTCACGCCCTCCGCCTCACCATCCCCAGCCAGCCTCCTTCCCGGGACCCTCCTCACCCACTTCCCCACCCCACCCCTTGCGCCCCTCCCCAGCTCCTGTTCTGACTCTCACACACAGGGAGATGGGAGAAAGGAAAAGGCAGCTGTGGCTGCCAACCCCAGATGTGCCCAGTGTCACTGCACAGGTCCACAGGCAGGTGGCCGCCATGCTCAGACCTTGCAACCCAGTCCCCCCAAGCACCCGACCGGCAGACATCACCAAGGGACCAGGACGGAGTGCCTGGCCACCGCCTTGAACCCCACACCCCTTACTCAGGACTCCTCAGTCCCGCTCCTCAGCTAGAGAAAGTCATGCCACTCGGGACTTCCCCGAGCAGCCTCCATGGCTGGTCCCCATCGCCGCCCAGACAGCCCTGGTCACAAATGTAGAAAACAGCCTGCCCCGCCCGGGCACCTCCCCTGGCCCAGGTGAGCTCGGCTCAGCCCACGGAGATGCTGGGGCCGCTCCTCAGACTGAGGCAGGATCCCATAATAACTGCCATGGATTGAGTAACGTTCGCTAACGAGCCCATTGATTCCTCGCAACCACTCCGAGAGGGAGCCTCCCTTTGACAGCGGAGGAAACTGACGCACAGAAACCGCTTCGGAGTTCGCACACTTCACCAGCCCCGGAGGAGAGGAGGCCCGTTCTGTTCCAGCTGTGCCAGGGGCCCAGGGGGAGGCACCATCACCCGTAGCTGTGAGTGATTAGCCTGGCCTCCTCTGCCAGGTTACGCCTGCTCAGGTAGGACCCGGAACAAATAAATTGCGAGGCCAGAAAGCAATCGAGAAGGACTGAGTGGTCGGGGGAGCAGCCGGGGAGCTGGTGACCGATGAGGGGCCGGGTGAGGATTTATTAGGATGCCATTTGAAATTCCACTTTGAGCTTCCGAAGCGCTTTCATATACATCATCCTGATTAATCCCGACAACAACTCATGGGTGGACAGGGCAGGAATTAGCACACTGAGGACCCTGGGCTGGGAGGCTGGGGGCAGGCCCCACGGGGGGCGGGTGATATACAACCGCACAGAGCAGGCAGCCCCCGGGGAGTTGGCACAGACAAGCTTTGCTCTCTGCCCACGGGGGCAGCGCTTCTCACACCCGAGCACGCGCCAGAAGGCCCTGGCGATGTTGTTCAGATGTAGATTCTGATCCGGCAGGCGTGGGGTGGGGGCTGGGGGTCTGCATGTCTCATAAGCCCTCAGGCGATGCTGATCTGTGAACACAGGGTGCGGAGCAGGGTCTGGAGGTCGTTCCAATCTTGAGACGGCGAAGCTGCCAGGCTGAGCAGACCTGGGCGGCCCCAGCTCCCCACAGTCCCCTCCTGGGCTCAGTGGGGGCTGCAGACCCCCCAGCCCGCGTGGCCTCTGAGGGGGACTCGGATCCCCCCAACGAGGTGGCCTCAAGCACTGGGTCCTTGCCACGCTTGGCACTGCAATCCCTGGCACCAGTGCCGTCTAGGGCACCAGGGGACCGAGGAAAGTAATATCCCCACAGCCTGGGGGGTGTACATAATGAAAGTCGGATCCATAAGTAATTACTTTCTAATTAATTAGGAATGATGAATAGCAAAGACCCGGCGACTCCGGGCGGAGTGGTGTTCACTGTAATAGTCTTGTTTCTTTCCTGCTGAAATTGATTTGCTGGGGGAGGAGGCAGCGAGGAGGGGGCACCTGGGTTTGGGGGACAAGGGGGCACGCGAGCAGTGGGGCCGGCCTCCTCCCCATTGAAATGTCTCGTCCCTGGGGAAGGGCCCTGGAGAGGAAAGGGCTGCCCTTCTCTCTTCCGAACCCTTTGCAGACCCACCTCATTCATCTTCACACGCCTCCGTCACGTGGGAGGGAGCCCAGGGCTCCTTCCCGACTCCGTGGGAGCAGAGCCGCTGTCCAGGAGGCCCTGCTCCGTCCCACAGCTCCCCATGGCGGGGCCACCATGGGGAGACCCTCCCCAAAGGCAGCCCCGGGGCCAGAGGACAATGCGGGGGGGGCGAGGTCAGGCGACCCTCCTACACTGGGGTGTCTATGCGTGGCCCTGGCCTCCCCCTGCCTGTGGAGAAGGGCCTCCACGAAGAGTCCACAATGAACAGAAGAGCCAAATGCTAAACGGAGACCAAATTCCACCCCCGGAGCGGCCTCCCTCTCCTCAGCCTCAGCCGCCCCATCAAATCCTGCCAGTCTTTGAAAGTTGGGCAATTTTTTCATCCTGGATATTTTATCGGTCCTGACCCCTAGGTTTCCATCCATCCATCTTAAATCGGGTCCCCGGGGGGTGCCTCCTTCTCTCTCTCTCTCTCTCTCTCTCTCTCTCTCGTCCCGGTCCTGCTTGGGGGCCGGATGGGGTAGTGGACAGAGAGCCTTGGTTCTGGCATCAGACACGAAACCGAGCCCGGTTCTGCCACCACAATCAGCCCGGCCTCCGTGTCCTCCTCCGGCGAGCGGGCTGCTCCTGCCTCTGCAGGGAGAGGCGAGACGAGGGAACCTGCTCACCAGCACGGGGTCCCACCGGGGCAGAGGGTCCAGCAATGCCCGCTCCCTTCCACGCCACCTCCTCCCAGCCCGGGCCCTGGACTCAAAGCCATGGGCCCACCGACCCGCCGACACCGAGAGGGGCCACCAGCCTTTCCGAAGTCCCTTCCGGCTCTCTCTTTGGCACGTTGAGAAATGAACTGTGTTCGGTGCAAAAAGGAAAAGGCGGTCATTACAGTGGTGTCAAACCAATTTGTTTGTGTTAATTGCAGCCAATTAAACTTGTCCTTCTGTGCGTTACCCCAGTCGGTCTCGCACAGGCAGAGGGCGAAGGGAGAACCGAGGGCAGGAATGGCCACTTTGAATAATTCCGGCGGATCCGGGCCGTCTCCAGTCCTCTGGCCCCTGGCCCGGGCGTGACGGAGCAGGTGTGCAGTGGCCTGGAGTGCGAGAGCCCAACAAGAGAGGTGCTTGGGGTGTGGGCTCTGGGCCGGCTGGTTTGTGTTTGGAAAATTGCACACGCAGGCGGAGGACTCTTCCCCCAGGAGAGGGGACCGGACAGGAGGCCAAGGCCAGTGACGCAGGCCTAGCACATCCGGAACACGATGTGTCCCGCCTGTGCGTGCAGGGCGGTGTGAAAGCATCAACTTTACAGGAGCCAGAGACATGGCTGACACACTTACCTCCACCTGCAAACAGCCCTTCCCCGAGCTCCCTTCAGCTGGCCTGCGGATGCGCCGGCCACTCCGGCAGGGCCATGGCTCCATCCGAGGCAGCCCTCGCTCCCCTCTGCGCCTGCTCTCGCCAAACCTGAGGCCACCTGGCTTTCGCTCACCTGGACCCTGGGCTCTTCGTCATTAAAGACACCTGTCACCGAGCTGGGGCGCCTCTAGGAGACACCTGTAGGTGTGTGTGCACAGCTGCTGGGCATCTTCATAGGGGATTCCTGCCCCCATAGGACTCAAAGAAACGGGCAGGTTACGCTGGGGAAAGTGCGAGTGAAGCCTTCTTCCCAGCAAAGGGCAAGACGTGTGTTGAGGGGACAGATCCCGTCCTCTCTGATCCTCTGAAAAAGCAGGGTCAGATTCCGCCCCTTCGCCTGGCTGGTGTGGCTCAGTGGTTGAGCATCGACCTATGAACCAGGAGGTCACAGTTCGATTCCCAGTCAGGGCACATGCCTGGGTTGTGGGCTCAGTCCCCAGTGTGGGGTGTACAGGAGGCAGCCGGTCCATGATTCTCTCTCATCATTGATGTTTCTGTCTCTCTCTCCCTCTCCCTCTCTGAAATCAATAATATATTTTTTTAAACTCCGCCCCTTTGTCTCGCCTGCCATCCACTCCCTGTACCCAGTGGCGGGGTCAGGGGCCAGGGATGAGCAGGGCAAGCTGCTAGGACAGTGGTTCTCAACCTTGGCTGCGCATTAGAATCACCTGGGAATCTTGTTAAAATTCTGACTTCTGGGCCTCATCATCAGTAACAAAGAAACAGAATTTCCGGAGGATGAGGCCCAGAAATCAGGATTTTAACAAGATTCCCAGGTGATTCTAATGCGCAGCCAAGGTTGAGAACCACTGTGCTAGGAGCTTGGCGGCTAATGAGGGCCAGGGTTCATACTGATCAGTGGCGGCACGTGTTCTGCAGCAGGTGGAGCCCTAGGCGGGGAGGAGAGAGCGAGGGCGCCTCTTCCTTACAGCAGGACCACAGCAAAGCTGCAGAGCTCGCCCGCCCGCTCCATTAGCACCCTGGCTCATTAAATAGCACCTTTGTCTCCTGGTCCCCACACGACACAAATGTGATGTAGCATCAGGCAGTCCCTCTGCCCCGGCTGTTCCCTCCCCCTCAAAGGAGCCTCAGGCCTGGGCAGAACTGGGGAGGGGCCTTCCCGAGCACCCCGCTGCAACCTGGGGGGGGGGTGCATGTGGAGTTGGGGGGGTGCCTAGAGATAGTTGCACGTCCAACAGAGCAGGAGACTGAGCCTCCTGGCCACTGAGCCAGAGCTGGTAACCCAGGGCCCCTGCCCGCACGAGAAATGCCAACTGCCAGCAAGTTGACTCTCTACCCGGGAGAAAGGGCGATGTGTTTGCACCTCCAACCGTACACGGGCTCCAAGACGGGTGTCCAGACCGGCTTCAGGCGCATGTGGCCCGTCACACAGGGCTCCCTGCTCAGAGGTGCCCTCTCAAACTCCTTCATACTTATTACCTTTTGCCCTTAATGAAACTAGTAGTAAGTCAGTAAAAACGGAATTCCATGATTCAGCTGGAGGCCTGTAAAGATTAGCTGGAGACATTAAGGCCTGAAATGAGATATTAGGCCAGTGAGCCTTTGTTTAAAATTTAACAAACCCTTCTTGGTTACTCATTGAGCTCAGGGCTGCGTAGGACTCAGGTGGATGTGAAAGAAGACCTCATCCACCGCGGAGGAATTTTTTCTCTCAACTGGGGGAATAAGGAAAAACAGACGTGAGCTGTGCTCTTACTTGTCCATAATATTTCTCTTCTCTCTCAGGATGGATGATTCAGAGTCAGCAATTCACATAAAAAGTATTGGGCATGGAAATTATTACTGTTATTCTGCAGGGAAATAAGTTTATAAGGCAGCAATCTGCAATGAATAACTTTCTCTGTGGAAACTGTCCTGACAACATCTCGAGACGAAGCCAAGGAGTGCAGTTTTTACAGCCTTGGATCATCTTCTCTGTCTGCTTGGCTTGCAGCAGGCATGGGTCCATGAGTCAGAGATTCAGAGCTTTTCCCTTTCCCTGTACAGTTTGCTTGCCAACTGGAGACCATATACAGTGGAGCCTCAATTTCTCAGTCCCCAATATATCCATCCATTGAATCAACACAAATCATCTCAATTTACTTATGAAAGGCTTTGGGAGAAAATCACAGAAGGAAAAAAAAAAGGCTTAGTCTTTACTGTTATCACAAAACATTTGGGTGCAGGACATCAGAAAAGGAGTGATGCTCTCCCTTTCTGGAGCTTGCCGGAGCCCCTCCCCTCCCCTCCCCTCCCCTCGCCTTTCCCCAGCATAGAAACGCATCCCTGGGCTCCTTGGGAGAAGGACTCACAGACACCCCTTAGATAGTAAATGTTTGATGAAGGACAAACAGCTGGATACCTTTATCAAAGGGTGAAATCATGATGAGCAGGAATTGATCTAAAGCAACGGTTCTCAACCTGTGGGTCACTACCCCTTTGGGGGTCGAACGACCCTTTCACAGGGGTCGCCTAAGACCATCGGAAAACACATATATAATTACATATTGTTTTTGTGATTAATCACTATGCTTTAATTATGTTCAATTTGAAAATAATTTTATGGTTGGGGGTCACCACAACATGAGAAACTGTATTAAAGGGTCGCGGCATTAGGAAGGTTGAGAACCACTGCCCTAGAAGGAACACCTTCCCCCGTCAACCCCAGCCCGGGGTAAAGGGACCAAAACCCTCCACCCAACGCAGCTCCTGGGCCCAGCCACCCCCTGCCCTCGCCAAATCCAGGAGGCTGCCCGCGACCATTTTACAATTCTTTTGCAATCAGCACTTTCCTTTCTTCATTTGCTGCTTGAATAATGCAGCCTGTTAAAAAAAGGGCCCTCAGCACAATTCTGGTGCCTGTTTACAATGGAAATTGGGAAAACGGCGAAACGCATACTGCAAAATGCATTTAAAAGGAGATGATTCAATTGGATTTGGCAGCTCTGATATTCAGGACCAGAAGGAGAGAATCTGTCTATGATGCGAACATGTATAATTAAGATGAAAGCCTTAAGTACCGGGTGCATTTCTTCAGATGCCGCCGGCTCTGTTGACTCGGGGCGTTCTGATCGGTGGTGCAGAGCGCTCATTGCCGGAACCTGAATGGCTGTGAGTGCGATGCCTTTTTAAAAGCAGCTCCATGGAGCCCAGTCAAACGCCGCTCAGCCAGCGGGGCGAAGGCAGCGCGAGCAAAGAGCGCCTGGGGCCCCCGCTTTGATCTGCCCCCCAGGCGCACCCTGAAACCTCGCAGGCTGGGGCTCAGGCGATGCCGGATCCCTGTGCTGTGTTCTGTTTTGGTTCTCCTGCTGCCGGCGGAAGCGCCAGTGCCCTGGGCCCTGTCCCATCCTGAGAGTACAGAGTCCACTTTGAGGGCTGGACTCGCGGGCAGCCCAATGTCGTGGAAAAGGCCGAGCAGGAGGAACCAGGAGACCTGGGCTCCAACCCCATCTTCATTCCTTGCAAGCTGTGTGACCTCGGGCAGGTTACTCACCCTCTCTGTGCCTCAGCTGCCTCATCTGTAAAATGGGCTAAATAACGGAACCTCCCTTGTAAGAGCATGAGGACAATTAAATGAGTTGATCCGTGGAAATCCTAGCATCTGGCACCTAGGCGGCGCTCGCCACGCATGAGCGAGTCTCCTTGTTCTCTTCAGTCCCCTCTCTCGAGCCACCAGAATGGTCTCCACGGCCCACCTCACTCGATGGCTGAGCCCTCCAAGGTCCTGACCTCTGTGGAAACGAATGTCACGACAAACCTCACTTGCAGTGCGGAATGACACAGTGATGGGATTTCTGGCAACACCCCCCCCCGCCCCCCCGACACACACACACACACACACACACACACACACACACAGCCTCCTCCATGGAGAGCTGGAGGCTTCGAGTAGATGACCCACAGGCTGAGGCTGGGACGGGTCACATGACCATGCCTGTCACGTGACTTGATAGCCCATCTTCCTGAGCAGAGCTGGCATCCCGCTGAGACGTCTAGGGTCTCCTTCTTCTCCTTTTCAGTTGGGGGCTGAAAGGCAGAGACCCAGAGCTGGTCTGGGCCCGGGCCCTGCTCCTCAGACGTCAGGAATCCTCTAGAATTCAGCGGTTCTCAGCCTGTGGGTCGAGACCCCTTTGGCGGTCGAACGACCCTTTCACAGGGGCCGCCTAAGACCATCCTGCATAGCAGATATTTACATGACGATTCATAACAGTAGCAACATGACAGTTATGAAGTAGCAACGAAAATAATTTTATGCTTGGGGGTCACCACATGAGGAACTGTATTTAAAGGGCCAGAAGGTTGAGAACCACTGGTCTAGATAGAATGTTGCTGGACTGTGTGGGCAGCCCACCCTTTCCTCGGAGAGAGAGGATTGGGGAGGAGGAGGCGTGTCAGGAGCCAGTGCAGGGAAAGAACAGGAAGAAGCTGTGATGTAAGGAATAGTTACCCTAAAACCCTTGCCCAGAGATACTCGGGGCGGGGGGTGCTGCAAGGCCCGCAGAGTGGCCACACTCCCCGGAGCCTGCTCAGCGCTTCCCTACGCAGCCCGAAGCCTGCCCAGGGGCACAGCCAGGCCCCATCCCCGAGGCTGGCGGCGGACAGTCTTGAGTCACATGATCCGAAGGATCCAGCCCCCCAGTGGGAAATCCCAGCCTCCTGTGGTCTCCACGCAGCAGGAAAGAACCCCGTCCCAGGCCAGCTCTGCACAGGTGGGGAAACTGAGGCCAGCCATGGCTCTGGCTCAGCAGAGGGCTGAGGCACAGTGGGACTCCAGTATGCCTAGCCTGGTTCAGGCTCAAACCACTGAACCACCCTGCCCTCCCGGATCCCACAGCTTTGTAATTCTATGCAGGTGGCCTCAGATCCCCCAGCTCTGCCCCTTACCCGCTGTGTGAGCTTTGGAGAGTTACTTAACCTCTCTGTGCATCTGTTTCATCACCTGTAAATGGGGTAAGATATGGGCATGCAAGAAGCTGGCCGGGCAGAGCAGGTGCTAAGTAAACACTGGCTCTCCTGTTCTCCTGACATCACTCCTTGTCCCTGTCTCTCTTTCCTTCCTCGATGCTGCTTAAAGCTCAGTGACAGCCAGGCCTCTGTGATCCGCTGCGCTGCCCTGCCCGCCTCTGACAACGAGGCCCCGGGCAATTGCACCTGAAGATGAGGCAGAGGCTGCAAACAGGCTGACGCCCTCTGACTCTCCAGGGACGCCCGGCTCCCTTCCTGGAGAGACGTGAGAAAGGCCCTGCCGGCCGCATCCAGAGCTTCTGATGTCTATAGTGTGAAAAATTAATATTTCCGGTTCCTCAAGTTTTGTTTCTTGCTTTTTACCTTCCAAATCAGGCATGGCTTATAGGAACCACAGCCATCCGCCAAGAGCCGCACGAACATCCCCGAATCCCCTTCTGCGGAGCCCGCCTCCTTTATCGGAGCTGAAACCCCCGAGGGCTCGTTTCCTGCACGGACAGCTGGACATGGACGTGTGGCCAGTTCCGGGAACCTGTTCGGGGTCCCCAGGAAAGATCGTCCTGCCTTACTTTTTAGGATGGAGAAGGAGGAGGAGGAGGAAGGGGAGGGGGGAGTGATAGAGGAGGGGAAGAAGAAGTAACCGAAACCTTGCTCTCTACTCCTTGCTACCCTGGAACATGGAGGGTGAGGGGCGAGGCCGGGAGCTGCTGTGCCATCTTTCGGTGAAACAGGAAGGCTGAGAAAGCCTCCCAGAGGCCCACCAGCACCCTGGCATCACCAGCTGCTGGAAGGAGCCCAGACACTCACCTCCAGGTGCCCGTGTGAGGACCAAGAAGACCCTCTGGTTGCAGTCACGTTCGGCTGCGTGCCATTACCCGCAGCTGGGCGCACCCCTCTCTGAGCCGGAGGTGAAGAGTGTGACTGCCCGGCTGTAAGATGGCGGAGGCATGGCAAGTGTGCGGCAATGGGCATCGCACAAAGGATGTCCACGGGATGAGGGCCCTCGTTGTACTGGCCAAGCCTAGACCGTGGGCCTCCAAAGCCAACCATTTCCGTGAGGCTGCAAAGGGCAGTCCCCCCAGGAGCCCAGCCCCGGTGCCCGCCGAGCCAGCAGAGAGTATCCCCTGGAACTGGGGGCGGGGCCTGCAGATCATTTCCTCCTGGGGTCCCAGCTAGCACACCCACCGGGTTTCTATATCCTCAGAACGTGCCCTAAATATTTGTCCTCTCCGCCCCCAGCACTGGGCCCGGTTTAATGGGCATCGGAGCAATGTTCATGAGAGGGAGGAGGAGGGGATGCTAACAGGGGAGGAGGGAGGGAGACGAAAAGGATTCTGGCATATAGAGGGAGCCTCACTGGCCCAGAATGCCGCCCTGGTGAGCCTCACCCCAGCGCCCAGGGAGGCCGGGGAACAAAGGAGAGACTGTCGAGGAAGTGAGCCAAGGGGGCCGTGACCATCTGACCCTCCAGAAAGTGCTGCGGAGGCGAAATGCCAGCCGAGCTTTGTGTCCAACCCCGGGGCTGCATTAATAAGATAATGATGAGTCATTTAACTTTGCATCCGAAGAGTGGAGCCAATTACCTGTGTCTCTATTGCTTAATGACGGAGACACGAACGGGACCTTTGCCGCCTGCTGCAACCAAAACTGGCCGATCACGGGAGGCAATTTTACGCCTGTGGGTTTGCCGCTTGACTGCAGCCATTTGTCAGGCAGGAATACAGGCCCCCTCTCCCCCGCCGGGCACCCCACATTAGCCGGATGTCCTCCAGCACACACCCCCGCTCCTCTAATGAGTGCCGACTCTCTTCACCCGATGATCCCAACGCCATCAGTTATTTCCTGGACATGAACCAGCGGGACCCCATTAGCCGGCGCTCAGGCGTCCAGGTGGGAATCTTCCACTCTGGCCGCATTTCCCGGGAGAAGTGCTCACCCGCGCCAGACAGAGTCCTGGCCCTCTCCCCGGGGGAGGAAACGCCGGCGCCCCCGGGGCCTGCCATGCAGAGGGCCATGAGAGAGATCAGCACGCAGCCCGCCCCAGGAGGCCTCCCAAGGCCAGAGCGGCTCTGCTGGGATTTTTTTTGTTTCATTGCCTCTTTAATTAAGATGTCATTTCCATACAGTCAAATTGACCCCTCTTACAAGTGGATGGCCCTGGGAGTTCTAGCAAATGCATCCGGTCAGGTAGCCGCCATCCCACGCAAGGTCCCCTCTGCTCGGAAAAGGTCCCTCGCGCCCGCTAGCCCTCCCCTGCCCTCCCTCTCCCAGCCCCTGGCCATCACTGGTCTGTCTTTCTAGTCTATTGGCCTTTCCCAGCCTGTCATGTTCACTGCGAAGCCTTTGCGTCTGGTGTCTTTCACTTAGTAACCTGCATTTAAGATGTAGTCGGGCAGTTGTGTGTACATAGCTTGTTTGTCTGTTGTTTGTTTTTGCACCGAGTCACATTCCACTGTATGGACGTACCACAGGCTGTGTGTAGCCCATGGACCAAACATTTGAGTGTGTGTCCTTTTACTTAATTCTCAAGGGAAAAACTCAGAGGCAGGCACAACGATTTCCATTGAGAAATAAGAACATCGGTGGCCCAGCCACCACAGATGGGGCCATCCAATCCATTGTCCGTTCATTTCTTGAACAAGCAGTTCATGGAGCCCCTTTGAGGGCTGGGGACGATGGGGAACCACACAGCCCCGGGGGTCGCAGGTCTGGGATGCTCCTGCCTGCTGTGCAGACTGAGTTCGCCAGGCGCTCGTGCCCCTGAGGCTGAAGCCCTTGTGGGTGTGTGACCCTGGAGGAAGGGTCCTCCCGGTGTGCATAGGAGAAACGACTAGGCCAGCTACGACCTCGGGGGGCCGACAGCAGGAAGCGGGAAGAAGCCACAGGAGATGTGTTTTCCTGGCAGGTATGTGCTCTTAAAACACTGAAATTGTGGGTTTCACTAGACAGACCTGCCAGCTGCCGCCTAAAGTATCTAAAGTTACCCCTGAAGCTCCCTGCCCTTCGGCGCCCAGTCTCCATCTGTATCTGAGGGAGGGGTACAGGGGAGGGGGAGGGACTTGGGCCCAGGCAGCAGTTGGGGTTTCCTCCCACCCCTGCTCCAGGCATCACCGCCCTGAGGCTGGAGGCAGCACCCACTTCCCAGCCTCCCCTGAGCAGCCCTGAATACACCAGGCCATGTCCCCAGGATAGCTCAGTGCAGGTGACATTCGGGGATTTTCCGAGTCTCCGAGGGAGGACCTAGGTGGCCCGTGGCCCTGAGGCTCTGCCTTGGGCGTGGGCTCTAGGATTTCCCAGCTCTCTCTGTGCACAGACTCCCCTCGGCACACCCCACTTCTTGGCCTGAGCCTTCAGAGGGGATCCCCGGGACTGGGGGCGGGGTCTGCAGATCATTTCCTCGTGGGGTCCCACCTAGCACATCCACTGGGTTTCTATATCCTCAGGAAAGTGCCCTAAATATGTGTCCTCTCGCCCCCACAAGGGCCTGGTTTAATGAGAAGCATTGGAGCGACGTTTCATGAGAGGGAGGAGGAAAGGGTGGGGAGAGGGAGGACGGGATGGGGAGGGAAAGGATTCCGGAAGTCCATTCTCTCACCTAGATGATGGAGAGCGGGAGTTTTGGATTCAAACACCAGGCTGGGCCCCTATTCTGTCACTTACTAGCCACACATGCTACTTTACTTTCCTGAGACCCTGTTTTCTTGTTTTGATAAAGCACAGGTGCGTGTCTCACGATCAGGGGGAGGATTGCAGGAGATCAGTTAAGACCTCAGCCCAGCACCTGGCGCTTCTCATTCAGAAGCCACAATTGCCGCCGCCATTCTGGTTGAGAGCCCTTCTGAGCGGGCGTCGGTGTAGGCGGGCCCGGGTGCAGGGGGGCCTGGGCGCAGGGGGCCCAGGTACAGGCAGGCCTCGGTGCAGGCGGGCCTGGGCTCCCTGGCCCTCCCGGACAGCCATTCCGGCCAGCAGCTCCCCGGCACATGTGTGGCGTGTGTTTGCAATGCCTCTCCTCCGACCTGGCCCTGTGGGGCCGTGTCCACTGCCCGCCTGCCCGCCTGCGACCGAGAGGCTGCGGTGGACGGGGATGTGCAGGGCTCGTTGGAGCCCACGGTCCCCAGGCCTGAGCTCGAGGACGGTGGAGAAGGACTTCATTGACATGGACGTCAGGACGCAGGTCAGCCCTCATCCCGCAGCTGGTGCTAAATTATTGAACGTCCACAAGGACGCCCGGGGCTTCCCCACTTGCTAGCAGATGGCTTTCAACCCGATCTCTGTGCACATCTCCCTGTAAAATGCACAGGGGACTGAGCACAGCCCAGGGGGGCAACACGGAGAGGAAACCCACCCAGACCCCCACCGAGACTGCCCACCCGTCCCCTCCAGCTCTCCTCTGGCTCGCCCACCTGGGTCTGAGTTCCAGTTGTCCCCCGGCCCCAAGCTCTCTAAGTCCTTGAGGAGCCCCCCCACCTGCCCACAGCAGCAACCGTAATAATTAATGTCGCACGAGGGCTTGCTGGGGGCTCGGCATGGCACCTGCATTGCCTCACCCAGCTCCTCGGCGAGGGAGATGTCACTGACACCCGCTTATAATTGCCCGGGGCGCACACTTGCCCCGTGTCCCTCTGACACGACAAGCCTGCTCTGAGCCACCCTCCGACCCTGCCCCCTGGACCACTGCCCCCTGACCTGGAAAGCCTCGCCCTCCCCTGGGCCTGCACCCCAGGTCTGGAGCGTGTTGGGAGAGACGGTCCTCCCTGGAGACCCAAGAGAAGGAGGCGGAGGCGGGAGAGAGAATGATGGAAAGATGACCTAGCCCTCCCGCCGGGACAGCCCCTCCTCGTGAGGGTGGGACCCTGAGAACGATGCCGGGCTGTTTGCCAGGTGCCCAGATGCCCGCCGTGGTGAAGCGGCTGCTGCGGGCCGGCCCTCTGCCCCGGCCCCTGGTCTCCTGAAGTGCGGCCAGCCTGTCCCCTGTCGGATGATGTATTGTCATTGCTGCACTGCAGTTGCGGCAGTTACTCTCTGGTGGGCATCGGGGTAAAATATGACCTCGTTTACATCATTACTCCGCAGACCTGTCATCGGAAAGCGGGGTCGGCGGAGGCTCTGATTACGGCAAATATTCAGGCCCCGCAGACTCGGGGCCAGTTCGGGTTCCTCGACTGTATCAATTCTGTAACTGAATGAAGCCGGCTCGGGATAAAAATCCCAGGCGGCGGCCGACTGACCCACGACTCCTTTGAAAATCCTAAGCTGCCTTTTTAAAAAATATGTTTATTAATCTTTAGAGAGAGAAACTGATGTGAGAGTGGAACATGGATGTACTGCCTCCTGCACGCCCCCTACTGGGGATCCAGCCGCAACCCGCTCGAACCAGCAACCTTTTGATGCATGGGACGATGCCCATCCAACTGGGCCACACTGGCCAGGGCCCTCAGCTGTCATTTTAATGGAAGGATCACTCACATCCAATATCCCTTCCCCAAGGAGCAAGCTTATGCCATGCACTCAAAAGTCCTCCCGAGCCCGCTGCAGCCACAGGGCCTCAGAGGGACCACACACGGACCCAGGGTCCAGGCGGGTGAGGAGGCCAGTGGTACCACCAGAGGCGCTGCACCCACCCCTCCCCGCCTCCTCAGAGCCCCGTCTTCTCTCTCAGCGAAGACCCACGTCTCCACGGAACTCTCTGGCACTAGAGATCAGCACAGCCTCCTGGTCAGGAATTCTCAACCACTTGTGTTTTGTTTGCTACCTGAAAGCTCCTCCATCTGGTCTGGTCTTCTCACGGGGCTCTCACATCCCGCCCAGGAAATCGGCTCCCAGCCAGGCCTTTGTTCACGAGAGGAGCGCCCGACCGCCTCCCCTCCTCTCGGTCCTGCCCGCAGCCACTTCAGGAATGCTTTTGAACGGGTGCCCCGGCCCTTCCACACCCCCCAGAGGTGAAAAAACCCTCCAGGCGGTTGTTTATGAACTCCACTGGGCCATTAGCTGCTGGGCAGGTGTCAAAATATAGATCAGAGAGGGGAGGCGGGAATGGCACCGCCATTTGTCCTGTTACCACTGTCATTACGGTTCCATCGCGGCGTATTACCGAGATGATTAGTGGCAACAAATGACTTCTGAAAAATGATTATGTGCCATTAGAAGCATTAGTCT
The DNA here is from genome assembly GCF_000412655.1 of Myotis brandtii. Lineage (NCBI taxonomy): Eukaryota > Metazoa > Chordata > Mammalia > Chiroptera > Vespertilionidae > Myotis > Myotis brandtii. Next base: position 284,352 of record NW_005355708.1, on the reverse strand, counting down.
GCCTGAAACCAGCACAAACAAATGGCCGTGCAAGGATGAGTCATTAGTCGGACGGCTGAGTGACGGGACCAGAGCCGCCCACGTGCCAGGCAATTAGCGCTGCCAACCAGTTGGGGAGGCAGAGCCCGGGCCCCGAGCCCCAGCCCGGCCCCGGAGTTGGGGGGGAGGGGGTTGAGGGGCCGGTGGGAGTCCCACTCCTCCTGGGGAACTGAGAATTCGGATCTGCTTAGAGCCCTGCCTTCCCCGCAGCTGGGGCAGCAGCGTCACAGCCGTCCCCGGTGTGACGGGGGGTGGGGCTGCTGCTCCGTGGGGCACAGGACCCTAGATTTGGGGAGAAACGGAGGCAGGAGTGGACTTAACCTCAGAGGTGTAAGCGTGCGGATAGGTCCAATGGAGGCCCTTGCAGGAAATTGTGTAATTGACACCAGGAAAAAAAAATTGTCTCAGGGAATCACAGTGTAGTTTATAATGACCAGAACATATAGAGAAGCTATAGCTTGGGAGATTAAAATACATTTCTCGAACACACACCAATAAAAATGGCCTTGACATGACTGCAGAAGAAGGAAGTAACAAGCAGAAAAGGTCGTCGTCATTGTGTAGCTTTCAAACATAGCCCACCCAGCGCCAGGCCTCGGGGGCGAGAACAGCATTTCAGGCGAATCTCGCTGAGCCGGCAGGCGCGGTCTTGATGAGCTGTCAGGAGTGAGCTCCCTGCCTCCCTCTCCCCTCCCCCCTCCCCATCTGGACATGTGTCCAGGCTCATTATATGGGAGCTTCCCTGGCGGAGGAGCCGCCTCAAAGTATGTCAGGTTCTAGAAGTCCTAAGTTCTCCCTCCCTCCCTCCCTTCCCACCCGCCTCTCTCCCCCTCCCCATCTGGACATGTGTCCAGGCTCATTATATGGGAGCTTCCCTGGCGGAGGAGCCGCCTCAAAGTATGTCAGGTTCTAGAAGTCCTAAGTTCTCCCTCCCTCCCTCCCTTCCCACCCTGCCTCTCTCCCTTCCTTCCCCTCCTTTCTTTCCTCCCCCCCTTTCCTTTCTTTCCATCCATTCGTGCATTCACCTGCGTGTGTGGACAGCCTGCCACCTGCACCCCTGTGGGCACTGCTTAATCCCACGCAGGCCTCCCTCCCGTGGATGTCACCAGGCCCTGGGGTGACCCCGGTGACAAGGATTCGGTGTCCTCGGCTGTTCCTGGTGGGACTTTGTTTTCTCGCTTCAGAGACAGTCTGCAGAGCGTGTCCAGCTGTGTGGACGCCAGGCCTGTGGTTCTCGGCCCAACTGGTAAGAATCTCCTGGGGAGCTTTTATTAATTTTTTAAAAAAATATATTTTTATTGATTTCAGAGAGAAAGGGAGAGAGAGATAAAAACATCAATGATGAGAGAGAATCATTGATTGGCTGCCTCCTGCACGCCCCCTACTAGGGATCAAGCCCACAACCCTTAATCAGAACTGAACCCAGAACCCTTCAGTCCGCAGGCCGACGCTCTATCCACTGAGCCAAACCAGCAAGGGCTCCTGGGAAGCTTTTAAAACACAGCAATGCCCGGGCCCAGCCCCGCCAGGATGGAGAGCCCCAGTCTAGCCCCTGCCCTCCTGCCTGTTACAGAGAAGGACATCGAGGCGGGCAGAGGGGCCGTGCCCAGCCAGGGTCAAAAAGCTCAGGGCAGAACCAGGCCAGAGCCAAATGCCTCCGAAAATCAGGCCGCCTTCCTCCTGCCTTCCCTCGCTCTTAAATCCCAGAAGCTCTCCCTCCCACCTGCCTCTCCAGGACCGATGGCAGTCAAGGCTGCAAGAGGCAGCAAAGCCATGGCAGCTGAACCTGCAGGCTGCTGACGCTGATTGACACCTGTCACAACCCTGGCCGCGCGGCAGCCTCTGAGGCCAGCCCCCCGGGCAGCCTTCATCTGTTGCTGCTGCCGCCGCCTTTCCATTTCCGGAGCCAGAAGCATCCGCCATCTCCAAAAGGTGGCCCGGTTCCAAAAGCCCTTCATCTCTCTCTTCCCCCCAGGCCTCACCGGGGCGACGGCTCCTTCCAGAGAAACCCAGACACGCTGTTCTTCATCTTTATCGAACTTGGCTTTGCAGTTCTTGTTGCCTTGACGGGGGATGGCTGTGACAGCCGCGCGGAAGGCCTGGGATGAAATTGTTTTCCCCCACTTCTTACCTCGTTCTATTAGAGAAACATGAAATCTCTTTCCTCCGCTTGTTTGTTTTATTTTTTGCCTGCCTCTCGCTAAGATGGAGAGCAAAGTGATATTTGATGATGGATCTCCTTGTGTCTCGGCTACAGCAGGTCATGAATGTCTGTGAGGTTAGATGGCTGAAGACCAAGTCCAGCTGCTACAGAAGATTAAAGCCAGCCATGGCGATGACCCCACTCCCAGGGCCGATTGCCTTCTGTCTATCTCTTCTTGACACTGAAAAAAAATTCAGACTCCTAACAGCCGGGAACTTTTTCAAGATGTCTAACTTCCGTCTCGCTTGCGGCAGCCAGCTCTGTCTTTTTGAGTCAAGGTAGTTCCCTGTTCTGCATGACCCAGGGGAGGGACCCTGTTGCTCAAGGGATTCAAGTGCCTCCCACCCTCAGATAGAGCGGGAAGCAAAGAAAGGTCTCTGCCGCTGGCTGAGCATTCGGAAAGTCTGGGCAAGAAGTCTATCCGGTGGGGGAGAGGAAGAGGAGGCAGAGAGATCTCCCAGAAGGAGAGCCAGTGCAGAGCCCACCTTAGCCTGGGTTCTCTGAAGAAAGGGCCTGGGACAAGGCTTTGGTGCGTGAGGCATTAATTAGTTACCTATTGCTATACCACAAGTTGCATAACCTTAATGGCTTGAAATAATGCATGGTTATTATCCCATGGTTTCTATGGGTCAGGAGTGCTGGCGTGGCTCAGTGGGGTCCTCTATCTTAGGGCCTCGGGCGAAGTGTTGGCTTGGGCTGAGGTCTCATCTGAAGGTTCGGTTGGGGAAGGATCCCAGTCTAAGCACGTGTGCTTGTTGACAGGATTCAGTTCCTTGAGGTTTGTTGAATGGAGGGTCTTTGTTACCGGCCATGTGGGCCTTTCAACACGGTCACTTTATTCCTCCCAGTGTGCAAGCTGAGAAGGCAATAGAAAGGGTCTGCTAAAGACAGAAGTCAGAATCTCTTGTGGTGGCATCCCACCCCTCTTGCCACTTTCTGTTGGTGAGAGGCAGGTGGCTGGGCCCACACTCACGGGGAGGCAATTCCACGGTGAAGAGCAGAAGACAGGGATCACTGGGCACTGTCTAGAGCAGTGATGGCGAACCTTTTGAGCTCGGCGTGTCAGCATTTTGAAAAACTCTAACTTAACTCTGGTGCCGTGTCACATATAGAAATTTTTTGATATTTGCAACCATAGTAAAACAAAGACTTATATTTTTGATATTTATTTTATATATTTAAATGCCATTTAACAACGAAAAATCAAGCAAAAAAATGAGTTCGCGTGTCAGAGGTGACCAAAAAAATAAGTTCGTGTGTCACCTCTGACACGCACATCATAGATTCACCATCACTGGTCTAGAGTCTGCCCATCACAAGATTATCTGCGCATGTGGCCCCGGCCATCGTTTGTCATCTGCACCTACAGTATGATAAGTCACAGGTAAGTGACAGTTCGCTCCAACTGGTTACGATTCAAAGGTCTCCCCTGACCCGTCCACAGAGCAGCAGCGCCCACTGTTCCCTGTCCCAGACTCATGGCAGGCTCACCTTGCCACCTTCGCTCATCCTTTTGCAACTGGCCAGGGGGGCTCTCCTCCCTCCAGCCAGCTTCCCAGCAACGCGGCTACTTCCAACAAGTGTATGTGGTTGCACCCAACCCATCGCTGGGCAAGAGCAGGATGCATTCAGAGGCATGGGAGGAAGTCCCATGAACATTGCAAACCATTGCCACTCCGTCTCCGGTCAAGCCAGGGAGAGTGAGCGCAGGAACGGAAACCGTGAAGCGCAGGAGGCTGCTGTGGCGCGAGGCTGCTGTCTGGAAGCAGTTTCACCCACCAGCTGCCATCGACACAAGGTGGTCTTCCTTGGAGCAGGACAGACCCTTCTTACGTGTGTGCCCAAGGCTTCTCCAGGCCGAGGGAGTGGATTCAACCTCCAAGGACCAACTGATGGGTGCAGCGTGGGGGGTGCTGCACCGAGAGCCAGCTGCTCACATCTGCCAGCATCACACGGCGAACACGCAGACTGGCTTGCGTTCCCTCCTCTGTTCCGCCGCCTCCCTGACCATCCCCCTCCTTAGTCCTGATCGTGCAAACCCGTCATCTCCACGTCGCGTACTCTCACCACAGGGAGACGTCCGCCTGACCATCCCCCTCCTTAGTCCTGATCGTGCAAACCGGTCTCGCCACACGGAGACGTCCCAGCGCGCAGCTTTCTGCCACGTTGAGGGCACCTGGGGTGGGACGCACATCCCCATCCACAGAGGCCCTTCGGAGCACCGGTGGGTAACACAGCTCTGCTCAGGAAGGTCTGGGCGCAGCCCCAGGAGCCTTCGCCAAGCCTCCTGCCTGCTGTCCTTTTCAACAACAATGGCCACCCCGGCACCGTCCCTGCAGCCATGCCCAGGTGTTGGCTGCACGAGTTCCATATGTTTCTTAGAAATCCCCATGATCTCTTCTTGGGTATGTATGCAGTGTGACTCCCATCTTCCGGATGAGGAATCTGAGTCTGAAGGGGAAAAAAATACCTGAATTAAGGTCACACCACTAGGAGCCTCGTCCGTGGGAACTACTTTGGGGGCTGCTTAGCAAACGTTCCTATCGCCCAAAGCGTTAAAGGATCATTTTTCCAAAAAGGCAAGATCATGACTCTGAAACTTGAACAGGTGTGAATGGTTTTATTTGGCTTAAATAATGAGGGAGCCAGGCAGATGCTACCGCTGATCCGAAGGAGAAGTCTGAAAAGCATAAATTCATACGGAGGGAAGGAAAGTGGCGGTGAATTTACGGTAGTCTGCCACGGGAGGAGGGAAATCAATGGAACCACGGGGCGGAATTTATTTGCATGTCTATAGATAATAATTATTTTGTATTGCTATCAGTTATCTACAACCTACTGGGCCGTAAAACAGCTCAAAGACACGAGAAGGCTGAACTCAGACAACCTGCCAGTGTGTGCGCTAAGCAGCCTGGGCCCCACAGGTGACGCCGTGATCTTCTCTGTTCGTCCCAAGTTTTCTCACAGGAACAAGTCCTGGGACCAGGTCTAGACACGCTTCCCTCCCTCTGCTGAGACCATCAGCAGTTAACAAGGTGCGGGCAATCAGAATCCCTCCTGGCGATCGGTCCGTGGCCTCGGGGTGATGAAATGATCTCAGCTGACACGGCCACGCCAGGGCTGCCAGCCACGCAGAAGAAACACGTCTGAAAGAGACAACCTTACTGAGCACTTGCCCGTGTCAGACACCATTTCACCGGCTTTACGTGTACGTACTGATGCACTGAATTCTCGAAATAGACCTGTGAGCAAGGTGCTATTGTTGTTCCGTTTTACAGATGAGAAAGAGAGGCTCAGGGGAGCTAAGGAACTTGCCCAAAGTCACATGGCTGGGAAGTGGCAAAACCAGGCGGATTCCAGACTCATCGCTTACAGCACTTGGCTGTCCGCTTATAAAGCAACCCGGACAGGAAAGCAGAGAGAGGTAAGTAATGATGGGTAACATGCAAGATGGCAGGTGTTTAAGATGGTAGAACCCTTGGGGGGAGGGGGGTTTTTGAAGATTCTAGAAGGTTCTAGAGCTTTTCCTGTCCTGGATTCCTTGAGTAGCCCCAGTATCCTTTGCAACTACCAAAGCTGATTATTTCCCTACCCTTTTCCTTTGTTTCTTTTTCTTTCTTTCTTTCTTTCTTTCTTTCTTTCTTTTTTTTTTTTTTCTTAAGCTCCCTGGAGTTGAACTTTTTTCCATAAAGAATCGTGACTTACAGCTGTTGAGTGACAGGGATGAGTGTCAAACCCTCGCCTGCCTGAAATGCATAGCTGCCTCTTTCAGTTCCCTCACCTGCCAATGGACAGTCGTGGTACCTGCCCCGCTGGGTTACTGAGAGGATTCGGTACATCCGTCCACGTACAGCTCTGAAAAGGATGCCTGGCACCTACAAGTACTCAACGCAGGTTAGTTTTGTTATCAGCTCCCTTTTGCAAATGGATAAACAGAGACAAAGGTGTTCTAAACTTCGCCCGGGGGCATGCGGAGGAGTCACCTGGCCTCTCCTCCCGTCCAGAGCTGAGTGGGCGGCTGTCCTGGGAGCCTGGGCCAGGGCTGCGGGCGGGAGGGAGGGCTGTGGGGTGGGAGGGCCTCCAGCCCCACCTGGCTCCTCTCCCAGCCCTCATGCTGGAGCTAAAAGAACCAGGGGCTGACGGGGCCTCCCGCACTGAGCTGCAGGGCCAGCTGAGCAGCACAGTGGGGCACTGAGCCCACTTCGCTGGGTCTTGTGCAAAGGGATCTGCTCCCATCGGCCTACCCAGGTGCCTTCGAAGCACCCCCGTACCTGGCCTGCCTCCCCTTCTCCCCGCAGCTCCTACCATATGGAAGCATAAATCTAGCTAATGCATCCAAAAAAGAAAACTCGAAATGTCAGATCTGCAGAGATGGTTCAATTGAAGGAATATTGATTGTCACAGAGAATATTCTCACTCTATACACCTACTTAGTCTGTTCCCCTAGGCGCGTATGAATTCATCAAATATTGTCACAGCGCATGATGATATTGGTTCCTGACGTTGTCACTGCTCGGGCTGGGGTCCTGCTCACCAGGCCGGTCCCAGTTGGGGTGATGGCAGGCTGTGGGGAGAGAAGCGGGGAGTCAGCATCATGGGACTTTCCCCTAAGACAAGGCCCTTTCCCATAGAGCACCTGCTCTGATCTTCGGTACAATCACGTGGGGGGCCTGGGGGATGTGGTGCTCCCACTTCCTGGGTGGGACCAGGAAGGTTATGCAACTCACCCAAGGCCATGGCACCAGCCAGGTAAGATGTGAACCTTGATTTTCCAACTCCACATTCAGGACTGATGGTGGCACTGAGCCAGCCTGGACCGGACGTGGTGCAGGCCTCTGCCCTCTGCCCTGCTCACTCAGCGCCATGGGTGATGCCCCCACTGTTTGCTCAGCCTGGACACAGAATGAAGGAGACGACCCATAACTCTCGGTGGACCCTCGTATCAGCATGGAGGAGTGGGCGGGAGTTTTAAAGACTCACCTGGTTGGAACTGTCAGACCACACAAGGGGAGGCTTGACTCCTGACCGAGGGAAGCGGTTTAGCGAGCTGACACCAGCACAAAGCAAGGGCTGGAGAGCCCGAGGAGGTAACGCCAAACTCACCAGGCCTCTCAGTCCATCGCGGCCAATGCCGAAGGACTGGCCGAGGAGAGGGGTGGGGTGGCCACGCCTGGAATCGCGCATGCACGATGAATGGTGGGGTCTCTCCAGACACCTTCCAGGAAAACACAGTCCCCAGGGATTTAGACCAGCATTTCCTGTGTCACACGGAGCAGCTCTGGCAGGTCTGAACAGTGCTTGTAGTCAAATAAATTGGGGGAGAGTCAGGCTCATCAAAATTAAATGATTTAGAATCGGGGCTTCTCAGATCCTTTATCATCTTGGTGATAATAACAAATAATAATACCCCCATGTTAACTGAAGCCAGTGGGCCCAACACGCTCCGCACTACTGGGTTGCCCTGTTTAAAAGCTGAGTAAATCAAGACACAGAGCCAGTAAGTCACTTGTCCAAGGTCAAGAACCCCTGGGTGATGGGACAAGATGAGAATGCTGGGCCCACAGGCCTGCTCCCTTCATTGCATGACTGAGAGGGGGCGGGTATGGAATGCAATACCTCCCAGACTTCTGTGGTGGCCCTGAACCTGTCCCCACCCCTCGTTTGGTCCCAAAGCATCTCCTGGGACTCAGGTTCTGTGGAATATTTGAGGACACCCGTTCAAACAGCTTACCTGCCTGGCTGGCTGCAGTAGGTCTCGGAGTCCCCTTCGACGGCACACTTCCAAACAAGTACAAATCAATATGGTACCTGAGTAGATACTCTTTATGTTGGTCCCCAAGACACCTCCTGGATGCGGCAGGCCTGAATCCTAAAGGAAGAGCTCCTGAAAAAGCCAGACCCGCTGGCTGGGCCGGGCCAGCGTCTTACCTCTTGCCCTTGACGCCGATAGCTGAGAAAAGTGGAATGGACTCCACTGTCTTCCTCCTGACCACCCCCGACCCTGGCGTCACACCAGTTCTGGAACCGCCCAGCCACATGCAGAAAGGGCCTTCCCAGGGGTTAGATTCAGCCCAGAAAAATAAAGATGCTAATCAGTTCGGGCAGCTGCCCCTGTCTCCCCACCTGGGGCTCAGCCACACCCACCTGCAATTTCTGGCTGATGTGATGCCTCGGCAGGCGTCCTCAACCGGTGCCTGAAGCGGGGACTCCATTCCCAAGAGCCTTTGCCAAGAGCCCCGTCCCCGCAGACAGAGAGGCGGTGAGGCAGCCGCAGTAGAAGAATATCGATAGCAAACCACCATGAGAAGACATCGTTGGCCAGAGCAGATGATGGGGTAATTAATTCTACTAACATAAAATGTTACTAAGAATTAAATATACCAATGAGAAAAATTGGGCCCGCTGTTAGTGTAGCACAGAAGCTGGGGTTCAGCTGACACATTTCTTAGGCCGTTTCTTGCTGGGAGCAGATGGGACTAGAGGCAGCAGACACTGTCACTTCGGGGGCCCAAGAGAAGCCGTGAGCTGGAGCCGTGAGCTGGAGAGGCCCTCCTGGAAGGAAGCAGGGCCAGCCCATCCTCCTCCAGGCCACGAGCCGTGAGCTGGAGAGGCCCTCCTGGAAGGAAGCAGCAGCTAACCTGGGCCAGCCCATCCTCCTCCAGGCCGAAGTTTCCTTCTCTCCAAAGACGCCTTCCATGAACCAAAGGTGTTCTATCCAGACAACGGGATATTATTTGCCATAGAACGAAGCGCGGATTGATACCTGTTGCAACATGGGTGAACGGTGAAAGCAGTGCGCTAAGCGCAAGAAGCCAGGCAGGACGATGCACATACTGTGTGATCCCATTGATACGAAATGTCCAGACTAGAGACAGAAAGCAGATCAGGGGCCGGTGGGGAGGAGAACAGGGACCGACTGCTCATGGGTATGGGGCTTCCTTTGAGGGAATGAAAAACGTTTGGAACGAGATAGCGGTGACGGTTGCGCAACATTGTGAATGTACTAAATGCCACTGAATTTTTTTCACTTCAACATGATTACTTTTAACCTTTGAGAATTTGACCTTAAAAAAAAAGAAAATGCCCCCTACTGGCTCCCTCTCACCTTCAGTGATTGCTTAAAATCCGGGAACCGGGCTGGGGTGCCCCAACGTAGGGAAACGGGTTCTGTCCTTTCTGAGCTATCCCCCCAATGAAATGTGTTCCAAGGCCCCGCTCCCCGCTTCCCCTGTGGAGTGAGCACAGGTTAGTGAGCTTTGTGAACTGGAAACCTCTTTAGAAGTGTGAGTAGATGTTGTCGAGAGGTGCTGTCTCTGAGCTCCTTGGTAATCTCCCAGAGGCGGTGGGGACGGGGCCAGGCAGGAGGGTGCGAGCTGCATAGATGCATGGGCGTTAAGAGCCAGCCAGGGCGGGATTATAAACACAGCGGTTCAGAACAGTCCTTTCTATTTAGGATGACGTCCATGTAACGAAGCTGCCGCGACCTGCTTCCTGGGTGCCCGACCCTGCGCGACATGCTTCGCCTGCATCTCATCGGTGAGTCCCTCTGCCGGCCCAAAATGTAGCGGGATTTGAATTGTTTTACAGATGAGAAATGAAAACCCGAAAGTTAAATAATCTGCTATATTACTTACCTGCCGCTGGGTAACAAATCACTCCCCATCCTGGCGGCTGACAGCGCACAGTTAGTCTCAGGAGGTCCAGGCGGGCTCAGCCGGTCCTCCGTCTCGGGGCGGCATGCAGTCCGGGTGACGCCAGGGTCCGGGGTCTGATCCGAAGGTGTGATCGGGGAAGAATCCAAGTCCACGCGCAGGTGGTGGTCGGCAGGACTGTGGGACGGAGGGTCTCAGCTGGCTGTTGGTTGGAGCCACCCTCCACTCCTTGCTGTGTGCGCCTCTCCATCGTGGCAGTTTGCTCCATAAAAGCACTCAACCCAAGGAGGCGGTGGAACCTGCTGGTAGGACAGATTGCGGTTTATGAAGCCTGATCACGGAAGGGACATCCACCACTTTTGTGTGCTCTCCTGGTCGGGAGGGAGTCACTAGGCCAGCCCACACTCAAGGGGGGCGGTGGGGTTACACAGGACATGAGTGCCAGGCGGTGGGGAGCATGAGGGGCCACACTGGCCACAGGCCCCTGGGCAGTGAAGAGCGGAGTCTCACACGCCCTGGATTGTTAGCACAGGCTCTGGTGCGTACCGTTACACTGTGCTTTCTTCGTGTTCCTCAAGGGTGCATGGGGGAGGGAGGAAGGAAGGAGAGAGAGAGACCTTCCAACAGGAAATGGGCCGCCCTCAGCTCTTCCTGGCCGGGCCTTGCTGACGAGGCTGGTCCAACAGGATGCAGCCCGGAGCCAGAGCTGCCCTCGATATGAACGTGTCCTCGTTACGAGCCGTGTGCAGAGCTGCATTTTCATTGCCTGGCAGAGCCCTGCGCACCTGAGCAGGAGGTTTTCCACATCCTCCTCATCATGACTATTAATAAGCTGGGAACGTCGGAGGCTCCTCACACCCCAGGTTGGCAGGCCCCCTCCCAACAGAGACAGTTCAGGGTTCTTTACACCAGCCCCATCGTCCTGCTGCGGCCGAGGGCACACAGCTCTGTCCCTGAGGCCGACCCAGTGTGTGCCGGCACGCGGGTCTTCTAAGCATCTGGGAGGCAGGGAGGAAGGACCTCATTTTATCCTCCTACCCCCGGTGGCCAGCACAGTGCCTGGCAGGTCCATGGAGATGGACCGATGGTTACCCGCCTGGGCCATCTGTGCCCATGTGGTCGGACACCTGCAAAGCCAGGTGTGCGCAGGGACACCCAGTCTCCACCAGCTCCTTCTTTCCCTCCGGTTCTTGAGTGGGTGTGACTATTAACCTTTTGGTGCCCAGAGCTGTAACTACATGAAATGTGCCCCCACCCCCTGGTTCAGGCCTGACAGAACACCGCTGTGTCTCTGTGCACGCCCAGCCCCGGTAGCTGGGTTTTCTCTTGGAATTGCCCATCCTGGAAACATAAATGCCTTCATGCCACCCTCTTCCATGCAGCGGGGACATTTGCTCTTCAACCTCCATCCCAAATAAAACTCAGGGTGACCCAGTGGCGTTCCCGCCCCATTCTAAGGGGCGGCTACATCAGTGGGTGCACGAGGAGTTCCCCAACTTCTTTGCCACTAACACAGAGATGAACACAATTTCATAGCAGGCAGGGCCTCCCACACACACACTGTATGCGTCTTGGTGACTGTCGCCCCCTATGGGCCTGCAAAAGCACCTGGGTAACAATTTGCGGATGTAGGCAGCCTGACAATCTATGTTAGCGCCTGGTCTGGAAGCCCCCTTCACTTGCACGGCCCCCTAGCCCGGGCAGGCGGGTAAACCACATGCTTGCTTGCAAGGCTGGATTGAACGTTGGAGGGTGTGTCATCCACAGGCCATGGAGCCCTCTTGACTCCTAGGCCAGGAGAATGGGCAGCCTTGGCCAAGCCAGGGCCAGCCCACCCCACCCTGCCCGCCCTCCCTTTCCTTCTCTTTCTCCCCAGCTGCCTCCGTAGGTAGGGCTCTGCTGTGCTGGGAGCAACAGCTTTATTGAATTTTTGCAAGTACTTTGCATGGCGTCTGATTTACAATTCATAACCTGGATTACACTAGAAGTTCTGCCTTCGGGGTCTGTGTAATTTGGATCTCGGAAATATTTGCTATGCTTTCAATTCCCCTGACATCTGAGGGATTGGAAATGGAGTCGGCCCCTGGAGGTTTACGATTTGCAGGGGGCGAGGGAAGCGGGGGATGGGGATGAAGCCGGCACACAACAAGGAGGTGCAGGAGGAGCCAGTGCAGGGTGAGCACCGAGGGCTGGGGATCAAAGAAAGTCTGACACGGGAGCAGGCGGGGAGCATCCTCAGCATGAGCGAGACGGAGTGGGGAGATGGCACGGCCAGGCCTCCGAACCCCGCACACGTTGCCTCCCGCGGGTGCCACGATGGCCCAGGGGACACGGGGCCAGGGTGCCACCCTCAGGGGAGACAGATGCCGCCCCGAGGGAGTGGCCTGGGACAGCTCAGGGTCAAGAAGCAAAACGCGCCATTTCTGGTCCTGCCTCAGCGGGACCTTGGGGAAGAGGGGCGCATCCCCTAGCCACTCTCTCTCTCACAGCTTTATTGAGATAAGACTCACACGCCATATAACGCACCCACTTTAAGTGGACATGGCAATGGCATTTAGTGGGTACACAGCGTTGTGTAGCCGCCACCACCATCCATTTTAGGGCACTTTCATTCTCCTGGAAAGAAACCCTGCAGCCCTGAGCCCCAGCCCACACCCCAGCCCACACCCCAGCCCACACCCCAGCAGACCAGACGCTGCAGGGCCTGGGCCTCAGGGTCTTCCTCGGCCGGCCTCCTATACCAGAGCAGGTGCAGAGGGTGGAGGCGGGTCTGGAGGGCGGCCAGGGCTCCCAGCACAGGGGAGTTAAGAAACAGACTAAGAGAGCTTCCATCACTTGCCCAAGGTCACCAGCTGGAGGTGGCGTGTGGCGGGCCAGATTGGCTTGACTTTGGAATTCTTCCCCCGGCCGCCCCGCCCGTGTGGCCTGAGTCACAGCGAGGAAGGGTTCGGTGTGCGCGCCTGGTTGCGAACGATCACCCACAACCTGCCAGCAGCCGCTTTTATGATGGGATTTTAATTCGCTCCCCATCACCCCGCTGAGCTGAGAAGCGCTGGCTCCTGTTTGTCTATTTCTCGTTAGGCTGTTGCTTAAAACCATAAACAAGAAGT
>NW_005355708.1:256064-271294 GCF_000412655.1 Myotis brandtii | reverse complement strand
GGACCTGGGGGGACATTCACACTCTCTGGGCCAGACCCCTCCTGGGTACCCTCATAGCTCTGCAAATGCCACCATCCCCCCGGCACCATTGGACCGGGGAAGGAGCTGGCCACAGCCTACTGCCCACAGGCCCCAGAGGTGGCGTTCTCCCCGACAGAACCTGACTCCCAACCCCCTTCCTAGTCATTCCCGGATCCGGAGGCACCGCCACTGTCCGCCCAGTTGTCCTGTGTTTGTAGGATACTTTGCAGCATCTGTGGACTCCACCACTAGATGCCAGTAGCACTTTCTTCCCCATCATAATAATCAAAAATACCTGCACATGCCCAGCCGGTGTGGCGCAGTGGTTGAGCATCGGCCTATGAACCAGGAGGTCATGGTTCGATTCCCAGTCAGGGCACGTGCCCAGGTTTCTGGGGCACAGTCACCCCCTTGAGAACCAGCGCCCTCCAGGAGGACGGGGAATGAGCTGAGGGCTCAGTGGGCTGCTTTCCTTCGTAGGGAAAGGAAAGGACCGAGCTGGCCTCCCGGAACACAAGAGAGGAGTCCTCAGCCAGGTCCACGGTGGCCCCCCACATGTCCCTCCAGCCCCTGAACAGCTGGCTTTGTGAACCCCACACCTCACCCTCAGCCTGGTATTTATCCCTACTGCCTGGGAGCAGGTTCCAGGGTGTCCCTGGGTGGCTTCCCTTGGTGATACTCCAATGACTGGCCCCTCTTCTGCTCCTCCCGCCTTCCCGGCCCTCTGCACCCTCCCCTCCTGCTCCCCTTACCCGCCTTGAAATGATTTGGGGAGGTGGCTGGCAGCAGGGGAGTACAGCTGCTGCTAAGTTATCCAAACGATTTATCTTAAGATTCATGCAGAATTCATTGTGTGGGGACGGGGCGGGTTGCGCTTTAATATTCATGCAGATTTGGAAGAGATGTTAATCACGGGTTTGGGTAATTTGCACTTCTGCTTGATTCCCCGCCTCCTCCGGCTCCGTGGGCCAGCCCCCTGGCCCTCCTTCCTCCTCTCCTGCGTCCAGGGCTTTCCTGCAGCCCAGCAGGCACTGGGCTGGGCGGGGAGGGTGGGCGGCCGACCTGCTGTCTCCCGGGCTGAGCTGAGCCTCTCCACGGCTGAGCTGAGCCGCTGCAGCACCTTTGGGCGGGCCGGGGAGGCCCGGTGGGCAGCGGCAGAGAGGAGCTAGGGACTTCTGGGCATCTTGACAGGAAATAGATAACCGGCTCTAGCAACCAGATATGTGCAACGAGCATTGATTATTCTCAGATTAACAGCTTGGGCATCTCAAACCCAAAACAAGGTCTCAGCTCAGCTCTTATCCCTCCCACCCACCTCCCCCTCCCCACTCCCCCCTCCCACTGCCTGGCCTGGCCCACAGTGACAGCTGTCTGCGCCCCACAGGAGAGAGGCAGCCTCCTGGGGAAGGGGGCTGGGGTCTCCGCCCAGATCTCAGTCCCCCCAACCTTGTGAGGAAAGAGCCTCCCAGGAAAGTGTCCCTGGGTCTGACCGCCCCAGTCCTGGCTTGAGCCCTGCGTGCACAAGGAGGTGGACCTGAGCACCCGAGGCCACGCCCCATGAGCAGGCCTCTCGCTCCTGCCAGGTGAGGGGGCGCAGCTGAACCCGAGGAGCACCTAGAAAAGCCCGAGTCCCCGAGGCAGAGGGTCCGGGGCTCAGCAGGGCCCACCATCTGGGTCCCCCTCTCCCTTTACAGGTAGAAATTGGACAGTCCAGTGACTGGCCCAAGTTCACACAGCTTGCTTGTGGCAGAAGAGAAGTTTGAGTCCAAGTTTGCTGATGGCTGTAGGAAAGGGCTAGAGAGGAAGGTCTGGGAGGGGCATCGTGAGACAGGCTGGGCCCCAGAGGTGACAGAAGGCGCAGAGCTGGGGCAGGACAGTGGCACGGCCCCCTCCCCGGCTGGCTCTCTCTCCTCGGGCCCTGTTGGCATCTGGGCAGCTTCCAGCCCCAGCAGCCCATGTCACTGTCACTGCCTGTCAGCCCCCCCCCCCCACACACACACACACACACACACACCACAGCTGCCTCTGTCTGGGCCCAGAATAATAATCAGGGCGCTGCAGACGCCAGATGGAGGAGGCCCTGGGACACAGAAGGCCACCTCTTACTCTTCCTCTCCCTTGTCAGTTAAGATGGAGGATCCAAACCCCTGGCACCCATCTCTGCAACACACATGCACGCACACGCACACACATGCACACACGCATGCACATGCACACACACCAGGATGTCCTGGAATTAGGTGCCCGGGAAGGTTCTCAGCTAAAGCAGGGTGAGTGACATGCCCACTGAGGCAACCCCCGGAAGTGACCCCGTCTCTCCAGGGCTAGTGGCTGCTTCGCCCATGCGGTGGAGGAGCCTATCAAGAGAACAAGTCCAAGCAGAGATTTGAGGAAGGAGGTGGGGGAGAGCCGACAACATTGGGTCCGGCTCTGGGTAGAGCATGGTGAGCCACACGGCCTCACACCAAGCAAAAGTACCCTTTACTTTATGACATCACCCTGTGAAGGGGAGTCCAGCCCTGCGACCCAGCTCAACGCCGTGGCCGGCGGATCCCCGCAGAGAAGAGATTTTACTAGAAGGTGCGGGAAGCCGCTGTTGGATGCTCCCCAGATCATCCTTCTGGCACCTTGTTTGCATGTTGGAAATTACTGGCTGAGCATGGGGGTCTGGACTACAGGGAGCTGCTCACCCGGGTGCCCTGGGAGGACACTCTGCAGTCTGGGCTGGTGCTGAGTCCATGAAGGACCTGCAGTTAGTGACTTTCATGGAGCTGCACCGGACCGTTGCCAACAGCGACACCATCTGGTAGTGGGAAGAATGGCAGTCGTGGACAGATGAGAACACAGTTGTGTGGACGCTCAGCTGAGGGAACAGTGCTGTAGCCCTGAGTACAATGTAAGTCCCCGGGGTTCTTGGACAGATAAGTGGAGGAAATTTTGAGTTTTCTGGCAAATAATGGAAAAAAATAAGAGAGGTAATCTGCTTACATGCCAAGCTGGAAAATTAGATTGTATTTTTCCCAAAGAATGTTCAGGCTAGAAGGTCAAGAGCCTGGGCCTCTGACTGTGGCCTGTGGCTTATTTAGTGTGAGACTTAGGGTGAGTCATGTTCATTCTGATTTTTTCATTAACACTCCTCCCTCCCTGAACCTCCCCTGGCTCCAATATTCGATGGTGCTGGGATACATGTGCTTTAAGGAATACAGTCCTGATGGGGCTGGGGAAGGAGGAGGGCCAGGGACTCCCCACCAGGGCGTGTCCCCTTCCAGTGCAGCCAAAGGCCATGTGGGCCAAGCTCTCTGAGGGCCTCACATGCGATCAGGTGGGAGTGGCTCCCATCAAGCCCCTTTCCCACCCCCAGTGCCCTCAATCCCTGGGAGAGAGCATCCTTCTGGGGGTGGCTCTCACACTGGCCGTTCAGGACAACCTCCCGCATAGCAGGCCAGTGGGAGAGTCCAGCTTAGCGCCCGGGTGAGCCTGCCTCCGATCGCGGCTCTGCCACTGCCCGGCTGGATGAGCTTGAGGAAATTACCTCATACATCTGAGCTCGAGTTCCTTCTATAAAATGGCAAGACAGCATTCACTACTAGGGCTGCTGTAACAGATGACCTCAAAGGTAGTGGCTTAAAACAGCAAATGTATTGTCTTACAGTTTCACATAGAGTCCTACGTGGTCTCACGGGGCTAAATTCGGGTGTCAGCAGGGGGTGTCCCTCCGACAGGGTCTTGGGGAGAATTCTTGGCTTTGCTTCTCCAATTCTCCAGAGGTTGCGCCCATTCCTTGGCTCTCGGCCCCTCCCCTCCATCTTCAAAGCCAGCAACGCGGCGCCATTCTCCGACCATTCTTCTGCTGACACCTCTCTCCCTCTTTTAAGGACCCTGTGATGACACTGGGCCTCCCAGGAAACCAGGATAAGCTCCCGTCTCGAGGTCCTTCACTAGTCACTTCTGCAGACGCCCCTACGCCGCCGAAGGGGACACCTTCGCAGGTTCCAGCGGGCGGGAATCCTTCCGGGGCGGCTTTGTCTTGTGACCGTGGGAGCTCTGCCTGCCTGCTGACATACCGGGCTCACCCCCCACCCCTGCACTAGTCGCACACCAGCAGTGCCGGGCACGGAGGGCATGCCGCCGGCCCTCTGCACAGCTCCTGCCTCTGGCACAGACTCCAGACGCTGCCATGCGTTTTGTTTATGCCCGGGCGGTTACATCTGTTTTCCCAGATGTTCATATGCTGACATATACGTGTGCAGATACATGATCTGCTCAGGCCCAGTATAGTGCTAACACACACACACAGACACACACACACACACACACATGCCCCGTACAGGCACATCCACCGCTCACCAGGACCCTGCTCTTGAGCAGGCCCAGCTGCCCACATGCCCCAGGGTGACAGACTGGGACCCCACAGCCTGCCCTCAGCACCCACCCCTCCGCCCTGTCCCGGGAGCCACTGCCTCCCACTCCTGCTCCCGGAGCCCCGGCTCATTGATTGGCCCTGCGGCTCCGCAGCCGGAGATGCGGCCCAGCTGGAGGAGCACACGTAATTTATGGAGTGTCTGATTTTTAATCAGTTTTTTGTTCCTGTGCTCTAATTGTCCTAATTAGATATACATGTTTTGATGAAGGTTTTTCCAAAATAAAAATTGTAATCGAATCTTGCTTGACATTCTTTACACCCACTCGCTCTGATCCGAACTTCCCCTGCCGCCGAGTCTAGAAAAGATGCCGACGGTTCCGGCATTTGCACGCCCTCCCTGGGCACCGCAGGCTGGAAGCTGTTGCTAGGCAGGCGATTGCCTTTGGCCCTGGGCCTCCGAGTGGTCATCAGGGTGGCACTGCCTTGCCCCCGTGGGCTCGGCGGGACCTCCACGGCCTCCCTAGGCTGGGCTTATGCCTGGGGAGGGCCCTGGAGCCTCAGGTACCAACGTGCCTTCTCTCTCTCCTCTGCTTCTGCTCCCGGGGCCTCCGCCCTCATCAAGTGAGCCCAGGCCTCCAGAACAAGGGCAGGCTCTGCCACCCCCCTGCTTACAAATAAGCAATCCCCGCAGCTTACCAAGTGCCAACTGTGTGCCAGGCGCTGTGTTCCATATACGCTTCCCCTAGTCCCCCTGACAACCCTCGGGGAGCTGTACCAGGGAAGAAATCAAGACTTGGAGAAGGTCATTCTCTCGCTCAAGGTCACACACCAATAAGTGGAAGCATTGCCCCTACGTCCTCGATCTGAGCCAAAATGCCCAGAGGCGATGGCTGCTTTCGGGGGGTGAGGGGTCTGGGAAGCCCCTCTGGGTGGGAGCCCCCACCCTGATCTCCCTTCTGCACCCCGACCTCAGTGGCTCCTGGTGCACATTTCCTCCCGCCAGGTGTGCCGTGTAGACACCTGCGCTCGGTCTGCACCGGGAAGCCAGGTGCGGGTGCGGTGCCACGGCCACTGTGTCAGCTCCACGGCTGGAGGCTGGGCAGGGACTGACTCCCGGGGTCGTAGACTCCAGAGAGTCCCCCCACCACAGCTAAAGGGCCTCAACAAAGATTCACCCAAGGACCGTCCAGGCTGGTCCTTTGGGAGCTGGGTGTCACTCAGCTCCAAACCCGCCTGGTCCTGCTGGGCTGTGGGAAGCTGGGAAGTGGGCCGGGAAGCCCTGACCACGTTTCTGCTTTGCCCGTTGTGCCCAGTTAGCCGCTGCCAGCAGGGGGCACTAGCGGAACCCGTTCTTCAGCCTGGACTAGAGCTGGTTCCTTCTTGAATTGTGGGCTCCGGTTAGAAGTTTTCTTTCTCTGTACCAGCACCTCTCAGAGATGCCAGCAATCACAGCTGGCGTTGGCCCCTCCCACGGCACTCTGAGTCCCGGCTCCACGGGCCTCACCTCCAAACTCCTCAATTCTGACAGCCCCGCCCCCTTGCCTTGTTCCCTGGCGCTAGGGAAGGTGGCTGCTCCGGCCACTGCCACCTCGGTGAGGCCTGGGTGTCAGCGGCCCTTTTCTGGATGCAATTACAACGCCTCCTTTATCCGCCAGGCCAGGGGTCCTCAAACTTTTTAAACAGGGGGCCAGTTCACTGTCCCTCAGACCGTTGGAGGGCCGGACTATAGTTTAAAAAAAACCTATGAACAAATTCCTATGCACACTGCACATATCTTATTTTGAAGTAAAAAAACAAAACGGGAACAAATACAATATTTGTATTTGCATGTGGCCCACGGGCCGTAGTTTGAGGACCCCTGCGCCAGGCTATTCCCCTCTCTCTGCTAGAATGACTAGGGTGGGGCTTGAGTTTTGACTACACCTCACTGCTCACGGTGTCCAACTTTATTTTTTATATTTTTATTGATTGATTCGAGAGACAGAGAGAGAGATCTCTTTGTTGTTCCGCTGACTCATGCATTCGCTGGCTGCCTCTTGAATGTGCCCTGGCTGGGAATGGAACCCACACCTCGGCATAGCCGGACGATGCTCTCTCCAACCAAGCTACCTGGCCAGGGCAAGAGGATGCCCAACTTTAAACTCGGAAAAGCACGCAGAGAGCTGGGGCAGCCGCACCCGCCAGGGGCTTGATGCTCTGAATCCTCCATCCAGTTCCCCGCGGCCAGGTTCCCACTGCTGTCCCAGAATCCCTCCCGGCCCCTGGACCAGCACAGTCCTCATTTGCTTCAGCTGGTGACGTCGGGTGACATTGGGTTTCTAGCCTTGCAAACAAATGAGTCCTGACTCATACGTTGGCTTCACGGCCTTTCTGAGAGCACCCCGGGCTCCACGTGGCGCCCGGGAGCCGCCTGGCTGGAGCCTTGTCCTGCTGGGAAGGTCTCAGGGACACCCCACTCCCCTCCACACCCCTCCCCTGCAGACGGGTCACGTAGCCTCACCGGCCCAGGTGGGTAAGAGTCTGTCCATTGCCAAGCCTCTGGAGGGAATTTCCGTTCTCAGGGAAGGAAAGGGGGAGAGAGGGAAGCAGAGGACCTCCTCGAACCCGCACCACGCTCGGGAGTGCCTCCTGTGATGGGAAAGAACGGGTTTAGTCACCAGGGTCACACCGGCTGCCTTTGAATCCTGAGACAGCCACATGAGCTGTGAGCCCTCCAGCCATCTCTCCGTCGCCCTTCCCCTCGTCGACTCACTCAACAAGCCCTCTCTAAAGTTGCCCCTCCATGAAGCCCCCCGCAAACACCGTCCTTAATCACACCCCCTCTGCACCCCTCATCTGCCCCTCAGATCCTGTCTGCTCAGCGAGGCCCACATTCTCACAGGCATCGTCTGTGCAATGCCCTGGTGCAGCCCAGGCCCACTCGGTGCCAGCGCACAGTAGGGCTTCAGAATGCCTTTGGAGTGCACTGTGGGGGCCACTTACAAGAACCATCTCCTCGTGTCCCCTGCGAATACGTCAGCTCTTGGTCTCCCTCCAAAACGCCCACTTCTCCCCCGGACGCCACCCCCTTTCTGTTAGTTGATATTTATGGGTAATAAGCCAAGCACATCAAAACCGGAGGTGAAAATGCCTCTTAAAATAAATACTCTCCCCAACAAGTCAATCCATCCAGGCAGCACCGGCTCTGCTGGCAGCCGGGCAGTGCAGGCAGGAGCTGGGGAGCGGGGTGTCCATGGCCCCTGGGACAGTGAGGGATGGGGTGGGGGAGGGGGGACATCACTCCATTCCAAGCTGCGGTGAAAAGTGGGCTCAGAACACATCACTCCTCAGCCTCTCAGCCTCCGACGGCAGCCGGGGATGAAGCAGGTCATTTACGGCTGGCTCTGGAGCGGAGAAGACGGACGGAGCAGAGCAACCCTGCTCCATCCAAGTGGGAAGAGCGAGGAGTCAAGGTCACCGGAAGTCAGCAGCCCCTCCTTCTGGCTCCAGTCGGGGCGGCCCTGAGAGATGCACGGGGCCTGTGCTCGAGCACCCACAGGGTCCCAGGACACGTCAGCTGGGCCCCTTCCCCAAACCCCCTCAGCCTATGGCAGCCTCTCCCATGCCTTCAGTTTCTTCCCAGGGAAGTCGTCATGGGGGTGACACGGTTCCACGCTAAGGACTGAAGAAGAGCTCTGGCTCCAAAACTCACCCCCTCCCTAGGATTTCAGCCTGTTTCTACTCCCAGGGGTGAGTTCTCCTCCATTGAGGACCCACATGCCCCAGTCCCCACAGATAATTCCACTCGGACCCACACTCCCAGGCACTGCAGTGTGCAGGTGTCCCAGACACGCACCTGCCCACCCAACCTGCTCACATAGCCCCGGCTCCCCTTGCATAGCCACACGGAACAACAACACTGCCCCAACTCAGTTTAAACCAAACGTGGCCAGAAAAGGCTGTAGCCCTTGTCCTATGCTGGGGACAAGATGGGGAGGACAGAGGGGTCATCCCCCCAAACCTTCGGGCCATTCCTCAGGGACCCGAGAGCCCAGTCTTTTCCTGCCGGTGCCCTTTACCCTTGCAGAGGGCACCATGCGCCTGGGTCCCGGGAGCCTGAAGCTGCCAACTTCCTCCCCAAACCAGGCCGCAGAAGGAAGACCCTTAGCCAACGAGGCCAGGGGCAGCTCCCCCTCTTAAGTCCCCGGCTCCAACGGGCATCAGGAGTCCCCTGGGCCAGTCTGGCAGGAAAGGTGGGGTGGGGCGGGGGTGCGAAGAGAAAGAAGAGGCGGTGGGGACAGGTGGCCGGGCGGGCAGGTGGGGGCCCCTGTCAGGAGCACCAGCTCATGAAGTACAGTTAGGGCTGCTTGTTCCGCCTCCCCCACCTGAGCTCCCCGCTAATTGGCAGCCTCTTTAAAAGATGCTCCCAGCTGCCTCCGCTGCCCGGCCTCTGAGTGTCTGCTCCCGGGGCACACGCCCCAGTGGGTGCCTCCCGTCTGGGCTGGGGCAGCTGGGGACCAGGATCTGGGCTTTCGTCTCTTTTCAGAAGACCGGGTCCTGGGTTGAGCCAGCAGCCTGGGGTCCCTGTCTCAGTCACAAGCTGCGGGCAAGGTCCCCCGGCTCCTCTGAGCCACCCGAAGGCAGGACGGCCAGGAGGCCTCCGTTTCCTTTCTTCTAACCAGGTGCACTGAGGCATCTGCGGCGGCATCTCTAGTGTGTGGAGCTGGTGAGACCTCCTCCGCCAGCAGGCTCCGTGCCACCAGGATGGCCTGGAAGCCAGGTCTCATCCGTCCCTCAGGCTGGGCTTGTCCATGCAGGAAAGGGCTAGCCGGATCCCAGCCTGGTGGGGAGGAGGTGTTTGATGAGGAGTGTTTGCTAGTGGATGGATGGATGGATGGATGGATGGATGCACCATCCTTAAGAAGAACCTCCCCTTGCTCATCTCCTTTATTTCCTTCCTTCTCTCCCCACCCAGCAGTTAGCTCTCCGTAAGGGGAAACCAGGAGTGTGGAACGTGGGCCCTTGTGGGCATTGCTCTAGGGAAGCGGTTCTCAACCTGTGGGTCACGACCCCTTTGGGGGTCGAATGACCCTTTCACAGGGGTCGCCGAAATACATCCTGCATATCAGATATTTACATTACGATTCATAACAGTAGCAACATTACAGTTATGAAGTAGCAACGAAAATAATTTTATGGTTGGGGGTCACCACAACATGAGGAACTAACTGTATTAAAGGGTCGCGGCATTAGGAAGGTTGAGAACCACTGCTCTAGGGGGAAGCAAAGCCTGGCTTGGCCAATTCCAGCTGCTTCTGCTGCTCCTCCCGCCCTCCACCCGTCAGCTGACCTGAGAGGAGAGAGAAGGATGCACTGCTATCGCCCAGAAGGCATCCGGCAAGATGGACGGCCTGGGCCAGGCAAAGCGGAGCTCTTCCCGGGCCGGGAGAGGGGATGGGTGAGCAGCCACGGAGAAAGAATGACCTTTCCCATCGCCTTCAAGGTCAGAGCTGGGGGAGACAGTCTGCTGATCTGAACCCTCCAGCTGGAACGGTGCTTCTCAAATGGGGCTGCACGCGGGAATCGCTTGGGGAGCTTCTAAAAGCACAGGTGCCTGGGCCGCACCCCCAGAGACGCTGGCTTAATTGGTGTGGAGCACAGCCTGGGGCTTAGGGACGGTTTGAAAGCTCCCCAAGTGCTTCTAATTACAGCCAAGATCGAGGCCACGGGGCTGAGAGGAGCCTTGAGAAATCCTCTAGGCCAGTGCCTCTCAAACTGCAATGTACAGTTGGCCCCTAAACAGTGTGTGGGTGAGGGGCACCGACCCCCATGCAGCCAAAGGAGTGTGTAACTTTTGACTCCACGTACATTCAAATTATCTAAGAGGCGATTTTTGATTAGACCCAGGTTGAGGCCCAAAAGTCGGCATCTCTGACAAGCCTCAGGTGCTGCTGCTGCTGCGGGTCCCAGGCCCACACTTGCAGGAGCAAGAATGTAGGCCAGTGTTTCTCAAAGTGTGTTCCCCGGGACCACAGCATCAGGGTCACCTGGGCCCTTGTTAGAAATGCAAATTCTTGCATCCTATCCCAGACCTACTGAGTCAAAAACTCTGGTGGGGCCCGGCGGGTGTGGCTCAGTGGTTGAGCATTGACCTATGAACCAGGAGGTCACAGTTCCATGTTTCGATTCCTGGTCAGGGCACATGCCCAGGTTGCGGGCTCGATCCCCAGTATGGGGCATGCAGGAGGCAGCCAATCAATGATTCTTTCTCCTCATTGATGTTTTTTTTCTCTCTCTCTCTCTTTCTTCCTCTCCCTTCCTCTCTGAAATCAATAAAGATATCTTCTATAATAAAAGGCTAATATGCAAATCAACCGAACAGCAGAACAACTGGTTGCTATGATGCGCACTGACCACCAAAGGACAGACAATCAATGCGGAAGCTGCCCCCTGGTTGTCAGTGCGCTCCCACAGGAGGAGCACCGCTCAGCCAGAAGCCGGGCTCCTGGCTGGTGAGTGCAGTGACCATGGCGGGAGCCTCTCCTGCCTCCACAGCAGCGCTGAGGATGTCCGGCTGATGGCTTAGGCCTGCTCCCTGACATCTCCTGAGGGCTCCCAGACTGCGAGAAGGTGCAGGCCAGGCTGAGGGAACCCCCCGAGTGCACGAATTTCATGCACCGGGCCTCTGGTATATTTAATAAAAGAAAAAAACTCTGGTGGGACCGAAGGGCACGCTTACGTGTAGGAACCAGCGATCTCAGAGGCCAGTCCCCCGCCTCCAGGACACACCTGAGTCCCCGGGCCGGCAGGATTCCTCCAGGAGTCCAGCCGGGCGGGTGTTGGGGGTGAGAACAGTGTGGGAGAATTAATGAGCCCATATGTCAATTTCTGGCAGGGAATAAATGCACACAGTAAATGCACGAATGCCTAGTTTTCAGACCCCAAGGGAGAAGGAAAAAACACCTAAAACATCCCAGAGAAATGGAGAGATGGAATTCAATTCCAAACTAAAAATACACATTATTTATCATTATCTAGAAGGAGATTGGGAGAAGGCCATTAGCAGGCATTTGCTGGCTGGGGCTGTTCGGCAGCAGGAGCCAGAGCCAGGGGGCTATTGTCCTACGTTCCTTTTGTTGCAGCAGCTCCAGCGACGATGGCAGCCCATGGAGGGCCCATGCTGCTTCCTTCCACCAGAAACGCTCTCCCATCATCTGGAGACAAGTACGGGGGAGGGGGGGTGCCAAGGCACCTCCAAAGGGGCAAGCCACCTCCACTTCTAAGAAAACAGCTGAAAACCAGCCTAGCCGTCTCAGACAGGCATCCCCAGGGATGGGGGGTGGGTCACCTCTTGTACTTTCCCCAAGAAGCCTGGCATCCCAGACGTGCCCAGTCACCTCTAGGGGCCCGGGCTTGACAGAGAGAGGAAGGGGCCTCCAGGGTGCGTGGCTGTGGCTGCCCCCACCTGTCCCCTCCTGGGACCCAGGGCAGCTTTGCAGGAGAATGTGGGCAAGCTGCCCTGGAACCCATGTGCAGATCGGGACCTGAACTAACCTTGGAAAGCAGCGGAGGGGCCCAGAAGAGAGGCGGCCAGTTTTATGTACAGAGAATAGGCTGAAGGCGAGGGGGCCAGGCCAGAGGGGTGCCCAGGAGTCCACAGGGGCTGCTTCGACCCCCCAAAAAACCAAACCGCAGCTGCCACCAGGGGGCAGTCCATCTGGGGAGAAAGAGGGTGTCTTTCCCGGCAGAATCTAGTGGGAACACCAGTGATGAAGTCCCCCATCCCTTGGCCACCGCGCCGAAGGTTAGAAGCAGCCGCTTGTCTCCCAGCTGGAGAGTAAAACAGTGGGTTTTGAGTGAGAACACGTGGTCAAACATGGACTCAGACCTGACTCCCCCATTTGTCAGCCGTGTGCCTTTGGACAAGTCGCATAACCATTCGGGCTTCGTGTTCCCACCTGTAAAATGGGGAAATAGCAGTGCCTTCCGCACCGGGTGTGTAAAGCACGCAGTGGGACGCCTGCCCAGGGGGTGGCACCTCATAAATGAGGCTGAGCTGAGGATGTGTGGACCCCCTGACACCCATGGCCATGCCCTCTCCACTCTAGACTCTCGAAGCTTCCTGTAAGAGGAGCCTCTGTCTGTTCTGTGTCAGTGTGGAGGGAGGAGCTGGAGACGCAGGAGGGAGATGGCAGGGACCGGGCAGGTGCAGGGCCAAGAGCGGCAGCCGCGGGCAGAAGCCCTGGGAAGGCGGGGCACAGCCCCCAAAGGCCCTGTCACTGGGCGTGGGTCTCAGACCACTGCTGGCCACTGTGCTCCCTCCTCGTCCCCGTGCACAAGGGTAAATGGTAAAACTCGCCCCCAGGTCCCGTCCTGGCCGGACTGGTGCACATTCGCTGGGCAGCGAGGGTAGCTGCTGTGAGAGGGCGCTCAGCCTCGAGGTGGAGCCCGGGTTCCAGTCCTGCCTCAGCCACCGGCTGTGCAAGCCACCTCCCTGCTCACCCACCCGTCCCCCGGCATCCGTGTGCACCTGCCGTGTTCCCGGCACTGGAGACGTCAGGAGGATGCCGGGGTACCGGTCCTGGCGTGCATCTCGTTAAAGAGGGCACCCTCCCCCTCTGCTAGGGACCAGGCACACGGGTGTGCGACGCCTGGCCCAGGGGCTGCCAGGATCGGAGTGACCCCGGGAGCTGTCTCCATGATGCGGCTGTATTTCTCTTCCACGACACCTGACACCCTGGCTGCTCCGGGGCCCGGGAGGTTCCTGCCTTCACACCGCCTCGCTCGTCCGTAAACCTTATTACATGAAATAGCCGGCGCGAGCCTCTGGCCTGACAACCTGGAGACCCTCTTACGGCTGTAGGTCAATTCCTTAAACCACCATCATGAAGACAAAATGAGAACCAGTCGACAGAAACGGAAGAGTTGACGGCAGCAAATAAATTCAGCAAATGGACCGCTGGGCGCACTGGCCGAGGGGTGATTGGATTTCGGGAACTGGGGCTGCCTCGCACCTCAGGCCTCACAGTCGGGAGCTGGCCAGCCTTGCCCATGGATGTGCCCCTCCCGGCGCGCCCCCCAGCCCAGTGGCTCCCGCGGGGTCCTTAACACGGGTTTCCCCTGACTTCCTCAGTCCAGCTGTAGGGTACAGGGGGCAGCCCATGGGACTTCTCTCCATAATGCAACGAGCCAATTCCCATAAATGTTGATAGATAGACAGATGGATAGATGGATGGATGGATAGATAGATGATACTGGATGGATGGATGGATGGATGGATGGATGGATGATACATAGATAGATGACAGATAGTAGCTAGATAGATAGATAGATAGATAGATAGATAGATGACAGATAGATAGATAGATAGATAGATACATAGACAGATATATAGATAGATAGATGATAGATAGATAGATAGATAGATAGATAGATAGATGACAGATAGATACATAGATAGAGAGATAGATGATAGATGATAGACAGATATAGATAGATAGATAGGTAGATAGATGATAGATGATAGATATAGATAGATAGGGAGACAGATATAGATAGATAGATGATAGATAGATAGATAGATAGATAGAAGATAGACAGTAGGTAGATCTCCTATTGGCTCTGTTTCTCTGAGGCCCCTGACTAATGCGGTCTCCTTGCCTGCTCCCTGTCACGCTGTGCACTCCTGTTTCCTCCCCTCTGCTCCTTCCTAGTTGCCTTTTTTAAGATAGATAGATAGATAGATAGATAGAAGATAGAGAGTAGGTAGATACCCTATGGCTCTGTTTCTCTGAGGCCCC
Organism: Myotis brandtii; assembly: GCF_000412655.1. Taxonomy (NCBI): domain Eukaryota; kingdom Metazoa; phylum Chordata; class Mammalia; order Chiroptera; family Vespertilionidae; genus Myotis; species Myotis brandtii. The sequence goes on along the minus strand of NW_005355708.1, from coordinate 257,131 downwards.
GACGACTGCGGTCTCCTTGCCTGCTCCCTGTCCCGCTGTGCACTCCTGTTTCCTCCCCTCTGCTCCTCCCTAGTTGCCTTTTTTAAAAGAACTTGATTGAGGTGTAATTTAAATATCATAAAACTCACCAGGTGACTTGCTTGACCCGCACCTTTCACCTGAGTCCCAGGGACTTTGAACTCAGGGGTGTCACCTTCCGCTCATCAGGCTGTCTGCTCCTTTGCGTTCCTACCACCGAGCACAGCACCATCTCCTGCCCAGGGCCCACGCCAGGCAGCGCCCAGCCACGCTTGCCATCCCGGACAGGCCTAAAACCCGTGCCCGCTCTCTGGCAGCACCTGAAGGCACCACCATCCCTCTGAGCCGGGTCCTGCAGTGTCTCCACCTGGTCCTCCTTCCCGCCGTCTTGGCCACCCACCCCCACCCCGACGTGGCCACCAGTGGCATCGTAGACACACATGGTCATGCCACGCCCTCTTAACATCCTTCAGGGGCCCCACTGACAGGGTCTAGGGCCCGCTCCCTGTTGGAGTCACGAGGCTCTGCTCCGAGTGCTCTGATGCGGCTCCGTGCGACTCTGACGTGGAAAGATTCTGGGTGACCCCAGCCTCGGTCCCAAGGACCCTGGCCCAGGCGCTTGGTTAGGAAAGGACAGACGCGGGAAGGGTTCAGGGGTCACCGGGGCTCCCGTCGGCTTCCCGTCCCACTGGGCCCTGGGCTACTTCTGAACTGAACGAATGGACAGCTGGTTTGGGTATCGGCTGGCCCAGCTTCAGAGACAAACAGAACAGGCCCTGTGCCTCACTTCCTGCCGCCTGGGGTTGGGGCAAGCAGGCAGCGCCCCTTCCCGTTTTGTCAGCTGCATTGAGAGTGACAGAGAAAGAGAGCGAGAGCGAGAGCGAGAGTGAGAGAGAGAGGGAGCAGCTGGCTTTGCATCTCTAATGGGTTAAAAAAAAAAAAAGGCAATTCCATCTATTTATAAAATAGGATTACAGTTTTGCAGAATCCTGCTGGGGCCTGGGGGAGACTTTGAAAACACATTTATTTTGTTTCATCCTTATCAGAGC
>NW_005355708.1:246110-256006 GCF_000412655.1 Myotis brandtii | reverse complement strand
AGAGCAGGACACCTTTCCCTGCCCTTGGGAGGGGCTTCGGCCTCGCCCACCTGGCTCCTGGCCAGGAGGCGCCCACACCCTTGGTCCAAAAAGTGCCCAAGAGAGAGACAGAGGGTCAGCAGCTTTCTCAGAGAGTGGGCCTGCCCACAGAGGCCCCAGCGGGCACCGAACCCCCACCCAGGAGGAAGGGCTCTCCCTCCCAGACCCTGTCTGTCTACAGGAGAAGGGAACAGGCAAAAGCAAGGAAGGGTGTGGGACGGGAGTTATGGTGGCTGGCGCTTGGGCTCCCGTAGTCATAACCGAGGTGGACAAATCACAGGCTCCTTGTGGAACAGCTAGTCTGGATGCAAAGCCTTTCTTCCCTGCGCCAGAGGGGAAGCCACAGGACACAGGAGGGGACAGCAGGTCCTAGCGCACGGTGTTCCCAGCGGGAGAGCATCCCGGCCCACGCCGGTCCCTTCCTGTTCTACATTAACTTTGCCCATTTCCCACCGCCTGCCCCTCTGTGAGTGGCTGGCTGTGCGTGATGAGGCAGGGTCAAGGTTTGGGAGGTGAGCTAGAGGGGGCAGATGATCCCTGGGCTGGGCCATGACCTCTTGACTCTGTTATGTTGGGAGGGGAGGTCTCCAGGCTGATGGAAAGAAATCGAAGGATGTGAGGGGCCTTGGAGAGCACCTGTTTCAGCCACCTGACTTCACACGGTAGGAAAAATGGATTTCAGGGAGATCGAGGTCTCGCCCAAGGTCATTTGGCCACAAGCGGCAGAGCCAGCCCATCAAGGAGCTAAATGAATGGAGGGACCAGTTGCTCCCGCAGGTCCAGGGTGGGAAGGGCCCGGCGGCGGTGAGGAGGAAGCTGGCTGTGCAGCTCCTTGCATGTCGTTGCCTGAGGTCGAATGAAGAACTCTTCGAGAAATAATGGCTCCGTAACTCAGGCGCTAAGGTAATGGAAGCCAGAGGGAAGATCGCCTCCTGACTCTAAATCTCGGGGGACAGCTGGAGGTGGGAAGGGGAGAGGAGTAATGGGGGCCTCGATGTCCCCGACACAAATCCAGAGCGAAGTGCTTAGGAAACTAATCGGGTCTCCGAGGGGGAGGCGGGCGCCCTTCAGATAGTAAATCTCTCTATTACCAAGGACCGCTCCTTAACTGCCAAGGCGCAGGCTCGCCCCGCTCCATCCGGTGCTGGCGCCTCCCTCGCTTCTGAGTCTCCCCCCCGCCCAGGTGCCCCCACTGGCCCCTGGGCTGGTCCCTGGCACTGTGGAGAGGTGCTGGGAGGGCCCAATGCCCCCACCGCCATGCCACCTGGGGAAGTAAGTCACCAATCTAGATTGGTATTGACAGATGTAGCAAATGAAAATACAGACACCCAGGTAAGTTTCAAAAATAGCTCTAATTGCCTAACTATGGTAATGATCTGGGCAGGGGAGCTGCATTCGGACACTCAGGGTGTTCTCACAGGGTCAGTATGCGTTCCCGGACAACATCATTAACACAGGACCTGTCACGTATATGCAGGACACCTGAGCATGCTCCCAAGCCCTGAGCCGCAAGCAGGTGTGTGGGAATGCGTCCTGCCCCCAACACCGGGGCCTGCCTGCTTCCTCCGGGGTGGACCCCATCTCGGTGTCCACCTGGCAGTTTCAGTGTTTTCTCGGTGGCCCCAGGACCCTCCTCACTGGGGTAGGAGGCCCAGAAGGAAAAGGCTCTCCAGAGTGGGCTGGTACTTCATCCCAGGAGGGCTTCCTGGTGGAAGCAGGCTTTGAGAAAAGGGGAAGGGGGAGGTAATTCCATAACACCCTAGAGCTCCAGCATCTCCTACATTTAAAAGGTTGGGGCCTCAGGGATAAAGCCAAAATTACCATTTACAAAGCATCTCCTATGTGCCAGGCGCTTTACATGGTAGGAATCATATTATTCCCATTTTACCAACAGGAAACCAGGACTCAGAGACATTGAGGGGCAAGCCCAAGGCCACACAGCTAACACATGGTAGAGTCTAGATTTGTGTGTCTTTTTCTTTTTTTTTTAAATATTTTTATTGATTTCAGAGAGGAAGAGAGAGATAGAAACATCAATGATGAGAGGGAATCATTAATCAGCTGCCTCCTGCACGCCCCACACTGGGGATCGAGCCCAAAACCCAGGCATGTGCCCGGACCGGGAATCGAACTGTGACCTCCTGGTTCATAGGTCGACGCCCAACCACGGAGCCATGCCGGCTGGGCTGGATTTGAACCCAGGTCGTCCGACCCTGGAGGTCTTGTTATACTCTGCAGACAAAAGGCTTTTATCATCACCATCTTCATCATCGCAAGCTCCCCTGAGGCCTCGTGAGGGGGTCTGACACCTTTCTGAGCCGCGCTTCGGGGTCAGGTTTGTGAAGCGAGGAGAGAAGAGGAGCGTCGCCGGTGCCGCCTCTTGAAAATGCTCTGCAGGCAGGAGCGCAGGTTTGCTTTCGGGGTGAGGACAGGAGTGCACAGCTGAGGCTGCGGCTCAAAGACAAAGAGGGAGAGAGATTGGGCTTCACACCATGATCAGCAGCATTTCCACGTCGGCACGGCTGCGTCTCATCTCCCCAGGTCCCCTCGGAAGAACGCGTCTCCGTGAAGAGTGTGCGGCAGCTCATCCATCAGACCGGCCCGCGGTGCTCCGGGCTCAGAGCGCCCGAGTCAAGGAGAGGAGGGCAGCCACCCCGGGTCCCACCCGCCCAGGCTGCGACTCCACCGGGGGAAGGAGAGGTGGCTCAAGACGCCTGTACATTAAGGAGCCTGTAATTATGCATAATAAAAAGACGCCGGCCCCTGTGTATACAAACACAGCGTTGACGGAGTACCCTCTCCCAAACAGCCCTTCTGGCTCACACAGCCGCCATCAAACATCCTAAACATACGGCTGCCATCCAGGGCCCCGGGCGCAGATGGACTGGGTGTGGGAGGCGGGGCCGGGCCGCGAAGGCTGCCTCTTTGGGGAAGGGGCTGAGCAGAGAGCTGGCGGGCCAGGGAGAAGGACATTTATAATCAGGACAGAATCTGGGACAGAGATCAAGGCCACCAAACCCAAGATCAGCTGCCATTCTGTCTGCCCCCCTCCCTATTATTCTGCTCCCCGCCCCCCAAAAAATACCGGTAGGCAGCTCTGCCTCACTGCTCCAGAGAGGGGGCGAGGGGCAGCGGCGGAGCGGCCGGGCCTGTCCGTCAGGACTGTTTCCTGGTTTTGATTTGGGGCGGGGGGGTCTTGCCCCAGGCCCATCTACAGTGGAGCATCTGTCACCTGCAGAGCAGGAAATGCACAGGTGGGTCCGCTGAGAGGGTTTGCGATCTGGTCAGTCAGCAGGAGCGGGCGCTGCCACCACCACCACCTTGCTCAGCCCCCAGGGGTCCAGCCTGCTGAGCAAGACGGCCCTGTGCTGCCAGCTGCTCCTGATCAGAGCGGTCACCCCAGTGCCTCCAGGCTGACCCAAAGAGCCTGCACAGTGTCCCCGCTCCCGGCCTGGTGACCCCTCAGTGTCCCCCCCTCCCGGTTTGGTGGCCCCTCAGTGTCCCCCACTCCCGGCCTGGTAACCCCACGCTGCACCGCGGGAGGGCCTGCTCCCCTCCGTGCTGGGCCCTCCCTGTGATCTCTCCCACCCCACACAGCCCACCGTTCTCCCACTTGGCAGGGAAAGAACCGGCTTTCTGCAGGCGGCTCAAGGGCCAGGTGGAGCCCTCCCCTGCTCAGTCCTCCTTGGCAGGCCCCTCAGCAGGTGCGCGGCCCAGGTGAGCAGGGTGCTCTGATCACGTGTTGTGGGGGGAGGGGGGGAGGATGAAATAGATGCTGGAGGACACTGTGCTCAGGGCCCTGTTGCTCCGCAGCCCCAAAAGCTGTCGGTGTTGGCCTCGCTCTGGGTCCCCCTGGGGCGGAGTCTGGGAGGAAGACTTGGGTGCGGGGAGTTTATGTGGAAGGTGAGCCCAGGAAGCCGGAATGCAGGGGGCAGGGGGAGTGAGGCTGGGAAGGGAGAGGCCGTGGAGGGGCATACCTGGGCTCATTCCCACAGGGCCCTGCAGGAGCAGGCGGCCGTGCCCTCTGACTGTCCTGCTGCAGGGCCTGGACCAGGGCATTCAGGTCACCGACGCCCTGCCCGGCAGGAGGGGTGCCCTGGGGGTTAACGCCTGCTTCTCCAGCTGCTGGGAGGCTCCTACTGCGGAGAACGCCCCGGGCAGAGGCTTAGGCGGGCGGGGAGGGCTCAGCACAGATGGAATGAGTGAATGAAGACTCGAAAAAGGAACTTTTAAGGCTTCGGAGCATGGGCTGGGGGCGGGGAGAGACCCTCTGTGCCTGAGCGCGTGGTCTCCATGGGTCTCAGCTCTGCCTCTGCACCTGGGCGAGGCCAGGAACGCCAGGTCCGAAAGTGTTCCCCCCTCGCCCCCCGCCCCCCGCAGCTCTCGGAACCTGAGAGGCAAAGGGGCAGGCAGAGCAGAGCAGATCGTGGCGGACTGAGCAGGGGTGGTGAGGCGGGTGCAGCTCGGCCGGGAACGGAGGAAAGGGCCCGACCGGAGGGGGCTCTCTGGGCAGGACTGAGATGATCAGCTTTTGTTTTAGAAAAACCAGAGTTAAGGAGAGAATGGCTGCGAGTAGGAAGGAGGAGGGAGGGGTCAGTGGTTCCCAACCAGATGTCACCTTCCACGTGCCCCCAACCCCCCTCACACACACACACACACACACACACACACACACACACACATCTGTGTGACTTTCTCCTCCTTACAATTCCTGGGGAGCTAAACCATGATGGGACTGGCCAGTGTGAGCATCGCCAGCTGGGCCAGGTCTATGCAGGTGCCAGGAGGGAAACTGGGCCAACAGAACCAGTGCTCCTCCAGGCCCCTCTGCAACGGGGGTCGCTGCGAGGCTCCAGGCAGCGGGAAGGAAGGGGCTGGGAGAGGAGGGAGGCGCCTCCTGGAAATTCTAATATCTCCCTCCCGCAACCCGACCGGCAGCTGGAGGGGGACGGGAGATGCTAATTTCATTTCATCAGGTCCCAGCAGCCTTCCATTACGGCAGCCAGGAGGGAGGAAGCGAAGCTGATGTGGTTTAAAAAGCCTCCGTTTTGCGCTGTTTTTAATTTACTGCTGCCGGTAAGAGATGCCGCCTTGGAGTCGCTAATGATCCTCGTGAATTATTTTGGCTGATTTGCACACCCCTCCGACTTTAAATAACGAGGAGGAAGGGGAGCCGGGTCCCCCCTGGAGCTGCGAACCTGCAGCTGGAAGGCCACGCGGCTGAGGCGGAGACTCCGGGGTGTTTTTCTCTCAATGGTTTCCTCGGGGCGGGCACCCGGCCTCCCCCCAACCCCCTCCCCAGGCACTGGGCCTTCATACACAGGGCATGGCCCAGCTGGCGTGGCTCAGGGGTTGAGGGCCTACCTAGGAACCAGGAGATCATGGTTTGATTCCCAGTCAGGGCACATGGCCCAGTTGCGAGCTCGATGCCCAGTAGGGGGTGTGCAGGAGGCAGCCAATCGATGATATTTCTCTCTCGTTGATGTTTCTATCTTTCTATGCCTTTCACTTTCTCCCTCTCTAAAAATCAATAATAGCCAGAACTGGTTTGGCTCAGTGGATAGAGCGTCGGCCTGCAGACTCAAGGGTCCCAGGTTCGATTCCAGTCAAGGGCATGTACCTTGGTTGCGGGCACATCCCCAGTGGGGGACGTGCAGGAGGCAGCTGATTGATGTTTCTCTCTCATTGATGTTTCTAACTCTCTATCCCTCTCTCTTCCTCTCTGTAAAAAATCAATAAAATATATTTTTTTAAAAATCAATAATAAATAAAAAGAAAACATGTATAAACAGGGCATGAACCTGGGACGCCCGTCCCTCACCCTCTGCGCTCCCCCAGCCACGTCATGGTCACTGTAGCGGTGAACGTGCTTGGCGGCTATGGTGCGCCAGACCTCGGGCCAGGCGCTTTCTCTGCACAAGCTCTGAGGCTCACTGAGAACCAGTGTGACTCGCCCTGTGTCCCCGAGGAGTTCAGGGCGGCTCTGAGAGGTGGGGGAGCGTGCTCAAGGTCACCCCGCTAGGAAGTGGTAGACACAGGGCTCAACCTCACTCAGGAAAGCGAGACCCTTCTGGTTGGCCTCAGTCTTGCCCCTGCAGGGCTGCAAGGAATAAAGGGGAAAACGACCCCGACATGTCTGCCTCTGGAGAACGGTGCCCCTGCCTTTAGGGTCCAGGGGGCTCCAAGGGGACCATGCTGGCCAGAACGGCCAAGGCCAAAGACAGAGAGGGACCGGGAAACCCTCTCTCCAGACCCCCAGCATCCGACAGGCATCCAATTAGCAGCGGCACCAAGGGTCCTGCTTCTGCCACCCGCCCCTGGGCCCCCTGGTGGGACGTGTCTGCCAGAAGACAGTCGGGTGGTCGGCCGAGGATCCGAAAGAAGCTCCCATTTATCTTGATCCACTGCCCGTCTCCACCCGGGGAAACGTCTCCTGTCTGCTGGTGCCCCCTTCCTCCTCCTTCCCCTCAAAATAAAACCAGAGGCAGCCGGCAGGAGCGTGAAGCCCCGCCCACTGTCCTTCCTCATCTGTCATGTCAGGGCCAGGGCTCTGTGGTGCAGCTGGGATGAGGGTCTGGCTGGGAGCAGCAGGTGGTGGGCAGGGCCTGGAAGGAGCCAGTTCGGGGAGCCAGGGGGAGGCCGGCCTCTCTGGCACCAAGGGGCCAGGGCAGCTGCATTAGAGAAGCAGGCCCAGCGGGAAGGCTTTGAACCTGGCTGGGTCCAGACAATCAGAAAAACAACCTGAATCAGGAGCTGAGAAATAGAGGCCCTGGGAAGCCGGGACTTTCCCATTAAAGGAGGAGCAATCAGTGTCTATGCAAAATGCTGCCGAGTCCCCATTTCCATCGCAATTGCCTGGGGCCCGGGCTCCCGGATCTGGAAACAGTGAGGGCTCCGGAGACAGAGGCCCTGGGTTCAACTCCCAGCTCTACCACTTGGCAGCGACGTGGCCTCGGGCAGCTATTGAGCTTCCTTCCAGCTCCGTTTGCCTGATGCCAAGCGGCCTGGCAGGAAGCGATGGCGCGCTCCGGCCGAGCAGGAGAGGTGGGCGATCTCAGCGTGTCGGGGGGGAGGCTTGGATTCACGGGATGAATGAGGACCCGGCACAGAGGGGCCTTCTATGAGCCAATCCGCCTCCACCTGGACGTGTGTCACTCTCCTCACACCCTTGTCCTCAACCTTCTGTCTCACTTTTTCTCTTACTATAGATCGGCTCCTTGAGGCCCCCCCCCGCCTGCTCGGCCGAGTCTTCATTGTCCCGTGGAATTCCCCTTGTCCTCAACCTTCTGTCTCACTTTTTCTCTTACAATAGGTCGGCTCCTTGAGGGGGGCCCTGCTCGGCGGGGTCTTCATTGTCCCATGGAATTTCCGGCTGGGACACAGCAGGCGCTCAGCAACGCTGCTTCTGGGACGAATCGCTTGTGAGGGGGAGCCACTTACAGCAAGTCTGGGTGCTGCCTCTGAGCTCCGCCTGCACGGGTGAGCTGGGACAGGGCGGGGAACCAAGCAGGCTGGTCCCCAGGCTCTGCGCCCCCCAAGCCAGCCCAGGCAGAGGCTGCGGCCCTCGGGGCAGCGGCCAGACACAGGGAGGTGACGGGGGAAGTGGGAGCAAAGCAGGGAAGTCAAGACCCAGCGCCGCAGAGAGATGCTCTGGGCGGAGGGGGAGGCTGGTGGAAATCGGGGTGCTCCAGGACCCAGACCCCAGCCCACACTGGGGGCCTCTGCCAGCTAAGCCCTCCTGCTGGCCCTCAGGGAAAAGCCACAGTGAGGGGCGAGGAGGCTCTCAGCTCTAGGTCATTGCAAGGTCACACCAGCCAGCGAGTTAGCAAGGACTCATCCTGCCTGAGAAAAGCACCCTTGTGTGCGGAAAACGACTATGCCTCACGTGGAGCCAGCTGCAGGCTGCGTGCTGGGACAGCCACATTCTCCCCCCACCCCCTGGCACCCCCCGCCAAGAATGAGAGAGGCCCTGCCTAGGTCAGAGCCACAAGCCAACGGACTCTGTGGAGAACCCACAATGCACGCGGGAGGTCCCTGCTGGTGGGTTGGGAGCCCATCAAGGCAGGGCGTGTGGCCGGGCTGCTCCCATTCTCCACGGACTCCGGCCGAGCACTGGACACCTGCCAGGCCACGTGCCAGGCGATCAGTGGAGGCGCCGGCCCCCGCGATCCAGCGATCCCACTCTGAGATCCAAGGGATCAAGGCCAGACTCCTCAGGAAAGAGGACCCAGTCTCGGGCCGGTGCCTTTTGAGTCTTTTCCAGGAGGGCTCAGGGGCTCAGCCACAGAGGGACTTGATTTTCAGGCGGGGCCACGTCTCCAGTCCCCGACAAGGATTGGACGAGAGTTGCTCAGCTGCGTGCGATTGACATTTTGGATCACTTCGTTCTTTGTTGGGGGGCCGTCCTATGCCTCGTAGGACATCCCTGGCCTCTCCTCTCTAGATTCAAGTGGCGAGCCCACCTCCTCGCCAGCGGAGATGAGCAGAGCGTCTCCAGACACTGGCAACCTCCTCATGGGGCAAAATCGCCGCCGGGCTGAGAACCGCGCCTGGCCTGATGCTCAAGCAGCCCCGCGTGGAGCATCTTCTCCGCTCGGGTCCGTTTGATGTTCTCTCCTGCGGCTCACTTACACCTCCGGGTCCTTTTCATCTCCCGACCCCTTCCACCATCTTCAAGAGCAGCCCTTGACCGCGTAGCCCCTTTCACTCTGTTATCGGGAGCTTAGAACCCAGCCTGTCTCCATGCACAGGCCGCCGGGGCGCCTCCTCCGTCTCATCTCCACTCCACTCCGCTCCCTTTCTTCTCTCCCCTGAACTTTTCACCTGCGTCCGCCTTCTTATGTTTTATGCATTCGTTTTGTCTGCTTTCAACCTTTCCTAGAAGAAGGGAGGCTACAAAGAGCAAAATAAATATCTGATGTCCAGGTACGCACCCACAGGGATGACATCAGAGAGAAGGCAGACACTTGCCCGGAGGGAAGTAAGATTGCCAGTAATTGGGGGCCTGGGAGGAGGCGGAACGGAGCTGGTACCAGCCAATCACAGGGCAAGATGGGTGGGGGTCGCCAGGGGAGGACAGAAGCTGGGCTGGTCCGAGCCTCTCCCCAGGAAAGGGCCTGGCTCCGCCTCCTCTCTGTTCACAGCGAGGTGTTTTCATAGACGGTGTTGGCCGGTGGCCAGACCCAACTGGCCAGCCACGTGAGCGGACCATCTCGACCGCGACTCTTCCAGCCCCAGCTGAGCCTCCCATCCTGACGGACGCTCACAGAGCAGAGACGGGCTGCCCCAACCCAGCCCTCCCCAAAGGGCAGACCCGTGAGCGAGATCAATGCTAGCAGCTGTCAGACACTACGTCTTGGAGCTGTTTGTTACACAGCAAGAGATCACTGGGAACCTTGGCTCCGTCATGTAACCCTCCGAGGCTGTTTCCTTAGCGGGACGGCGAGCCTCGCAGGGCCCACTGGAGGGCCTGAATGGACAAAGGACTCCACTATCGGCAAATAGTATTAGTGGTGCTACTGCCAGGGGGCAGGTACAAAGCCAAAACACAGCCACGCCTCCAGAGTGGCTGGCTAGCAAAACAGATAGGCAACAACCGCACGGAATTGCATTCATTCCTTCTAAGGTCCCATCAGGAGTCCCCTCGGTGCACCTGAAGGAGGCTTAGAAGAAAGTGCGGAACGTTCCCCCCACCATGAGAGGGGACACCCCCCACGCTTGGTCTGACCCTCTTTTCTCCCTCTTCTCCATCTCCACCTCCAGGTCTTGGTGACTGTCCACATCCCCAGGCGAAGTCTCTCTTCTGAGTCCCTCGTGCACATTTGACACTGCCTTCAGGGGCCTCAGAGACACCCTCC
>NW_005355708.1:243062-246092 GCF_000412655.1 Myotis brandtii | reverse complement strand
ACGGGTCCAAATCCAATCGTATGCCCACCCCCACCCAGCCAGCCACCCACCACCATCAACGTGACCTTCTCCCGCTCTCCCCGGCTAGTGAGTGGCTCTGTCCAGGGCCATAAGTCATAAACTGGCCACCCTGACCCTCCCTCCATCCCCTCACATCCTAAATGTCACTGAGTCCTGATGGTTTTGCTTCCTAAATACCATTCAAACCGGTCCACTGCTCTCCATCCCCATGCCGGCCCCCTCCCATCAGCTCCTGCGTGGGCCACTGCCTCGTCCCTCCCACCACCTACTCATCCCTCCCACCTGTTCTCCACACAGCACGAGCGAGCTTTTCAAAATACAAATCAAATCACGTGGCCTCTGCCTGAAAGCTTCTGCTGGTGTCCCGGTGCTCCTGGGACAAAGAATGCTGCCCTGCCACACCTGTAACGGCCCTGTGAGGTCTGGCCCCGGTCCCACCTGCCCATCCCACCTCAATCACTCCCACCCCTGCCCTGCCTTCTGTGTTTCAGCCACACTGGCTTATTACCGTTTCTCAAACTCCCCATTTTCCCTCTTGCCCCAGGGCCTTTGCACATGCAGTCCCCTTATGCTCTCCCAATCACCCACCTCCAACACACACTTTTAAGAAGCCTCCCTGCTCTCTCTGACCTCTCCAGTCCCTCCCTGCCCAGCCCACTGGTACCAGACGGTATCTCTCCTTCATGGGGTTCATCTCCATTCCATGTTGTTTTCCTTTCTGCGACTCTTCGATGGATGTCTTCCTTCCACACTAGACTTCAAGATCTTCAAGGCTGTGACTGGTTTTGGTTATTATGATACCCCAAGAAGCTGGTGTGGCGCCCTGACACACAGTAGGCACTTGACAAACATGTGTTGAAAGGACAGCAAACGTGGAGGAGAGGGTGCTGAGGGGCAACCCAGTTCATGGTCATCTGAGAAGTCGGGCAGCATGTTAAGGAGTAGGTGGGACTTGAGCAGACCTGGACGCATACATAGGTTTTGTATTGCTGGAGTCATCTGGAAGGCCATTCTAGGCGTGTGGAACAGAATAAACAAAGAAGTTGATACAACAAGTTGTGTGTGTGTGTGTGTGTGTGTGTGTGTGTGTGTATTCGCACATGTGTGTTGAGTCAAAGGTCAGGCTAGTGGAGGAGCAGGTTGGGAAGAAGTGGGACATCGGGGCTGGTGGATGACGGAGGGTCTTGAAGTCAGACAGAGGAGTTGGTATGTGAAAATTGGGAGACTTCAGCCCGGCCGGCATGGCTCGGTGGTTGAGGGTCGACCCATGAACCAGAAGGTCCTGGTCAGGGCCCAGGCCCAGGTTGTGGGCTCGACCCCCAGTAGGGGGCGTGCAGGAGGCAGCCGATCAATGATTCTCTCTCATCATTGATGTTTCTCTCTCTCCCTCCCTCTCCCTTCCTCTCTGAAATCAATAAGGATATATTTAAAGCGGGAGACTTCAGAGCAGTGGTGATTCCAGGCAGGCGGTCGGGAGAGAGACAGACAGGAAGCCAAGTCTCTTAGCAGAGGGAGTGGACACAGGGACGGGGCCAGTTAGGAGGCTGGTCAGGGCTACAGATGCTCCGGTGAGGCCTGGATGGTGAGGCCTGGATGGTGAGGGCGGTGAGCATGGGGAGGCCACGGTGGGTGAGGAGATGTTAAGAAGAGAGCCATCCTGCAGCCCGGGGACCGCTGTGGGCAGCGACCTCGACACAGCATCCTCCTCCTCCGCCCTGAGTGTGAGGAGCCGGACTGCCCGGCAGAGGGAGGGGCGGCCGTGCAAAAGGCACCGGTGTGATTTCGAGTCTCTCTGTCCCCCGGGCGCGGTGCTCCGCGCTGTGTCCCCTTCTGGCCAAGCGGATCGATACCAGCCACCAGGATGGATGCAAGGGACGGAGGACAAGGTTAGCCGTCTGCGCAGAGCACCCTGCAAACCCAGTGGCCAAGCTGCCTGGGTGACTTATTGCTTATTAATAATATAAATATGTAAATGTTTCCAGGGCCATATTGATCCCGACATGTGCACCATCCATCATGCGGGTGGGGAACAGTGTGTTATAAATATCAAACAATAAGTCTGCAGCCCAAGACTTACCAATGGGGGTGGGCCAAGGCGGGGACCCGCCCCAGCAGTTTCACCAGGGAGAGCAACAGCCACACCCACCGTGTGGGGTTATGAGGGGAGAGGGGAGACGGAGGGTCCCCCAGAGGGAAAGGAGATGCACTCACGTAGGGATTCTTGGGCGAAATCCTCCCCTTTTCTCCTTATCTGTGAGCAGGAAGAGCCATCATGAGAGCTCCCGAAATCTCTGACTCGGGGCCCACCACCCAGGAAAGGATCCATCCAAGTGGGGGGAGGGGTCCCGTCTCCATTTCCCCCGGACGGAGCTCAGAGGTTAAGGCTTCGGTCTTGAGTCAGGCCAACCCGGGACCAAGTCCTGCCTCCGCGGCTGACCAGCTTTGTAAATGTCAGTTTGCTCATCTGGAAGGTGGGCATGTTGATACCAGCCTGCAGGGTTGCGATGGAGATTGCACGGGACGATGCCTGTCCAGTAGGCCCTGCGGTGGTCAGTGTTCAAACAGGACGATGTCTGTACAACCAAGTTTACCTGGTGGAGTGCAGGGGAGCAGGTAGGTACCATGTTCAAGGTTCAGGAATGTCCTGCAGCTTAAAAAACAAAACAAAAGAACTATTTGACTTTATTGAGCTCAGCATTTTCCCAACTTATTGGCCCCAAAAATCTTTTCCATAGAGACCTCCCTGGACCAACGTTCCACTGTGTCCTCTTCAGCGAACCCCGACCCGACGCGTGCGTAGCTTGAGAGTTTTCTGCCAGGTCCAAGGAGCCCTGCCAGGATCGATACCTGACCTTGACCTCGTCCTTCACTCCCAAGTTTCCAAGATGGTCCACAGGCTGGGAGAGGAGGGAGGGGCTTCAGGAGGAGGCAGGGCAGCAGCTTTCACGGTTTGCGCTGAATATCTCTGCATTGTTTGGTGAGAAGGGAGGGAGGGAGGGAAGACATGTC
>NW_005355708.1:242332-242916 GCF_000412655.1 Myotis brandtii | reverse complement strand
CGCCCTTTCTCCTGGCTCTTTCCTCTTCCCCACTCAGGCTCCCCCACCCCCCACCTCCCAAACAACCCTGGAAGCACCTCTAACAAAAAGCCACCTCCCTGTCACGCCTGTGCCTCTGCCTGTGCCTTAGCCACACCGACTTCCACAACAACTCTCTCTGGACTCGACTCCCCAGAAAGAAAGGGGCCGGCTCAGGGTCCCATGAGCACCCCACCCCGGCCCAGGACCCCACTGGGATCCGGCATCTTCCCCAAACGGGCCCTCTTCATGCCGGTTTGGTTTTATTATGATGCCAACAACACACCAGCTTAATTCTCCGCTGTCTGTCGTCTCAGTGTTTTAATTATACAATCCAGCACTCCTTAAAACATGAAAAACTGCTCAACTTTTCAAGCAATTAAAAGGCAGTGGAGTATATCAGCCGATGGGAGACGAGATGAGTAAATCACACAATTAAAAAAAACTCATCTGGTGAAAATGCAGCCGCTCACCTCAAAGGAGCGAGGTTTCCTGCACCCCCCCACCCCCCCCCCCCCGGCCAAGAACGTCACAGACAGGTGTCTCCTGCCTCTCACCTTCCTCCT
>NW_005355708.1:228681-242140 GCF_000412655.1 Myotis brandtii | reverse complement strand
CCCTCACCTCCCTCCCTCCCTCTGTTGAACGAGCTGCTTGGGGGAAGAGCCAGGCGGGCAACCTGGCCACTGGGCAGCTCCTAACCGCGGCTGTGCCAGTCCCCTCTCAGCCTCAGTTTCCCGTTGCAAACGGGCTGTATCAATGGGTTGGTGTTTGCTTTCGTTTTTAGTTTGGTAAACTACACATGACATAAAAGGTACCACCTTAACACGCTCAGCGTATAGCTCAGTGGTGTTAAGTACATGCACATTGTTGTGCAGCCATCGCCCATCCATCTCCAGAGCTCTTCCTGCAAAACTGAAACTCTGTCCCCATTAAACTCCCTGCCCCCCATCCCCGGCTTCCTGCATCACTGGTTTTAAACTGGCCTTTGGGGAGACTGGGGGGTCGGGGGCATCAGGGCTGCCTGGGAGGGAAGAGGGGAAGGGAAGGATGCACAAGGGGGTTCTATTTCCATGAAGTCAGCAGCAGCTCCAGTTTGATCTGCCTAAGCCCCCGGGCTCCTGGGCGAGGCTTCATTGGAGGAAAAGGCTGCCGATGCTGTTTTGAAGTCTGAGACGGGGAGGGGTGATGGGAGAGGTCTTCTGCTCTCGGAGCAGCCGGGCCAAGGGGCTTGGTCTCTAAGAAGCGCTCCGGCCAGAAGCAAAGAGGATTGGGGACCTGCTTCTTGGAGTTGAGAGCAGGATGGAAAGAGTCCCCCAGGAAGGGCTGGGCACACCCCAGAGCCCGGCCTCCCACCCCCAGGTCGATTCCTTTCTCCCTGCACACTTGGCATCATGACCCCAGGTTTGTGGGACCCCAAAACCAGCGACTTCCCTGCACCCTGAAAGTAGGGGAGTGGGGACAGGAGGTGCACAGCCCCCCTCACCCATCACCCGGGGAGCTGGAGAGCCTGGAGGTGCACCTGCCCTGCTCGCTGACAGTGGGCGCCTGGGCTGGCTCGGGGGAGAGGGAGAGGCCAGGGCAGCTGCCTCCACCCACAGCATCTGGTGGGGATGGAGCTCCCGGGTGGACATGCCTCCTCCCTTCTTCATCCCACGCTGACGGGATTGTAAGTGCTGAGTGGTCGGCCCGAATCGCAACCAGGTTGGTCTCTGCGGAAGGAGGCGAGGTCGGGGCCCAGGCATGGCCTCTAGAACCGGGGTCCAGGTCTCCTGCAGGCGGCTCCACACCCCAGAAACGTGCTGGCTCCACACTGCCCTGTGAGGGGGAAGGCGGGTGGGAAACCCAGGCTTTCCCTTCCCTTGGACGGCACCTGAGGGAGCAGCTGATCGGGCTCTGAAGCCGGCCCGTCCGGACGCGTGACCTGCTTTACGGGTGGAGCCTCCCCTCTGAGTTTTTCCTGGGAGAACCAGACCCCCAGCCACGGAGGGAGGCCTGGCCGTGCGCAGTGGGAAGTAGGCTTGGGACACACCCATGTGCAAACGAGTGGAACAGGTGCGCACCCGCAGGTCCAGCTTTTACCATCACTTCCGGCCCCTCGGGCTCCAGCCTGGTCCACGCACCGAGGCACGTTCTCTGCAGTCACCTCTGTGGGGCCACCACCCGGCCCGTGCCAGCCCAGCTCTCCTTGCTGACACTCACGCCCCTGCCCCACCCCTTCCCGGGTCCACACAATGTCCCGACCTGGGCCCACACTCTCTTCAAGGTTACTCCCCGCAGCAATTTCGGTTCCAAACAGTTCCTGCTGGTTGCACTCGGTAATTCCAGAACCTCCATTAATCATTCTTAAGCCCTTTGAATGCAACATTTTCCCCGAGAACCGAAATTTCTTCACAACTCTGCACCCACCTGCCATCTCCAATTACCCACGCTCATCAGTCATTAACAGGCAGCATTAGCATGTCCATAACTTCCATATGCCGTGATTGATCTGGCTTGGAGTTTGCTCCCCATCCCCCTAACTGGCTGAGGGGTCACCTGGGTGGGGTGGGGGTGGGGAGGGCGCGCACCTCACCCCATCCCAGAGTTAAAATGTTAGAGCAGAAATAGAGTCCTGATGGCATTCAATCCAGCTCTTTCATTTTGCAGATGAGGAAACTGAGGCCGGAAGAGATGAAGTAACTCCTCCTCCTCCTTCTCCTCCAACCACCCTGGGCAGCCTCTCCTCCACTGTGTTCCCTACAAACTAGTTCCCAGAAATACTGTGCAGACAGTGACAGTGAGGAGGGGGCGGCGGGGGATGCCTGGAGCCCAGGGGACCTGTGATCCGCTGCCTTTGGGAAGCCTGAACGTTAGGTCACGCGCCCGGGTATTGACAATGTCCCACAGGAGTGCATTCAAGGCCCGTGAGAAGTCTCCCAGTGGAGAAACCTGTTGGCTTTGCCTCGTTCCAAACTCCTCCAGGCGTCATCTCTCCTTTTCTCTAGGCCACCTGCATCGGTTACGGTATCGCTGTGTAAAATAAATAAATAAATCCCAAAACAAAGTAGCTCAAAACAGCAAGCACGGCGTCTCACCTGGCGATCGCGAGGGCAGGGCTCTGTGGAGGGTTCGCGGGGTGATCCGTGCTCAGGGTCTCACGAGGCTGCAGCACCGTGTGGGTCAGGGCCGCGGTCACCTGAGGCCCTCACGCACCTGGTTGCTGGCTGGAGGCCTCGGTTCCTCATCAAGAGGGCCTCTCCGTAGGGCCGCTCCCGTGCCCTCGGACATGGCCGCTGGCTTTCTCCGAGTGCGTCGTCTGAGAGAGACAGAGAGAGGGATGGGAGCTTCAATGTCTTTCACGGCATCTCCTTCCAAGTCCCACACCATCACGTCCACACAGGTCAGCCCCAGGCACTGTGGCAGGGGCCGCACGGGTGTGGAATGTGAATTCCAGGGGATGGGGCTCGTCGGTGGCCACCTGGGAGGGCGACCTCTACACGAACTAACTCTGCCCGTCTTGTAAACCACGAACCCAGGACCTACTCTGTGGGGATTCAAATGCACCTGAGAACGGGGTGAGTATCCAGACGCCCCACCTGATGGAAGTAAGACCAGAGGCCGCTGATGGCTTTGCCCGGCTCAGCTTCCTCAGGACCAGGCCCCAGCCCTTCGCTTCCGCTCCGTTTTGCCTGGTCTCACCCTTCAAGGAGGCTCTGTCCCCCTCCCGGCTGGGCCAGGCTGGGCCGGGCATCTGCAGGGAGCCAGTGGCCTCCAGCCTCCAAGCCGAGGCCCAGAGCCAACCTTCTCTCCGCCTCCGGTCAGCCCCCAGCCTCCGCTAAGGCCAGGCCGACTCCTCTCTTCCGTGTGGGGAGCCCTCCTGCGCTCCCAGTTCCAGTGTGAAGGCAGCTCTAATAAGAATTAAAATGTGCTAACACCTCTGAAGAGCTTATGGTGAGCCAGGCACTGCGCCAGCCGCTTCCCATGAACTGTATCATTTCATTCTCAACGACCCTGCGAGGTAGTTCCTCTATCCCCATTGGACAGATAAGAACATCGAGGCTCCGGCCAGTCAAGGAATCGTGCCAACAACACTCAGCTGAGAGCGGCACGGATGAAATTAAGCTGGGACTCCGACGCCAGGGCCCGAGCTGCTGACTATGAAGCAATATTGCCTCCAGCTTCCAGGTCACCTGTGTCCTGAGGGAGTCTTTTCTGGCTCGAGCAACCCTGCTCTCTCACTTCACCAGGAGTCCCCCCCTTCCCCCCCCCCCCCCCCCCCCCCACCTCAGGGCGATGCTCTGGATCATTCGATTTTAAAATGCCGAATACAGAATGACATTGACAGAACATGGTCTACCCAAAACAGCGCAAAGGTGTCTTTTCTTCACCTGCCCCCTCAAAACAGGTTTTTTTTTTTTTAATATATTTTTATTGATTTTTTACAGAGAGGAAGGGAGAGAGATAGAGAGTTAGAAACATCGATGAGAGAGAAACATTGATCAGCTGCCTCCTGCACATCTCCCACTGGGGATGTGCCCGCAACCCAGGTACATGCCCTCGACTGGAATCGAACCCGGGACTTTTCAGTCCGCAGGCCGACGCTCTATCCACTGAGCCAAACCGGTTTCGGCCAAAACAGGTTTTAAAAGGCAAACTAATATCTTGAGGACTCCTGGGTTACGGTATCACTGGTGGTGTTAAGTAAAAATATGAGCATTGTATGTTGGTACGAAAGACAAGAGACGGTGCTGGCAAGCTGGGTCACTGGAGGCCCGTTCGGTGAAGGATTCTTTACAAACCCATGACCAGGTGTAAGAAGACACAAAGGCGTGATGGCAGGTGCCCGTCGCTACTGAGTCCTACGGAAGAGCCCCACTGCCCCACACCCTCTGGGCTTCATTTCTTCATCCTTCCCTCTCTCCCAAACCCCCGGACACCACTGATGGTTTTACTGTCTCCATTGTCATAGTTGCCATCATTCAGCGCCTCCGCAGTCTTTGATCCCTGGATCGTCCAAATACACAAATGCATGGACTGAGAGACGCCCACATTCTAGGGGGTTTGGGGTCGATCAGGAAGGAGTAAGCTCAGGCCCCCTCCCCAGTTGGAGAAAGAACCCATTTTATTCCCTTTTCTGCCCTCCCCACCCCCAGCCTCACGTGCGTTCCTCATTCCCTTTGAATTATCCGGGTCTCCTCCTACGAAAGCTAATTTAGGCCCCGTAACAGAGACTACATTTAATGTAAATGGAAGAAGCAGACCCGGAAGGATTTATGGTAATAATAACCTGCTTGTAATAACGCCGAGCGGGTCACCTGCTCACGATGGGGTGGGCTACAGAGAAGGAAATTTGCCTCCCCAAAGGGCGTGGTGTCACCAGCAAACTGCGGGGGCACCAAGTCTTGGATGATCTTATTAAATCCCATAGATCTTACCTCTCCTGTGGGAAGAGGGCCACTTCTTCCCCTGGTTCAGACAATGGCCAGGGTGAGCCCTGATGTGGAGATGGGGGGTGGGGGGTGGAGGGCGGTTCCCCAAAGGCCTAGAGTCCATGCCTAGTGGACGGAGGGCCAGCCCCCCATGAGGCCGCGTGCTGCGGGGCACCCAGGGAGTCCTAAGGGTGGGAGGGGGTTCCTGGTGGGAGCAGAATGGGAGAGAAGGAAGCTGTCCCTTTGTGAGGGACGGCTCTGACGTCACAGACCCAACCCTTCCCAGGCGGGGAGCTGAGCTGAAATAGGAAGGGGGAGGTTTCTCCCGGCCGGTGTAGCTCAGTGGTTGAGTGTCAACCTATGAACCAGGAGGTCAGGGGCACATGCCCGGGTTGCAGGCTCGATTCCCCAGTGTGGAGCTTGAAGGAGGCAGCCAATGAATGAGTGATTCTCTCTCATCATTGATGTTTTTACCTCTCCCTCTCCCATCCACTCTGAAATCAATAAAAATACTTTTTAAAATTTTTTTTTAAAGAGGGAGGTTTCAGAAAGCTGGGACGCAATGAACGCCCAGCCCCAGATGGTGGTTAGCAGTGGCAGGAGGCTTTGGTGAACCAGCTTTGCACGTGTAAAGGAACTTGGGTTCGGATCCCAGCCCCATGCTCCCAGCCTGCGTGCTGATGAACGAATTGGAAAACTTGCTTCATGCACCCCCAGCACTGAGTCGATCTGACGCGGGCGCATTGGCCCCAGGATCTGGGTGGCCCTGGCCAGCAGGGGTGGAGGCCTCCTTGCCGCTGGCGGGTCCAGATGCTGGGTGTCTTCCCAGTGGTTGCAGCACTATCCTTGCTTCTTAAGGACCCTCGTCCCAGGAGAGACCCCCCCCCGCCACTGCCTTCACCCCACCTTGGAGAAGCAGGGGAGGGGTACAAACCCTGTCTGCCATTAGCTCGGGCTCCGAAACTGGAGGCCCCACCCCCTCCCTCGCCCCTCCCAACACCCACCCACCTCCTCTCTATGTTAATGGTTCGTTAGGAAATGGGTAATCTGGAGAGGATCATTAATGCAGTGAGCAGAGATATTGCACAAAGGATAATGGCCGCTTTCCCGGTGCACTGCGGCTTCTTTAATGTGTTTGCATGAAATCACCCCATTATGAGACTGTCCTCATGGGGGAAGGTGGGGGCAAAGGGCACCACGCCCGGGAGTGAAGGCAAAGCCATGTGTGACTTCCAAGAGTCCCCTAGATCCCAGTCTGGGGCCCCTTAAATGACCGTGTCTCCACTGAGGCCTCAACCCAAGGCAGAGGCTGCACGCTCGGAGGGAAGACCAGTCCTCTCGCTGCCAGGGAGGGGCCTGGACCTCAGTTCCTTCCCCAGGGGCCCGAGTGAGGAGGCCTGGGGTGGGGGACGTGAGGTAGCCCCGGTCCCAGCAAAAACAAAGGCCAATCCAGCCCCCATAGGTGCTCGCCACCTGCTTCCTGAAGGAACGGGTAGCCGGGCCCCTAAGCGCAGCGTGGGCTGCTGCCCTGCCTCACTCACTGCCCCTCCACATGCTGCCCTACCTCACTCATTGCCCCTCCACCTGCTGCCCTACCTCACTCACTACCCCTCCACCTGCTGCCCTACCTCACTCATTGCCCCTCCACCTGCTGCTCCCACGTCTCCTGGGAACTCCCCTCCAGGCCAGAGTTACCCAAACCTCAGCCGCATCCCCCAACCGACACAGCCCAAGGCCCTTTCGAAAATGGGTGGGGCCCTGACCAGTTTGGCTCAGTGGATAGAGTGTCGGCCTGGGAACTGAAGGGTCCCAGGTTTGATTCCGGTCAAGGGCACATCCACAGTAGGAGGTGTGCAGGGGGCAGCTGATCGATGCTTCTCTCTCATTGATGTTTCTAACTCTCTATCCCTCTCACTTCCTCTCTGTAAAAAATCAGTAAAATATTAAAAAAAAAACATGGTAGATTTAAAAATAAATAAATAAATAAATAAATAAATAAAATGGGTGGGAAACCTGAGACAAACCGGTGTTTTGCTCACATTCAAAATTCTGCTTCCACACTCAGAGGGTGACTGTGGGCACCCACACACTCAGAGGCCCTCTCGGGGCACTTGGGGTTCCAGGGTGCCCTGCAGGAGCCGGGACAGGCAGCTTGGCCCGGCTCCCTCCCTCCGCTCACTGGTGCCCAGCTCTCCCCCGCAGGTTTCTCATCATCCCAGATGTCTTTGCGCTCACGGGTGAGATTAACACCAGCCTCGGGAGATCTTTCATTAGGCCTCCTAATGAAGCCGTGTCTCAGCCCCACCGCTCCAGCACTGCCCGCCCGCCCGGTGCCCCGGGGAATTGCTCACTCAGCCCTGGATCCTGAAAGCTCCTCTTTCAAGGTCCCTGAGCTCCCCTGGGACTCGATCCCCACCCACCTCACCTCCTCAAGCCCCAGCACAGAGCCACTTTCCAGATGGGCAAACTGAGGCCCGGCATCATCCAGCGAGTTGGTGGCCGAATCGAGACCAGGACTCAGAGTCTCCCCCGCCCCCGCCCCGCCCCGCCCAGCCACCTGCTCACCAAGAACAGGAAAGGGAACCGTGGTTATGGGGTAACGAGGGCAGCTCAACCTTTGCCTTTGGCACATCTTGGGGGAGATTACAAGTATCAGTTTCTTTTCTGGGGGGGGGGGGTAACCCTGGAAAACGCCTGCAATTACAGCTCATCACCGCTGCCTGGTAATCAGGAGGCCGGAGACAACGAGACCTGGGCTTTATTTAGCTCCTCCCCACCCCCGGACCCCCAGCTTCCTGTGCGAGTGACAGAGAGCCGGTCCCTCTAGGGGACTCTCGGAAGGTCAGGCCACTGGCCCTTGGCAGCCCTCGCCCACGCCGACCCCTTCCCTTTCCCCAGAGGTCAGGCTGGGGGTCACTGGGCCGCCTGACTCCTCTCAGCCCCTCTCTCTTGTCCATTCGTCTTTTACTCCGTGTTTATCGAGTGTCACCTACGGGTCACTCCTGGAGAGAGGAGCAGAGAGCCCGGCGGTGGACAAGCCAGGCATGGCCCTGTCCTCAGGGAGAGTAGATTCTGGTCTGAGATACAGACGGCAAGCAAGCAGATGTGTGACTAAAAGAATGACAGCCTGTCACAGAGCGATGCATGGAAAACGTATAGGGTGATGGCATAGAGGTGACACATCAGATCCCAGACCCTCCACCAGGCCTCTCTCTCTCTCTCTCTCTCTCTCTCTCTCTCCCTCTCTCTCCATTGATTCATTCATTTAACAAGGCTGAGCTGAGACCCTTCCAAACCCCAGAAAGAGGGAAGCCATCAGAGGGTTGAGTGAGGCAAATGCCCTCGACCACGTGTTTGTCTTTTGGACGCGACCCATGGGAAGAGACTGCTGTGTCCCTTGCATCTCGTCTCTTTCTCTCTGGGAGGCTCGCATCCCTCCCTCCCTCCTCCTCTTTTTCCCCTTTGCTTCCTTCGCCTGGCTCTCCTCCACCTTCACGCTCTCTCTGCCTCTGGTGCCTGCCCATTCCTTTCTCTCTGTGCTGCCCGCATCTGTCCCCCCTCTCCTGCGCCCCCACCCAGCCTCCCGCCTCAGGTAACGAGACAATGACCAGCGCAGCAATGACGCCAGGCGGTGGGGTGATGGTGACCATATTTTCTGAGTTTGTTCAGAATAAAGATCTAAGAAATGCAACTGCCCTGGAGGGTGATGGGGCAAGGCTTGCTGTCGGGCCTGCTGAGGGAGTTCTTGGATGAGTGAGGTGACTGCATCGTGCATCTAAATGCGGGGATCAGCCGGAGAGGAGGTGCAATCACGCTCCCTGTGTGCCCCAAGTGTCAGAGGTGAGCGTGCGGGAGCGACGGCAGCCCACACACCTGGCTTCTCTCCAAGGCCCACCTCCACTGGCGAGCGACCGCGGGCAAGTGACTTAACCTCTCTCACATGCACTCCCTTCGTTTGGAATAAAAAGACAAGACTACACATGTGTTAGAACGCTTGGTCGCAAGCAACAGAAAGATACACGAACTCAGTGGTTCTCAACCTTGGCTGCGCATTAGAATCACCTGGGAATCTTTTTAAAATCCTGATTTCTGGGCCGCATCCTCCGGAAATTCTGTTTCTTTGTTATGGGGCGGGGCCACAGCATTAGTAACAAAGAAACAGAATTTCCGGAGGATGCGGCCCAGAAATCAGGATTTTAAAAAGATTCCCAGGTGGTTCTAATGTGCAGGCAAGGTTGAGAACCACGGCACTAACTCGTTTCCAACGAAGAGGGGAATTGACGCTCCCAGAACTCCAGGAGGGGCTTGAGCAGCTTCCAGAGAGGATGGGAAGGATAGGGGTCCTGATATCTCCCTGCCTCTCTCTCTCCCAGTCCAGCGCCTCCTCCAGCCAGGCTGCAGAAATCCAGAACACAGAGAGAGCTCCTGGGTTTGCATGGTCTGGCTGCACTCGCTCTACCCCCCCTCCACCCTCTCCACCCCCAGTTCCAAATTCCCCAGAGGTGTCTGGCCCAGAGCAGGTCAGGTGACTCTCGTGCACCAATCAGCTGCAGTTAAGGCATCGCCATCTGGGGAAGGACGTCTGGGAGCTCAGCTGACTCAGTGAGCCTGGATCAAGAAGCTCCAGGCACCGGTGAGCTTGTGATGTGCTGGCTCGGCCAGAGAACCCCACGCTGGTGGGGGCTGGGCAGCTCAAGAGCTGCCCCCCACATCCACCTAATCCCAGAAATCGGCCGTGTGGGTGACGGGCCCACGGCAGCTGCGGGCAGGAAGCGGCTCGGCTGCCGTATCCCGAGGCCCACGATGCCGAGTATCTGCTCCTCCAGCAAAGCCCGGAGCTTCTCAGTCGCTGCCTGCTCTCCACGCCTCTGCTGACCGCTCCGCGGGGACTGGGGCCCCAGCTGGGAGACTGTGCTCATCAAACTGCTGCTGCTTCTCCACAGGCCACGTCCAAGGTAATCCTTCTGTTCTCGTCCCACAGTCGTCTCAACAGCACCTGACATAATCCCACTTCGACCTTGACATCCTCGCTTCACTGGCCTTGGTGATCCTACCTTCTCCCAGTTTTTTTCCCCACGTTCCTGGCCTGTATTTCTCTGTCTCCTTTACTCGCTACGCCTTGAGCTATAAAGGTTGTTTAAATGGCTTTCTTTTTTAAAATATATATATTTTATTGATTTCAGGGAGAAAGGGAGAGGGAGGGAGAGATAGAAATGGTGAGAGAATCATAGATCAGCTGCCTCTTGCACGCACCCTACTGGGGATTCAGCCCAGAAACCCAGGCATGTGCCCTGACCGGGAATCAAACCGTGACCTCCTGGTTCACAGGTCGATGCTCATCTACTGAGCCATGCCGGGTGGGCCAAAGACAAGATCTTCAAGAAGTGTTCTGTGTAGTCTAAGTCATGGGTTGACTTAGTGAGAAACTGCAAGTCATTTTGAACTGATGAGGAACATAATTTTTCTCTCAAAAATAATAAAAAAAAGTATGCTTTTAAAAAATCCAAGAAAAAGAATGTACCAAACAATCATGATCTAAACATAAGCAAAAGTTTGAACAAATGATGGAGAATAGAGAAGGATGATCTGTTTGATTTTGATGTATGTCTCCTTCCCATCTCTGCACGAGGCTGGTGATAGGAGACGGAGAGAGAGCCAGCATAGCTCTCTCCACTCCCTGGCTCACAGGGGGAGACGGTATTTCCATCCTGATCAGAATGTCAAGGCTGTTGATTGGATTTCAACTTTGAAGATCAATCTATAGATAAGACATGGGTGACTTACGGGTGGTTAAAGAACAGAATGCAATGTTACCAACTTTGACAATGTCAAAGTAAAGATAAAGCTGGTAGAACTGGGAGGTTAAAAGGGGTGGGGAAGGCGAGGTGAAGGGAAGGACAGGAAGTCTCATGATGGCCTCATCTTATGGCATCAGCACCCAAGAATTACTGCCTCATAAGGGAAGAAGAATGGAGTGTTTTAAGTGCATTACTTAAAATTGCTAAGTGTAAAAAAATAAATACAATTACCCAAAACAGGATGATATGGAATCGTCATCGTTCACGGTAGGGAATCAGTATGGGTCTCAAGTTAACAAATGAAGAAATGAAGATACAACACCATTAGAGACCACCCACACTTACGGAAAACAAAATCACAGCGGTTGCCTTTGAAGGTCAGAACGACACGTAGGGATGTAGGGAGTTCTTTGCGACCAGCTGGCTGAAAAGGAAAGAAGTCAGATCCGTTTACAGGCGGTTCTGCGCGATACGTGGGCACCACCCGGAAGTGAACTGGTGCAGGACAACCCGGTCAGCACGGTGTCCCTGAAGGAGTAGTCAAGCAGAGTCCTCCCCAGGGGCAGGAGTCCAAGCATCTCTCTGGCTGTCCACTCTGACAGCCAGAAGTAAGGATCTGCGTTACCTTGTGGGCTGTGGCTAGTGGTTTTCCCGGATGGGCGGGGACCTGGGAAGACCAAGATCGGAAGATGGTGACAAGGACATCTGAGGAAGAGAGATGGGGAGGGAGCTCTTGGAGTGAGTGCAGAGCACAAACATATGGCATGCTTTCCGAATGCCCACCAAAGGGCCGCCACTCTGGGGGAGGTTTTCAATAATCCTTTTAGCCAGCAGACCCAGAGAGGAGGCGGGAGGGGCAGGAGAGGACGGGGGAGGCAGCCAGGAGGAACAGAGCTCCTGGGCTGCGGCCCCTCCACGGCTTCCCTCTCACCCCCTCCCAGCGTCACCCTCCCCAGCTGGACTCGCCAGGACCTCCCCTGCCCCTCTGGCTCCTTCCCACGCACCTGTGTGCAGGTCCCTCCCAGGCGCCACAGGAGAGGCCGATCCTGGAGGAAGAGGCCGGGCTGGAAACTGGGTGGGAGTCAGAGGCCTAGGCTCCCTCAACTGATTCACTGCATATTACCCAGGGAATCGTTACCCAGGCCTTCGCCCTGTTCCCTGACCTCATTGTTCCCGTCTCTAAAATGGGCACGACCTGGAAACTTCTATCCCCCCAAGATGGTCCAGAACTCCCCTCTCCATCATTCTGTCTCCAGACCCCACTTTCCATCCATTAAGAAACACCGACATCTAGTGGTTCGGTGAGGGGCCTGCAGCACAGACTCACCCTCCAAGGAGAGGGATACAGAAGAATCTAGAATCAGGGAGACACCCCCACCCCCCCAATCTCACACTATCCTCTGCAACTTCCCTCCCTGCCTCCCTGAAGTACCCCCAAACCCCAGCCGACCTGGGAGTCAGGAGCCACTGCTGAAACGGCCGTGGGTACTGGTTCTGGCTCAAGACGGCCGGGCAGCCTCCTGGGCGGCGAGGGGAGACCTTGGGGAAAACACACCAGGGATAATCCACCGAGTGAATCAGAGGAGCTGAGTACAAGCCCAGATCCCAGCAGCCACGCAGGGCCCCACCCCCACTGCCACCACGGACAGGGCCACAGGCAGCGGGATGGATGGAGGCCGCCGCCTGCCAATCATTCATCTGCCAGCCGCTCGGACATGTGGGCCACCGGTGCTTACTCAGCACTCCCAGGTGCCCAGCACCACACAGGCAGCTGACTCTGTGTGTGTGTGTGTGTGTGTGTGTGTACACGTGTGCGGGCTGGGGGCAGGTGTGCAAAGGAAGGCGAGGATGTACACAGTGTGAATCACTGGCAGACATAGCAGATGAACCATAACATAATCTAAACTCGTTTATTCAACACATCCCACCCCACACACCTGCTGTGCACCAAGCCCGGAGCCGCCTCCCAAGCTGCAGGGGGCTCCCCACCCTGCAGGGGGCTCCCCGGGCCTACCGCCCTCACTCCTACCCTCCAACTGACCTACTTCACATGGATGCCAAGCAATTCACTATCGTCTTCCATGGCTGCATCCCCAGGCCCCAGCACACAGAAGGCGCCTAATACACGCTTACTGAAACCCCTCATCCAGTCCAGGCCCCCACCCAGAGCGGGACCCCTCCTCATGGCCTCACTGACGTCTCTCACCCCGCCTTCCTCGATGCCGCCACTGACGGCTACTCACTACCTCACGGGCTGTTCCTTCGTCAGGGCTCCGTGACAAGTGACAGAAACGAGGGGGGTTAGCGGCCCCGTAACTGTAGAGAGAGAAGAGGTGCAGCTGGGTGTGGGCGGGCCTGGGTTCCAGGAGGATGTCCCGTTTCTCCCCATTTCTCTCCTTCTGTCTTTCTTGACCCCGACCACCAACCCCCCTCTCCAGGGTCCGCTGCTCTCAGAGGCTGGCTTCGCCCTGTCCTTCCACCTTTTGGCTCCCTCTGGGCAGCAGGAGGGAGGTGGCCCCCAGCCCTCCAGGTGTGCGTGAACCAGCTCAGGGTACCAGAGGACCCTCCCTACCTCCCTCTCCCTCGCACTCCCTCCCTCCCTCTCCCTCCCGCCTTCTCCCTCCCTCCCGCTCCCACCGGACACAGGCTGCTTTCCAGGCGATTTGGCCGCCTCCCTGGGAAACAAACACTTTGAAGCCTCTTCCAAGCCGAAGACACCAAGTGGCCCTGCACCCCTGGGCCACCTCTAGTCACCAGGCCCCAGGCTGCCTTGCCGGAGCAAAAGCCTAGGGCCTGTCCCCCAGGCGCAAAGCTGGGGCTAAGACAGTCTCCGGAAAGCACAGTCAGGAGGCTTCTTCTGCGGCCAA
>NW_005355708.1:222252-228655 GCF_000412655.1 Myotis brandtii | reverse complement strand
GGAAGAAGAGAAATGTCTGTGTTGGGGAGCTCCTCCCAAGTAACAGGGAGCTTCAAAGAGAACTGCTCCCGGGAGTCCCCGAGCCGCCCTGGAGCTGGGGGCCAAGAAAACCAGCCACCGATCTGGCATGATGCGCGGTTGTGGCCACGCGCTGCGGAGCTGGGCCTCACCGCCACTATGGAGGCACCGCCTCCGCTCTCCTGGCTTCTCTCTCTCTCTCTTTCTTTAAATATATTTTTATTGATTTCAGAGAGGAAGGGAGAGGGAGAGAGAAATAGAAACATCAATGATGAGAGAGAATCATTGATTGGCTGCCTCCTGCACACCCCACACTGGGGATCAAGCCCACAACCCTGGCATGTGCTCTGACCGGGAATCAAACCGTGACCTCCTGGTTCATAGGTCGATGCTCACCCACTGAGCCACGCCGGCCGGGCCCCAGCTTCTCTCTTCTGTGCTTTAAGCCCAGGCTGCAGAGCCCCCTCCCCAGTGGCCTCGGGTGCCTGCGGCCTGGGGCGGGACACAGCTCCTGGGTTCCATCACAGCCACAGCCAGGCTCAGGGCCCTCCGCTGTCCCTGCCTCATCCCCCCCGGATCCTCAGTTAAAAACATGCCAGCTCGCCTTCTCCATTAGCAGGATGATTTCAGCAGATGCCCACAGAGCAGGAGCCCCAAACCTCCTCCCCCACTCCCACCCCTGTGCCCTGCAGTTTTTACTCCTCCCCTCTCCCTGCTCCGAACCCCAGACAGCAAGGGTGGGGGTGGGGCTGCTGGGCTGGCCAGGGGGACACCCCAGGCAGCCAGGGGCCCTGAGAGATAACCCGCCCACCTGCCCCCTTAAGAACCCGAGCCCCCTCCCCACCCTCTGGCCCTGGCTTCTGGGTATGGGGCTGAATCTCATCAACAAGAAATCTGAAGCCATTAAAATATAATAAAAGAGAAATTAAACGTAATCGCTCTGTAAATTATAACTAATTGAAACATCAATTGTAATGTTTATGATCTGCATTGGAGTGAGTGATGCCTTGAGTCCCAGATGAAAGTTAAATGACGGTGCAATGGCCTGGACGGTCCTCCCCACCCCAGCCTCCACCCGCCTCACAGGGGGTCTGTGGAAAGGACGTGGGAAGATGAGAAACAGGGCTGGAGCCACAGGTGGCCTCCCTCAGGTCAGCCTGCTGGGGACCTATTGCTCCTGGCGTGTGTCACCCTCCTGAGCATCCCACCAAGCCCACCTGCTGGGCACATGACCTTCCCAATGACCTTCCTCGCGTCTCCTCTACACAGTAGCTTTGGCTGGGTGTTGACGCCGGTTTCCAACCACCATAATCCAGTTTCTGGAGTCCCGGCGAGTGGATCCGTACTTTAGAGTCTCAGACTGTCTGCTGGACCCGAGTTGTCTCTGTGCCCCACACCCAGCCTGGGAGCACTCCCTGCCCGCCGGTGAAATGAATGCATGGAGCGGCCTTCCCAGAAGCCAGAGGCCTGTCAGCCAGGGGGTCATGGTCCCTGCTGACACCGGGAGAAAGGAGCGCTGAGAAGCAAAGTCTGCAAAGCCAGGGCCCCCCATGTTCCTGGGTTAAGGAGAAGCAGGGTCTCAGGGGGCCGGGATTTGTGGCTTCTGGTTAAATGCCGGGTTGAATGGGCTTGCGAGGGAAAACTGTTTTTCGGGGAGCGGTGCCTGGCTCCCAGGTGACTGCAGCGGTAATTGCTTCGCTGGGACAAGCTCCTTAACGCGCTCCTGGCTGGCAGGTGGGGAGGGCTCTGGACAGAGGGACCAGGTCAAGAGCTGAGGCCAAGGGCACCCCTCTGAGGAGGCGGAGGGAGGGAGGAGGGAGGGAGGAGGGAGGAAGGAGGGAGGAAGGAGGGAGGAAGGAAGGAGAAACACAGGTCAGCCCAGGCCGAGCTCTGATGAGAGTGTCCTGGGGAACTAGGGCCCCGCAGCCAGGGTGGGGGCGCATTTATCGCGTGAATGCTTCCAGTTAGATTACTGGGTCATCCAGCAAACCCTGGCTAGGCAGCTGGCAGCACTGAGGCCCAGCCCCGTGTGCAGGCCCTGTGCTGAGCAAAGGCAGCCATTGTCGAATACAGATAATGCGCCCACGCTGTATGCAGCACGTCTCATTAGCACCCCTTCCAAAAAAGGCGCCGTGGCTCTGAGGGGCCAAAGAATTCAGCTGAAATGTACAGAAGACGGAGAGATCCATGAGGCGCAGTCTCTACCCAGATGAGGTTGCCATCCAGGGCGGGGTGGGCCAGACACCAACCAGGCCCTTTTTAAGTACTGTATGCTTTCGATTGAATTACAAAACACACGCCTACTATGCGCTGGGCGTCAAGCTAGCACAGCACACATTCACAGAGTGGACGGTACCATGACCAGCCCCCGGGTCAAGAAATAGAACAGCCCCCCAGGAAACCCCTTTCGTCCTTGCCTGTCACCACCCTTCCCAAAGGTGACCATTGCCCAGGCCTCCGTCACCATGTTCTGCCTGAACAACTAGATTTTATCAGGGATGACAAATGCGAAGGGGGCCGTATGCAGGCAGGAGCCTGGAGGGACGTGTCCCACAGCCCAGGGCGTGAAGAAGACTCCGGGAGGAGGCCGTATCTGAACCAAATTCTGTCGGATGAGCGGGAGTGAAGGCAGAGGTGGAGGGGGGGGGGGGGGGGGGGGGGGGGGGGGGGAGCTGGGGGGATCACCCAGGTGCATGGGTTCCAAATCTCTCACCTGTGGCTACTGGTCTTCTTTCTGTCCTACAAAAAAGAAGTGAGTTCAAGAAGGACTTAGGGCCAAACCGGTTTGGCTCAGTGGATGGAGTGTCGGCCTGCGGACTCGGGGGTCCCAGGTTCGATTCCGGTCGGGGGCATGTACCTTGGTTGCGGGCACATCCCCACTGGGGGGCGTGCAGGAGGCAGCTGGTCGATGTTTCTCTCTCATCTATGTTTCTAGCTCTCTGTCCCTCTCCCTTCTTCTCTGTAAAAAATCAATAAAATATATTTAAAAAAAAAAAAAAAAAAGAAGGACTTAGGGCCCGGCCAGAGTGGCTCAGTGGTTGAGCATCAACCTATGAACCAGGAAGTTAGGGTTCGATTCCCAGTCAGGGCACATGCCCTAGTTGTGGGCTCCATCCCTAATGTGGGGCGCGCAGGAGGCAGCCAATCAATGGTTCTCTCTCATCACCTCATTGGCTATAAGTTAGTCACATGGCCACAGATAACTGCGAGGAATGCTGGCATGTGCCGTTTCTACTCTGGGAGACCAGATGTGGGGATTTCTGGGAATCTCTGCTCTAACTTCCCTGTTGTGTGTATGCAGCCTAAGGAATGGGTTTGTCCTTTAGTATCAAATCCTTACCCACCCTTTCACCAGCCTGGCCATGATTCTCTGTCCGTCATTGTTTCATCAAACACGTTATTATTCAGGGATTCCTTCCTTCACTCCTCTATCGACTCATGTACTCACCGGTTCATTCATTCATTCATTCATTCATTTCTCAACAAATCCTATCCCCGTGCCTTGCATTCAGGGCATGGAGAGGACCGCACAGACCCTGCACTCAAGTTGCTTACAAACTAGTAGGGAAACCAGCCAAGGAAACGTAGCATTTTAGTGCCCTGACGTAGGTGCTCTGAGAATGTGCAAAGGCTGCCCCCCAGACACCGTGGGCCCTAACCCATCTGGGGCTGCACGCAAGGTTCCCAGGGGGAGGTGACGTCCCATCTGAGTCTTGGAAAAACGACTTTACAGGGACAAAGGGCACAGGGAGGACTTTCCAGGCTGTGGGAATGTAGAGCAAGGCCATCCCCTGTCCATGGTGCTGACCCACAGGCCCAGGCAGGAGTCCCGTTCGGGGGGTGAGGTCAAGCCAGGCCCTGGCCCCACCTCCCACTCGGGGCTGGCACGCTGGGTGGGCAGGTGGGATGGCATGGTGTGGCATTTAGCCACACACTTCATTTTCGTAACGACCTTCCCATCTCCCCTCTCAGTCTTGCTTGTCAGTCTATGACCATTAAATTCCTCATTAGCAAATGAGATTTGGATGGGCTCATTAAGATGAGGGATGGCCCCAAGATGCAGCTGGCCGGGGGTGAGTTAGAACTCCTTTTCTCCTTCTTAATTAGAAAATAATGCAGCTCCCATTCTGTGCACCCCTCTCCAGGTCTAATATGAGGCTCCAATAGACCCCCGGGAGTTATTCAGGGGGACCAGCGTAAGGAGAGGCCAGACCATAGTAGACAACAAATAGGATACAGCTGCTGATTCACACACACCCTCCAAAGTCACCCTATCGGGGCTGAGGCGTCCGCCACTTCATACTGAAGCCCAAACTCTGAATGTGACCTTCAAAACCCTGCCCGGCCAGGTCCCGGCCCTTTTCCAGCCCCCGCCCCACATGTGCCCTGCATGGAGGCAGCGGCAGGTGGCCTGGTGTGTGGCCTGCTGGAACTGGCTGTCGTGCCAGCTCGTCAGAGCTGCTTGTTGCATAGTCAGAAGCCGGCACCACACGGGCAGCTTGAACTTGGCCATGGTGGGGGTATTTACACCACAGGAATTGGCAAATGCTCCAAAGTAAGAATTTTTTTTTCTCTTGTAAGGAAGCCAAATTTTAGACATTTGCCAGCACAGCCCTGTCTGAAGGTCCCTGACAATGTCACGCACTTGGGTAGCTCCCCATCTTTGAATGTGCTGATCTCTCTGTCCAGGCCTCCTCCAGTCCCCTGAAGAGCCTCCTCTGTCTCTGTTCTCTGCCTGGTGGAATCCCGGTCATTCGTTGAGGCCCCTGGAAGGAGTCTGGTCCCCTCTTCTGTGTCCTGCCCTGTGGGAATCATATGCCCCAGTCAGACTTCCACCTTAGGGATCATGTGGCTTCTAAAAATGGAAACCCGTTCCAACCATCTGCAGGGAAAGGCAGAAACATGGGGGACAGAGCACCTCACAATACCCGGGGGCAGAGGGGCAGCTGCTGTCACCGGCACCGGGGAGTTGACCCACAGCTGCTCTTCTTCGGAGCCACCTTGGCTCTGACCTCTGCTTGCACACACCCGTGTGGCCTCCCTCGGAGAGGTGCCCTTGGCCCCCAGTTTGCATGAAATCCCGGCCCCATTAGCCAGTTAGCCGCAGACCAGGGTTGTTCCGGGTTAGTCCAATCCTCTGAGGCCACGGGGTGTGGTCACAGGTCATGGAAGGGGGGTGCCGGCACAGCCACTGTCTCCTCCTCCGCAGTTGCCATGGGGCTGACTCTGGAGAGAGAGGTGGGGAGAGCTGGCCCACCTCCCGGGCTGGAGGGCAAGCTCATGAGGACCCCCAGTCCTAGCACAGAGGAGAGGAGACGCTTAGTAAGTATTTGTAGATTAAATGAATCACCTCACAGGTTGGGTCCTTCTCTCAGCAGCCTGTGACCCAGCTGGTCCCTGAAGAGGGAGGCCAAAGGCTTTGCGGGAGTCAGTGCCTAAGTGGTGAGGCATCCTTTGCCTCCAGTTACTCGCTGTGTGACCTCGGGCAAGTGGATTAACCTCTCTGTGCTTTGGGGGCCTCCTCAGTAAAATGGGGGCTGTGATCTCGCCTACTTTAGAGCTGTTGTGAGGAGGACAGGAGACCATCTTCCTGGAGCAGCTGGGGTGGCCCCTGGCACAGAGCAGGCAGTGGACACAGGGGTAGCGCGTGTCCCCGCTCTATCCTGAAGCCACAGAGCAGCGTCCCTCTGCTCAGCGGCTTCCTCTCCAGGTCTGATGCTCTTCCAATCCCGCCGGCGCCTGCTCTGAGGGTTAAATCCCAGGGTAGGGCCTGCTGATAATGGCGGCAGCCCCTCCTCCCCGCCCTCGTCCCCGGGGACGTCTGAGCTGAAGACTTCATCTGCTGTAATTAACAGGCCAACTGCATCAGTCTTGCTCCATTAACCGCAGAGCAGCCCGTCGGGCAGGGGTGAGAGGGAGATGATGATCGGGAAGGTGAGGAGGAGGTGGACAGGAGCCGGGCGGGACCCAGCCGGAGTCCAGCCTGCCCGCCACCTCCCTCCCACCTTCTTTCGCTTCCTGTCCCTCCAACCCTGCCAAGGACCACAGAGGCCACAGGCCACATCTAAGCGAAGAAGGGAACAGCCCATGTCACCCGGCCAGGTGCTCCTGAGAGCAGTGGGTTGAGGGGAAGCCTTCCCTGGCAGAGCAGACTGTGGGGAGCGGCCAGACACCCCCACTCCAGGAAGAGCCCCATCCCTGAGACTCAGCCAGGCAGGAGGCTGGCCGGGGCCACTCTGCCTCCATCCCTCCATCTCCAAAGACAATGCGATGTCCAGACAGGGAGCAGCGCGGCTGCCCATGAGCCTTTGCGGGAGGCTGTGGCACAGGTGTCTCAGCACTGGGACCCCTGCTGTTGGCTCATCCTTATTGACAAGCAGGCAAC
>NW_005355708.1:219255-222219 GCF_000412655.1 Myotis brandtii | reverse complement strand
GTCTAGATTCGCACAAACTGTTTCTCTCCGCTGGCACTAAGCAAGGAAACAGGAAGGACATGGGAACCGGGGCTGCACGCCCCCTGCCTCCACCGGGGACCCTCTCCTTCTCCCTCCCTGAGCACGCACGTGCCCAGAGCAGGTCCACGCATGCACGCGGGGCCTCCCACGCTGGCACCCCACGGCACCTGCTTCCGGCTGCACAGCGGTCGCCAGCTTCTCTTTAATCTACTCACCTCGGGAGCCCCTGCAGCATCGAGAATTGCTTTTGGAAGCGCGGTCACCAATTTAATTGGCAGAACTTGTCCTGGGCGATGCCGCAGAATGAAGCCACCCCTGGCCTACCTGTGTCTCTGGCTGTGCGCAGGCTCACCATGCACAGGATTCGCGCCAGCCGGAGCCCGTCCTCCCCCATGAACGGCACGTGAGCCTGAAGACAGTGCCTGGGTTTGGGGGATCAGGGAGTGTGGGGGTCGCTTGGGGGACGGACAGGACAGAAGAGAGCCTGCTGGGCCCTGGGGGACGTCTCTGCCTTAGACCCACTAAGGAGGCAGTGACCCAGTGACCTGGCCACCTGAGGTCACAGGCCACCCGAGGTCACAAGGCCACCCCACAGTGGAGGTGGCCGGTCCAAATGGAGGAGTGGGCGGATGGAGTATCTTCCACTGCCTCTGGGTCCGCACCACCACCCTGCTCCGTGCCCCAGGGGGCCCGCCCTGAACCTGTTGGGTTCAGCCAGGGGGATGCCCAACAGGAGTTAGATCAGAGGGAGGGAGGGACCGAGGGAGGGAGGGATTGAGGGAGGGAGACAGTGAGCTGAGATACTGGGTCCCAGCTCTTGCCCTGAGAGGTGGCCACAGTCTGAGCTTGACCTTTGGCTGAAGGTCTCGGGCTGTGTGACCTCAGGCATGTAGGTCCACCTCTCTGTGGAGGTCCGGAGGCCCGCCCTCCACACAGCCTGGCTGCCCCAGGTCAGGCCCAGTGGCTGGTCTCCCTCCTGCCTTCACGCACCTGCCTGCACCTTCACAACCCGTCTCTTTATTCACTTGTCCTCCATCACCTCGTCTTGCTTTGTCTGCTCCATGGGAGGGAGTAGTTAAAAGGGAGCCAAGTGCCGCTCCCCCCGCCCCGCCCCCCGGAGGCCCCCACCCACGTATCGCAGGCTCTGAGGCTGTCATTCATTTCATCTTGCTCCTCCACCCCCAACCTGTCCAGCCCCACCCTCACCCCGACTGGGCATTAACACTGTTAATACAAGAGGCCTGCCCACTCTCCCCACTCCTGCCCCGCAGGGGGCGCCAGGCCCCGGGACACCACTGCCCATAGGGGCCTCCTGTCACTCACAGCCAGGGTGCTCTCTGAGCCTCGTGATTTATGGACTTTAATTTTCCTGGAGCCTCCGCCGTGTCCCTTCCTTCCCTCTGGTCTGTCAGGGTGTTTATCTCCCGCCCCTCAGCCCGCCCCTCCCCTGGTTTTTAATTTGAAGCCTCCTCCTGGCGCATCCTGAGCAGGCCGTCTGCGGCGGGAATGCATTAAGCCGCTGACAGCTCTATTGATTTCCTCTCCGCCGCCGCATATGCAAGATCTGTACAAGCTGATAGGCTGGCCTGTCCCCTACTTTGAGGGACCGTGCCCTTTCCCTTTCTCACGGGAATGTCCCCTCACCCTGGCACGCGCCGATGCAGAGGAGGGGCGCGGGTTTCTCGCCCAGCATGGCTTCCCCTCTGCCTGCCCCGTGTCTTGTCCTGTGGACACCGTCTCATCAGCAGCAGCTGATGGGGTGAGAGGGGCCGTGGAGGGAGGCAGGAGGTTTGAGGAGGTGTCATCTGTCAAAACCGACTGTGCCCCGCCCCCAGAAGCCCAGGCAGGCTCTCTGAGGGGTCCCCTCTCTCTGCCTGTGTCCCCGAGCTCTGGGGGAGGGGATGTGGGCGACTCCAGCCCGCCTCCTTTCTCCAGGTGGAAGTTCTCCAAGTCCATCGGCAGCTCTCGCCTTGGACTCGAGTTCAATGAGCAGCCACAGAGCCGGCTGCTGGCTAAGCACTTTCTGTGCCTCGCGTCTCCTGGCTTCTCAGAAGCAGGGCAGCCGCAGACGGTGGAGCAGCTGCCCACAGCTGGCACAGAAGGTTGGGAAGGAGGGATGCGTACCTCTCCTCAACAGAGACTGAGGCTCGGAGATGCCCGGAGGCTCTGTCAGGGTCTCCTAGCCAGACACAAGGTTTGACCCCAAGACTGACTGGCTCCAGGAACCGTTTTCTTCCCATCTTCTCATAATGCCTCCTCCAGGAAGACCTCCAGGATTGGTGCCACCCAGTCTGATTGCTGCTTTATTATGCCCCCCTTCGCTCCCCCCCTGAACAGTCAGGCAGGCTGCTGTGCCTGTGTTGGGTAGGCTCACCCCCGTGTGGACCGGCACCACCGTTACTCGCTCCTGGAGGATCTCCCTGGGCCCACCCCATCCCCAGCCCGATCGGTCCCTCAAGGCGCCCACCTGGTCCCACAGTGAGAAGCTTTTGGGTTCCCCGAAAAGCGCCAGCCCCCAGGCCCGCACCTGCCTTCTTCCCTTCCTCCCGCCCTTTCCCAGGGAGCCGAGCTCGGTGAGGACGCCAGACTCTCCCTGCCGGAACCTTCCCAATTTAATAAACAACTCCCTTCCGAGATGATGAAAGGCCAGCCCTGCCGCCGCCAGATGCATGGGCCCCTCGGGGGCCGCTTGGAGATTAAATGAGATGGTAGATATGAAAGCAGCCGTCAGGTATGAAATGCTATACAAACATGACTTCTAATTTATATCAGCCGTCACAGCCTGGATTTTAGGATTCAAGGCAGACAGGGCCGCTTGCTCTCCACTTCCAGTCCCGGCCTCGGCGCCCATGTGGCCACGTTGGGACACCACGCCCAGGGCAGGGCGTGACCTCCAGACCTGGAGGAAGCCCGATGGCGCTGGCTGGCCTTTTTGATCCCGTT
>NW_005355708.1:208644-219109 GCF_000412655.1 Myotis brandtii | reverse complement strand
GGGGGGGGGGGGGGGGGGGGGGGGGGGGGGGGGGGCCGGGGGGGGGGGGGGGGGGAGGCAGCGGCCCCACGCGCCTCGCTTCAGAAGCCAGCAAGTGACGGAGGCGAGACTGGACCGGGCCACCGGCTACTGTGCGGGAGCCCGGCAGGGGGCCAGCCCAGGGCGCCCAGGCAGACCCACCAGAGCAGCGGAAAGTCGGGGAGGCCGATTAGGGTGCCCCTCCTCTATTCCTTCCCGAACCCTCCCCCCACCCTGGCTCTCGAACCTGGGCCTTCATGTCCTGCAGGGTGCGCCCTGGGCCCCTGTAGACTTTTCCACGTGTCTTCACCAGGGCGCTTCTGTCAAACGTGGCATCCTGGCTGCTCTCACAGGGGTCAGGGCTTGGGCCCCTTGGTTCCCCGCAGTCCCTCACCCACCCCTGAAGCGTGGGAGGCGCCCCCTCCAGGCTCCTGGCTCCCCCTTTCAGTAGCTGCCGTTTTATTGCGCCATTCATCCCCCCTGGAGAAAAACTTCGGTACTTGAACAAATTTGCCTCTGTGTGTTGTTACTACTCATCTATGTTCGCTTATTATACAACGCAAGAGGGCGAACATCTGTCTCTCTGGGATCTCTGCCAAAAGGGAGGCCCAGCCCTCCCACTGTTCCTGTGCCCGTCCTGTAG
Source organism: Myotis brandtii (assembly GCF_000412655.1). Classification (NCBI taxonomy): domain Eukaryota; kingdom Metazoa; phylum Chordata; class Mammalia; order Chiroptera; family Vespertilionidae; genus Myotis; species Myotis brandtii. Next base: position 218,448 of record NW_005355708.1, on the reverse strand, counting down.
GCCCTGCAGTGGGCAGAAGCACCAGGCATTCACTCAACCAATATTTGTGTGGACCTACTATGTGCCGGGCACGGCGTGGTCCAATTTAACCCTCCATTCCTCCCTCCCTTCCTCCACCCACCCCTTCCTCCCTCCCTCCCCATCTCTCCATCCCTTCATTCATTCATTCCTCCATCCCTACACCTATTGACCCACCCTGCATAGAGGGAGCGAGCTCTGAAGCTGCATCCAGGTTGAGAATCCTACAGTGTCCGCATTGAGCACCCACTGTATACACAGACGAGGACTGCATTTCAGGAGCTGTCCACAGAACGTGGGACCCCTTTCTCGCCTTCAAAGAAAGTCAGTACAAATGTATGAAAGGTTGGGGGCTGCTGCACAGTCTGCGAGAGGTGTGTGTGAGCACCGAGTCGGAGCCGAAGGGACGTGCCTGAAGGGAAGGTGGGAGCTGAGCCCTGGAGGTGAACAGGGCTTGTTATCGGAGGGACAGCGCAGGCTCAGCCTGGAGTCAGTGCCTAGCGCGTTAAGAGGCCAGTAGTTTGGGCCCAGAGGGCGATCACCTGTGGTGGAGCAGGTGGAATAGAAAAGACCAGAAAGGCATCAGCCCCGGGTGGAGGAGGCCGGCCCAGCCAGGCGGAGGGTCTGGGAACGTCCCTCTCAGCTCGGGATGGAGGCACCCATCCCTCTCAGGCTGGGCCCCAACCTTCAGATGATCTAAAACAGTGGTTCTCAACCTTCCTTATGCCACGACCCTTTAATACAGTTCCTCATGCTGTGGTGACCCCCAACCATAAAATTATTTTCGTTGCTACTTCATAACTGTAATGTTGCTACTGTTATGAATCGTCATGTAAATATTTGATATGCAGGATGTATTTTCATTGTTACAAATTGAACATAATTAAAGCATAGTCACAAAAACAATATGTAATTATATAGGAGTTTTCCGACGGTCTTAGGCGACCCCTGTGAAAGGGCCGTTCGACCCCCAAAGGGGTCGCGACCCACAGGTTGAGAACCGCTGATCTAAAACTTCGCCCCTCCCAGTGGACTGTTCCCACTGCTGACACCCAGAGGCGTCCGCCGTTACAGAAACAGGGTTTGGCTTCTGCTAAAAGGCTCTCTAGTACAATCAGAGGAATTGGGGGGTCTCCCTGTTGGTGTACTCTTCCCTGTAGCCCAGCCCCCCAGAAATGCGCTCAGCCTGGGCTGTCTAACTGGAGAGAGATTGGTGAGTTCAAAGTGAAGTTCATGGTGAAGTTCTCTCTCTTCAAGTGTAATAAACACACAAGGCAATTACATTCTGTTGTGCAGTTATTAAACTTTTGAGAAACAAATATAATAAAACGTAGACATTGGTAGAGAGGTTAAAAATAAAATAAAGGCGGAGGATAAAAATAAAATCGATAGCCACGGGTTTCCCGGAGCCCGTCCCCGCCTGCAGGGAGGTTACCTAAGAGTTGAGAGTAATTATGTGCCACGAAAATAACATCGGCCTGGGCCGAGGCGGCCAAGGAAGCGCTGCCCTCCCCACCGCCAGCCGGTTTTAGGTGCAGCCTGGGCTCAGGGATCTGAGCAGCGTGGGTTCAAGTCCTGACTTCTCTCCCGGCTCCGACAACCCTTCACAGCTGTCCCCATGGGTAAGGACAAAACCTTGGCTATTGGAATTATTTCCAGAAGGCAATGTGAGGAATGCCTAGAAAGAGGTTCTAAAATATACATAAAAAGGTCCCGCCCCGCTGGTATGGCTCAGTGGTTGAGCGTTGACCCAGGAACCAAGAGGTCACGGTTCGATTCCTGGTCAGGGCACAGGTCTGGGTTGCGGGCTCCATCCCCAGTAGGGGAGCGTGCAGGAGGCAGCCGATCGAGGATGTTTCTCTCTCATCTGTGTTTCTATCGCTCTATCCCTCTCCCTTCCTCTCTCTAAAAATCAATAAAAAACACATTTAAAAAAAAAAAAAGAAGGTTCCTTCATTCAAATGAGAAAAATCCCCGTGCAGATGCCCAATGCACAGGTCTAATGACAGTGGTAGATATAAGATTTAGGTCTTCAAACTGGATCTAAAATAAAATCTAGCAAAGCCAAGCGGCTGGGGGTAGAAAAGGGAAGGGATTGGAGGAGGGAGGCGGTCCAAGCGTGGAGCTGCACTATTAATCTAGGCCTACAGGGGGCAGAGGTGCTGCAATGGGAAGGGCGAAAGCCTACATACTGGTAATTCTTGACCCTTCGCAGACACCGTACCCAGTTTCCTCCGGGGGAGGGTTTAATTGCCCGGAAACGGAAGTTACGTTCTTTTTCGCCCTCTTCGCCTCTGGCTGCTTGTTGTAAGTACCTCTTGGGCGGCACACAGGGAATAGTGGGGATAATCCGAGGTAATCCACGGCCGAGTGAAGTCTTCGGACCCCCGGCCTGGGTCAAGGGTGCGAGGAAAGAGGATGGAGTGCACTGGGGCCAGCATTTCGGGGGGTCGGGGAGGGAAAGCGGGGGTCCCTGTTGGTCCCCGCGCCTTGTTCATGCTAATGTCTGTCCTCCCCGCAGGCGCCGGCCGAACGCTCCGTGCCTCGCAGCCATGGTGAGTACGGCCCCTGCCTGAGACCTTCCCGGGGAGGCGGGGGCCCCGGGGCGAGGGTCTCCGGTGGCCCGAGAGGGGCCGGGGACGCGACCGTCGCCATTATGTCTGGCCAGCAGCTCATGCCCCGTTTTCTCTGTGTCGCAGCCTCGCAAGATTGAGGAGATCAAGGACTTCCTGCTCACAGCCCGGCGGAAGGATGCCAAATGTGAGTGGTCGCTCGGGGGTGCGGGTGGGAAGGATCGCGTTGGCGTGGAGCGGCCCGCGCCCCGGGAGCATCTTCCCAAACGCCAGGCGGGAGGCCCTTTAATAGTAAACATTTTTAAAAATCGCTCCCTCGTGGCTTGGGTTTGGGGCTCTGAACGGAAGCTTTACTGGGTGAACGTCTGCCAGTGCGTGTCCCGCAGACCCGGGATTGGTGCTTGCAGGTTCGGTTCTGGGCTGAGTGCAGGCCCTGCTCGCGGGGAACTTTATTTACTAAGTAGTTTCACCCCTGCGGGTCTTCGTGTCTCGGGGTGTACAAGGGGGAAAGGGACGATGCATCAGAAACATCAGGGCGGGCCTCTGCTTGCTGTGCGCTGGCCCCTGGTGCCCGGGTGGGTATTCTCATTCCTGCACTGGACACAGGGGTCCTGCCGTTACCCCTTCATTGTAGTTAAAGGGGGTCCGGGGACTTGCGCTTAATGCAAGATAGAGCGTGGATTCATGCGCTGTGTTAACCCAGAGTCGTCTTTTTTCTGCTCTATAAAAGCTTCCTCTCCCCCTGAGGGTTCTCGCGAAGGGAAAGTTAGATCTTTTGTGGTCGTGGGGCCGGGACGGGCTGGGAGCCGGTCCTCGCTATGCTTCTTGTCTCCACGGGAGGAAGTGATGTCGGGAGAGCCTTTCAGCGGGAAGGCGAGGGTCCTGTTTGTGTCCCTGGGACCTGCCGCAGGCTGCGCCTTTGACCCTCTGGTAACTGGAATGAGATGGGTGTGGGGACCACAGGTGCCAGGGTGGCCCTGTTGGTGTGCTGTCCTGCGATGAAGAGGGGGTGATCTTCGTGTCAGTTTTAGTTCAGACCAGGGAATTTGGGGTCGCTGCCTGGCTCAGTCCCGGCTCTAGCGATAGCGGTGGCGAAGGTAAGCATGACACCATTTCCTTGTGTTGAGGGGTGACCGTGTATGAAGATCCATTAGAGACTTTAATGCGTTGGAGAAATGAGACCAAGTCCATTGATTCGTTTGCATTTTAATTCTGTTTGGGGGCCTGATTCTAGACTGTCCTGTGAAGACGGGTCATGGCCCCCTGGACAGAATAGGGCATTTTTTAATTCTATGATGTACCGTGTACGTTTCACTGCTAGGAAGTACATTCCCATTGCATCTCCAAAACTCTTGATCTTGCAAACTGAAACTGTGCCACTAAATCAGTTTGACTGACCTAGGGACCTCTTAAATGAGATCAGACAGTGTTTGTTCTTTGTGACTGGCTTTCTCATGTAGCATAACGTCCTGGAGGCTGAGTCACCCCTGGTATGGGTGACCACACTGTTTATCTGTTCATCCTGCTGCAACATGGAGGGCTTTCCACCCTTTGGGGTATGCACCTGTAGCTGGAATTAATGCATCGTGTGATGATGTAGAATGCACGTCTTTTAAGAGATCCTATACCTCACAAGTGCTATAGGTGTACAGCAGGCGCTAGGGCTGATGCAGCCACTTTAGTGAAGGCGGCCAGTGCGTGTGCCGGCTGAGCCACCGTGCCTCAGCTTCCTGCTCAGTGCCCTGTCCCTGTAGCAGCTGTTGGCAGAAACGGGGTTGTGGTACAAGCTGACCTGTGCTGCTGCTGTGACATGCTGAGTGCGTGTCTGGTCAGGTGCTTGGGCTGAGCACAGGAGCCCTGTTTGGTCCTTACCCCCTGCCTCTTGATTGGCCTTCATGTTAACAGATCCTGCGGGCGAGCGCCTGAGCTGTCTTTAAAGAAGTTGGGATGCGGGGTGTGATGTCCCTGAAAAGACTGGCCCTCGGAGAAGCAGTTGTCTTCCAGAAGCCTGACCAGACTCCCCAGATCTCACACCCTGCACTGGGGTTGGGCTGCAGTTGGGGCTCCTCGCCGTCTGAGTGCGGGGCCTGAAATAGAATTCGGAGGCAGTGAAGAGCCCAGAAACAGGCTCCGTGTCAGTTTTAGGAAAAGTGTGAGCGCACACTCACTGCTCTTTCCCATCGCCCCCGAGTGGAGCGGCGAGTTCTGGTCCCAGCAGATAGCCCATCTCCTTGCTTTATAAACTGCTTCCTTCCCTTCAGAAAATAAGACGGGGACAGTGTTCTAGGGTGTGTTCAGCGTACAGATACATAGACAAGCCGTGAAGGTCAAGCCCCAGGTGCTTGAGAATTAATAAACGGGAAAAGCGGGTTTCCGGCGGTTTTTGAAGATTGGGGTCATAGAGGGCAGCTTGTTTTCTGTTTCGACGGGACAAGCACAGCTGTGGCCGTGGTTGTGGTCACAAGTGCCACTTTCTGCGTTTGTATGAAGCAGGTGAACCATGTGATGTCTGGTGCAATTAAATTACTGATTTTGGTCTGTTTGGTAGCTGTCAAGATCAAGAAAAATAAGGATAATGTGAAGTTCAAAGTCCGGTGCAGCAGATACCTGTATACCTTGGTCATCACGGACAAAGAGAAGGCCGAGAAGCTGAAGCAGTCCCTGCCCCCGGGTGAGTGAGCGGGATTGCTGGGCAGGCGCGCAGGCTGGGCGGTGCACGTGTCGCCGTCCTATTCATGAGTAGTGCCCAAGGAGAGGCAGGTCCATTTTGTGGTCTAAGCCTCTGCTCTTGCCACTGTCATGCGAGCGTGGTGATCTACAACGCGGTGGCCAAGGCGAATTTGTTTCCCTCTTTCATGCTTTTCTAGTGCAGAATAGTAACAGCTCACACTTACTCTGCCTCATTTCATCCCACCAGGCAGATGCTGGTTTTGAGGAAACTGATTAAGTACCATAGGCCCTGAGCGTGTGTTAGACAAAGGGCCACCCTGGGGTGGAGGAAGCCCCCCAGGGAGCACCAAGCAGCTCCAGAGGCTGCCTGTCCACCGTGAAAGTTAGCCGGTACTGCTCGCGTGTGAGAGCTCGGCCTTGTGGGAGCACGCTGGGCCCCTTTATAAAGGCTGACAGGAGTTTTTTTGTGTGTTTTTTTTTTCTTTTTATCAAACACTAAATATTTTATGCAGAACCTCCTGGTGGACTTAATGTCTGAGCTTTGTGAGCCTTCTTAGCTCAAGAACAAACCCAGACAAGCAGCGTGACTCTGTCTTCTGATGCCTCGCGTTTGCCTCTCTTGCTCTAGGTTTGGCGGTGAAGGAGCTGAAGTGAACCCGACATGCTGATCTGTATTAAAACGTTAAAAATCTTCTCGTGTGTCTTGTCTTTGAAGGCCAGAAGGGAAATGTCATGGGTTGCTAGACTCTGGTGGGGATGGGCTGGGGGTCCTGGTGGCAGCTTCCTTGCATCCCTGATCTTGGGCTGTGGTCCCAATGGACAGAGAAAGCTGTTTTGTTTGAGCCTAAGTTTGAACATCAGTAGATGGCAGTAGGCAGAAGAGCCGGGTGTTTGTGGAAATGAGCCAGCATCACTCCTTTAGATAAAAGGAGCTCCCTGATAATGAAAAGGCTGGTGGAAAGGAGTTGATTAGCCTTGGAAATGGTTGCAAGCGAAGCCTTGGTCCTTGGAATGTAGCCCCACTTTCATGTCCATGTCCTCCGCCCACCACAGCCCCCGGGGCAGGAGGGGCGTGTCATACTGAGAAACTGTCCCCCAAGGGCTGCTCACGGGGACCTCAGGAGCAGGGCGCTGCAGAAGGTGAACGCAGGTGCGAGGGCAATTTGGAGCCGGGCTCAGGGAACCTTAAAGCTGAGAACTTGAGTGTGTGTTAGCCCAGCAAAGAGGAGCCAGGCCTCCAGGCAGTGGGGCAGAGATGGAGTTCATGGGGCTGGTGGGTGTGTGGATGGGCCAAATCCCAGCATGAATGGCTATTTAGGTCCAGCCAGGCCTGACTGGGATTAAATCCTGGTTCTGCCCCTTGCCCACCTGCTTGTCAACTGAGCGTCCTGAAGAGTGCTCACAGCTTGGAGCAAGGCTACTCCCCGGTGAGGTGACAGGCCAGCACAGGCTGGGGCTCCTAGACCCTTGGCAGGGACGTGTCCCAATATTGCCTCACTTTCCAAATTGTATGGCAAATGCCCATACTAGAACTTTGTTTTGTTGTAAGGGTTAAATTAGGTACTGGTGAGGATTTAGAAGTGCTCTTGTAAATTTGGGAGATGGAGGTGGTGGTCGTGTCAGCATTGACCACAAGATGGAGACATGCTCCAACAGATAAACCCTTGACCAGGCCAGTCTGGAAATGGTTTACAAGTAGCTAAGAGCCTGAGGCTTGATTTTTCTGTAAGTTTTCAGGGTGTTTGAATTGGGTCCTGAAGGACATGGCTTCTATTCCGAGTGCTCAGTGACCCGTAGCCCCAGGCCACTTTCAGTGGCTTCAGTCCTCCCCATTCTTTTAACATCGGTGCCCACGAGGAAGGGTGTGCCGCTCTGGCTCCCTGTGTCTGGCACATTGTCCAGAGACTAGCCCCGGCTCCTAGGAGACAAGCCCTCCATGGCCACAGAAGGCAGCCTTTCGTGCAAAGTTCTCAGCTCTGGCTTGTGCCTTGCAGTCATGGGGCCCAGCTGATCCCGAGATGAAGCTGGTTTGAGGCACAGGCATGTGTTAGGCCTTCCAGTGGTTGGTGCCAGCCACCGCCCTGCTGACGTCAGCTCTCGGTTTGGGAGGGCTTGTTCTGGCTGTGCCGGGCAGGCCATGGGCCTGTCTCACTTCATCTCCCCAGGAGGCCTGTGTGTTCAGCTTCTGCTTCATTGGCTCACCTTTCTGAGCCGCTGGCCTCCAGGGATGCAGCCAGAATACTGTCTAGCTGGGTGCAGACTGGCCAAGCAGGTTTGGGTATCCCACTGTGCCCATCACCGCGCTGCTGGCCCCAAGGGAGTTTTTGCAGTTGCTGTCCTCAGTGGGTGAGCAGGCCTTCCCCTTCCCCCACCCACTCCCTCGGGCCCCATCCCAGCTCTGGAAAGGCTGCCCTATACCCCTTTCAAGGTCGATCCTAAAGGCAAGACACCCTGCCACTCCACAGGAGACAGACCCCTCCCACTGGGGGTCCCTTGTCGTCCTTTCCCTCCTGGAGGAATTCTGAGTCCTCTAACTTGCAGGCCCTTTGGGAGGCTGCAGCTGTCACCTTCTGTGCTGTTGACATGGAGGAAGGGGAACCAGCCTGTTAGAGATGCCCCCTGAGGGCCCCACACAAATACTCCAAGCCCATTCTCTGCAGCCAGCAGTGGCCGCTTCAAAGACCAAAACCCTTACCATGTGTGATGTGTGCTCTGGCTGCTGCCGACCTTTGTATTTAAAAGTACAGTCCCTGGCCAGGTTGCTCAGTTGGTTAGAGCGTTGTCCCGACATGCCAGGGTTGCGGGTTCAATCCCTGGTCCGGGCACATACAAGAGGCAACCAATGAAGGTGGAACAACAAATTGATGTTTCTCTCCCTCTCTAAAATCAATAAATAAAAAATAAGTGAAAATATATATAAGTCTTTATTCTTATGAAGGCATTTATTTTAAAGTAAGGCTTATTGGGTGTAACTTACAGTGACATTCACCCTTTTTGGTGTGCAGTTATGTGAATGTTGACATTTAAAGTGTTACTGCCACTGCAATCGAGTGTTTCTGTCACCCCTAAGGGCCCTCTTGCACCCCAGCCGCTGACCTGTTCTCTGCAGTTTTCCAGTCTTTCCTCCTTGTCACTCCCCTGACTCGGTTTGCACTTGCCCAGCGTGGTCCCTGATCTCATATCATAGTCACTGCCCCTCTGCTCTGAATCCTCCCTGAGTTGCCTCCTCTCCGTCATCCTTCAGCTCTCACCTCATCTCATTCTCCAGGAAACATCCTGGACCACCCTCCCTCCCCCCAGACTCCATCCCCCTCTTACAACAGGGCCTATGTGGGATCAAAGGCTGCCCACTCACCTATTAGATTCAGACCCCATGCAGACAGGAATCTGTGTCTTATTTATCACTGTGTCCCTTAGAACAGAGGGTGTTCCATCCAAATTTCTTGAATGAAAGAAAACCCCTGTGAGAGAAACTTGGTCTCCAACTTTTTGTGCCCCAGCTCTGGGCATGCGCAGATGAGATGGCCCAGCCATGTTCCTGGAAAACTGACACAGACCGACAACCAGGAGGAGAGGCCGGGACACAGGACTCCTTCCCCTGGCCTCTGTGGGGCCGCTGTGGGCTGTCCACGGGTGTTTGCAGGTGTTTGCGGACTCCCGCATCCAACTAGTTCCTGGAGCCAGGAACCTGGGAGTTTGCCCCAGTCGCTACTGCCCGTAGGCAGGCTGCCAGGGCCCAAGCCCCATCCCTTCAGGACCCCTTCCACTCCCATCTCCCCAACCCCAGGCTGCCCTTTGCCCTGCCCTCCACCTGCCGGCCCAGCGTCCTCCGGTCACGCCGCGCTGTTTTCAGGTGCAGAACCGTGGCCCTCTGCTGCCTGGGGCCTCTGTTGACCCTCAACTCCAGGGAAGCGCCTCCGAGGCTATCAGATCTGCGGCTGCCTCCGCGGTCCTATCAGCTGACCCTGCTCCGCCTTTGCTTTTCTCCAAAGCACCCCTAACGTCTCTCCGTGCGTCTTTGCGCGTGGATTGTTGCCATCCGCCCACTGAGATGCAGTACCCTACGAGGGGGGGTTCTGTCTGCTTTTGTTCACGACAGAACAGTGCCGGCACACAGTAGGTGCTCCGCTCCCCTCCCTTCCCCTGGGGCAGGCCCTCCCTCCAGGAGGCCTGCACAGTCCCGCCTGCTGGGAAGAATCACGCGGCTTTCCTTTGTCCCTAGTGCCCCCCAGGGGACAACTACTAAATGTTGCCCCCTTCTGTCCCCAATCTGTCAGTTCACCACCCCCAAAAGCCCTAAAACGGCCAGCCTCCCCTCCAGTGCCACGACTGCTAGTGCACCCATTGACACCTTATACCCTAGATTTGATAATAAGTAAGTAATGAGAAGCGGGGACTTAGAGAGTAACTAGGAAGAAACCGATTTAGGAGCGTTTGGAGGCTGTTTTCACTTCTTCCACCTTTTTCGCCTCGGCCAGGACAGATCCCAGATCACAAAAGGGTTCTTGGGCGGGACGCCCTGCAGAAAAGCGGCGCGATCTGG
>NW_005355708.1:193147-208594 GCF_000412655.1 Myotis brandtii | reverse complement strand
AGCGAGGAGCGAGGGGCTCTCGGCTGAGCCATGCCGGCCGCACGCGTGGAGTACCTCGCGCCCTGGTGGGTGGTGTGGCTGCACAGGGTCCCGCACCTCAGCCTGCGCCTGCAGTGGGTGAACAGTACCTTCAACCCCCGCGATGAGGATTACCGGGAGGTGAGTCTGCGCCGCCCCAGACCCGGCCACCTCCCCAGCCGACCACTCTCTGCCAGCCTCCCAGACCTCCCCCTCCACCGCAGCCCTTTCCCTCCACCCTCCTCCCCTTCCCCCTGGACCCTCAGCGCTCGGCGCTCCCGTCTGGGAACCTCGTGGGCCGGGAAAACTGGACATGAGGAGTTCAATCAGTGGTGGGAAGGGGAGGAGGGGTGCGGAGGCTGCCTGCGGGGGTGGAGCTGAGCGCGGAGGGGGAGGCCCGCGAGGGGCGGGGTTGGGACCTTTGTGCCAGAGCCCGGGTAACTCCTCCGTGCCCGACTCCGGAGTTTTCCTTCTGGGGCTTCAAGAAAAGCGCTCTCTTTCTGGGCGACCTGGGAGAAGTTTGGGCAGAAACTAACTGGAGTCTCCCCAGTTGGGCCCGCAGCACCCCTCCCCTGTCCCGGCCCACAGGGTGGGAGCGGCGGCCCACACCTCTTCCTGGGCCATCCTGGAAGGCTGCGGGGCTGGGGGCGGGGGCGAGGGTCCCCACAGGCGCGGGGATGTCTGGAGGAAGGACGGTGGCCCGGGTCAGCCCCATCTCGCCAGCGTCAGCCTCCCGGACAAACACCCTTCTATACCCTGGGTTTTCGGGGTCTTAGCCCACCACCTCCCTTCTCCTTGCACTTCTGCCATTTCTCTGTTGTGCTGGCCCTTCGCCCTGCGGTCTCTGTACCCCACAGGGGGAGGGGTACCCCCCAGACTTCCCCGCCCAGGCTGAGCTACAGAAGCTCCCCACCTTCTCAAGTCTGGCCTGGCCCAAGTCAGTGCTCTGCTGGGTCACAGATTCGGGCTGCAGCCCTGGCGGGGCCCATTTGTTCAGAGCTATGGGCCCATTTCGGGACTTTGACCCCCGCGGCCTCCGCCTGCAGTCAGGTTCTCGGGCACTGTTTCCGGTGTGGGGCCAGTCAGGCCTGCAGGAGGCTGAGCCTGGAGCCGGCTGTTCGCCTCCTGCCCGCCGGGCCTTTCTCCTGCAGGCCTGGGAATGGGGATCCCCACCGGCAGGTGTGCAGTGTAAGTGGACTGGGAGTCTAATAATAACCCCTGTGGCTTCCCCGGCCCTGCCAGAACCCGGAGAATCTGGACCCTCCCGGCCTGGCTCCCTTCCCTCCTAATCTGCGCTTGCCCCGCCCTCTCCGAGAGCCCCGCCCCTGGAAGTCAGGGTCCCTGAGAACGCCTCTGCCTGGGGCAGCTCTGGGGGATCCCCCGCCCCCACTGAACGCACGGGGAGAGGCGGATATGATTTCAGGGACAGCTGTGTTGCGCTGTGTGTTTGTCCCAAACCCTGCGTCCCACATCCTGCACCTGGGATCTCCCACCACAGCTTTCTCCTCCCGGCCCGGCCGGGGAGATCTAAACTCCTCTCTGGACCAAGCAGCCCCGGGCGGGGTGGTGGGCACTCCCTCACCCGCAGGCTCCCAGGGACAGCACGTGTGTCCAGCAGCCCTGACTAGCACGGCCGGAGCCTGCCCACCCCCTCAGTCCCATGGAGAGGTGGCGTCTGACCAGAAGGCCCCACTCACAGCCCTGCCCCTCTCCTCCCAGGGTTTGGACCTGGCACACTGTGCTGGGTGTCAAGTGACTCCAGAGGGCATCCCCTTCCCCTGGGCCACTGCTCCTGGCAGCCGACACACGGCCCCACCCCCGTGCTCCTTGTCCCAGTCAGGCCTCCTGAGGACACTGGGTGGGAGATGAGTGGGATGAGCTCGGCCAGGGTGGGCAGTGGCTCTGGCTGTCATTGAAGGTGGGTCCCATGCGGTAAGTTCTGTTGTCGGACCACTGTCTCCCCCAGAGATCCCCTTTCTCCTGAGAGGCAGTCACAGCCAGAGTCAGGCAGCAGGCGGCTAGCACCCTGGATTGGGCACCTTCTGCCGCCACTCATCTCGGCGCTCAGCAAACTTGATCCGAAACAAGCTCTCTGCCAGCCTCGGGTGGCGTGATGACCAAGGCAGCCAGGGCCGGGGCCGGGGCTCCGCCGTGCAGCTGTCCGGGTTGGAGTCCCAGTTCTGTCGCTTACTGTGTGACCTGTACCTCTCTGAGCCTCGCTTGTCTCACCTGCACGTATTAGGCCAGATGTCCCATGCAACATGCTTAGTACATAGAGGGTCCCATAGCACATAGTAGGACCCCAGACACTGGTGAGCTAATGTACTGAAATGCACTGATGTCTTAGGCTCCACAGTGCTGTGCAATGCTCACTGCTGCTACAGTCACCGTGCGGGCGCCACGAGCGCTTCCTGTCCCCGCTCCTGCATCAGCAGACCAGCGCTCTCGGGACACGCATGAAGAAGCAGCGGTGCTTGTAACTGTATATTCGGGACCTGCATGAAGCAGCAGTGATATTTTTGTGCTTCGGCATGTACTTTCATGTCTTAACTTTGGGTGCTTCTGCTTATGGACTCCCCAGAGGGTGCCAATGTGTGGGCGCAGGCCAGGGGAGGGGGCAGAGTGGGGGCTAGACCCAGAATGACAGGCTCACCCCACTAACCCCCTCTCCGACTTGGGGGCAGGTCTCAGGGGGAGAGGCCAGGCAGGGAGCCAGGAAGGGTTTGGGCGAGCCAAGGTTGGGATGAGGAAGCACCATTCATCCAGCCTAAAGGTTGAGTCATGGTCATCGGACAATCACGCTACACCCCCACCACCCCCACTGCGCCCCGGGAGAGGGTGGGAGGGCAGGCTGGGGGGTGCTTAACCCTTCCCAACCCGTGGGCTCCAGCTGCCCCAGCCTCCCCGCTAGGCTGGCTCACTCTGTCTCCTATGGTCTGCGGGTAAAGGGGGCTCAGGCTGTTACCCGGCCCCCTGAGTGCAGAAGCCCCTGGGGGTCCAGTCCTAGCCTCAGGATTCCCAGAATGCAAGTGGGTCACTGCTGCCCCCAGCTTGGGGCCTGGATTTCTGCTCTGGGTTTCTCAATCCAGAACTCACCAAAGTCACTTAAATGAGGAGAGGCTGGGACCGAGGGGCTGTGGGCAAGGTGTTGGGGTGGGAGGGGAGGTGGTGGCTGCAGGGCACTGGGAGGGCGGGTGACATGGGAAATTGTCCTGTCCAGGCTGTCAGAGCAGGACGGTGTGTGAGCCGAGCTCCTGGCTCCCTCTGGGCCGCTTTCTCCCTCTTCCATCCTCCCTCACCCCGTGCACATGGGGACCTGCCGGCTGCTCAGAAACAGGACTATAATTGCCTGTGAGAGGCCGGCAGGGACACGGAGGTGGGGAGGTGGCTGTGGGAACCGTCCTGCTGGTTAGCCCTCCACTTCCCTCCTCCTCCTCCCGCACCTTCCTCCTTTCCTCTTCCCTTCCCACCACCTCCTTCTCTCCTAACCCTCTGCCCCATCCCCCCTGTCCTCCCAGCCCAGAAGTAAACCACTAACAATGCCCACCCTCTGAGTTTGGGCTTCCCAGCCCCGCCCCCTCCTGCCCCGGGCTGACTGCATTATCTGTGACCTCATTGTGGCCAGATGCCCAGCTCAGAGAGGCCCCCAGCCCAGGCCTGCAGCCTCAGCCTCTGACTTTCAGAATTATCTCCCCCTTGGACCTGAAGGGTCCCGGCATCTCCCCCACCCTGCTGATTGCCGCCACCAGCATGGGGTCCCCGAAACAAACTCTGGTCCCAACAGCTCAGACTGGAGCCCTGGGGGTTCTGGACCAGGACCCACTGGGGGGCACGTGGGAAGCTGGGTGAGGCTATCCCCTCAGGAGCCTGACTGACAGCCAGGTCCAGCGCTGGCTGGCGGCCACCAGTCCTGGTGCCATCTGGCGTCCATCTGGCTGCATCAAGAGATCGGAGGGCATGGAGTGGGCACAGGCCTCCTGGCAGACAGCAGCTCCCTTTACGGGACCCTGACTAGGCCTGAGTCAGCACCTCCTACCCCTTCAGAATTCTGGGCTTTGCTGCCACCATTGGCACTGGGGTCGCTGTCCCATTCAGGATACGGTGAGAGGGACCCCATGGGGTACATCCCGACATCTCCCCTCCCCTAGCACAGTGCTGGCTCCTGGCTTCTCTGGATGGACCCGGCACCTAGGACAAGGCTCGGAGGAAGCAGGTCCGCCAGACCATCCCTTCCGGGGCCTGGCCCCGGTCCCACTGAACCCCTGAGATGTGCCTCTCCCTGCCTGTCTCCCTCAGTCACTTGTCACCCTCAGCCCTCCCTGCCAGCAGGTGCCTCCTGCCTTGTGGGGTTCTGAGCGTCTCATCGGGCAGGGCCTCATCCGTGTCCCTCCAGGCGTGTCAGCCACACACCCGGGGCTGGCCTGCCGCCGCCCCCCACCCCACACCTCCCCTCAGCGGGTCCTCCCCGACCCCCCCAGCACCCGTGTCTGGAGGAGGGTGGCAGACGCACTACTGGGCCTGGTTCCTACACCCACAGCCCTGTGGGCGCTCCAGGCCCGAACGCAGGGCTCTTCCCAGACCCGCAGTAGGACCAGCGCTGACTCCATGGCTCTCCCTCTGCAGTCGCTGCTGTTCCTGGGGCTGGTGGCCGCCGTCTGCCTGGCCCTGAACCTCCTCTTCCTTGCGGTTTACCTGGTGTGCGCGTGCTGCTGCAGACAGGCCAAGCAGCGCAAGTCCTGCTGCGTCACCTGGTCGGCCGTGGTGGCCGGGCTCGTCTGCTGGTGAGTGTCCCTCCGCACTGGCCTCATGTGTGCGGCTCGGGGCTCAGTGTGCAAGAGGGCGAGGGGACGCGGTGGATGGGAAGTGGGCCTGCCCACCGCGTCTTGCCCGTGGTTAGCCCATGACCGTGACACCCCTTCCTCACTCTCCATCATCAGCCCCCCAACAAACCCCAAGCGGCGGGTTCATCAGCTTTCTGGCCACGTCCTCCTGATGGAGCTCTGGGTACCTCATGGGGAGCCTGTCCCTGGGTGAGCGTTGTCCCTTTTCCTGCCAGGCGGCGGGAATCCGATGCCCGGAGAGGTGATGGGGCCTCGGGTGTGCCGCTCCCCCTGCCCAGCAGTTTATTGGGTGGCACACGCGAGCAGAGGGCACCTGCTCTCCGAGTCCCTGTCCCCTCCCAGCCGCTGCCTTGAGTCTGAGGTTAGAGAAAGTCTGACTCCAGCCCAGATCAGTCCATCTTCTCGCAGAATCAGTAGCTCTTAGTGCCCCAAAGACTCTTCTTTCGGATGCAGAAGTGAGGGTTTCTAACTTCAGGCCGGAGCCCGGGCTGCCCGGCTGTGTCTATGCGCTCCCCTGTGTAGCTGGTTGCGTTATTCTTGTTTTCAATCTCCAGGGGTTTTTCCAAAAGCCTCAGGTCTACCCTGAGACCTCCTGGGTGGCCACCCTCAGGGGATAGAGTCCCGTAATGCTTAGTGTCCACTGCATCACAGAACCCATAGCGGAGTGATTCCGGCAGGAGGGCATGCAGACGGGACACCGTGAGCCTGGGAGTGAGGATGTGGGTTCTCACCCCAGGAGCCTCACCTGTTAGGGCACATTCAATGTCCAGTCCTGCCTGCAGCGACGCAGGGGTGACAAAGCGCTGAGCACATGGGCGGGGCCTGGGCTGGGGGAGACAGGCGGCCAGGGCCCAAGTCCTAGGCGTAAAGGAGAGTCCAAGCCCGGGTCAGGAGTTTGCAGGCGCCTGGGGTCCCCGCAGAGAGGAGCTCCTTCAAAGTAACCATGGCTCCGGCAAGCTGCTCCTGGGACTGAGCCCACAAACGTGAGCAGGAGAGGCGGGACGTGAGACAGACAGTCAGACAAAGGAAGTGCTGACGCACAGGGGGCCCTGACTTTTTAAAAACACGACAAAGGACAGAAGAACACTATGGAACAGTAAGAATGACTCCGGAGGTTCAGATCTCATAACCTGCCGTTGAAGGGAAACTACACAGGAGCGTGCAGTGCGCTTGGCGTGTTCTACACGGCATTTGTGCCGGGCAAGAGGGAGCCAGTGGTGAGAAGGATGGCACTGTACCGGGAAGGGCCCAGCCCAGCCCACACTGACACATGGGCACACGGCTGGCACCCTGACCTGCACTTTTTAAAAATATATATATATTTGTTGATTTCAGAGAGGAAGAGAGAGATAGAAACATCAATGATGAGAGAGAATCATTGACTGGCTGCCTCCTGCACGCCCCCCACTGGGAGCCTGCAACCCAGGCAATTGCCCTTGTCCGGATTCGAACCTTGGACCCTTCAGTCCCCAGGCCTACTCTCTATCCACTGAGACAAACCAGCCAGGGCCTGACCTGCACTCTTAATGGGAACACTGAGCTAGGGTCAAGGCACCTGGAAGGTTCCTGTCACAGTCTCCCAGGGTTCCATCCTAGCTCCTGTCGTGTTTGTAGAAAGAGGAAACATCATGCACGTATGCATGTGTGTGTTCGTCACCCCACCCCCAGGATTACTGTTTTGAATGAAAACTCAGGAGGCTCCTTAATGAGGCTGCTTATGGCCCCCAGGGGTGTGGGTGAGAAAAATGCCGTCGGTGACAGAGGCGGGATCTGAGATGATTTGTTCCGCCTGGAATGCTGGACCAAAACCAACCACATGAAATTTCACAGAGATAGAGTCAAAGCTCTACTATTGGTTCAAACAAAACAAACACCCATTCAGCGCTGCAGAAGGAGGGGGGCTGGGCTTCAGGGCAGGTCCTGTGGAGAAATCCGGGTGCTTGTGGAGCACCAGGTCAGCGGTGTGGAGAGGGGATCTCAGGACATGAGCGTCCCCTCTGCCTGCCCCCCACCCTGTGCTCAGAGCTGGGTGGACAGCCTGGGCACCTCACTCAGGCCATGTTTGGGGGCAACACTGATCAGTTATAGTGGAGCCTAGAGGATGGTGAGGATGTAGACAAGGGTCTGCAGGACACGGGGCCGGCCTTAGGTGTCTGACGGGGTGTCTGCAGGATTGGAGGCTTATTCCAGGCCGACATAGAGGACCCCGAGAACTAGCGGGGGCCTGGTTCAAGGAGCGGGGCTTGGGCTCAGTATAAGAAGGGACTTTATATAGCTGGAGTCACAGCACCAGAGCTGGAGGATTTTCCTGCTGCCTCACTGCCCTGTGCTGTGGAGCGAGGCCACCAGGCCAGGGCCAGGCTGGCCCTGAACCCACCCCGGAGAGAGTGCCTCAGCTAAAGTCAAAACCCACTTCTCTCCCTGGAGAGACCAGCTCTGTTCATAATCATCAGACCTGGAAGCAACCAAGACTTCCTTCAGTAGATGATGGGTAGATAAGCTGTGGTCCATCCAGACCATGGAATAGTACTCAGCGCCAACAGGACATGAACCACCCGGCCAGCGTGGCTCAGTGGTTGAGTATCGACCTATGAACCAGGAAGTCACGGTTCCATTCCCAGTCGGCACGTGGGTTGTGGGCTGGATCCCCAGTGTGGGGCGTGCAGGAGGCAGCCGGTCAATGATTCTCATCATTGATGTTTCTAACTCCCTCTCACTTCCTCTCTGAAATCAATAAAAATATATTTAAAAAGAAAAGAGAAATGAGCCGTCAAGCCATGAAAAGCCACAGAGGAATGTAAATGCATGTTAGTAAGTGAAGGAAGCCGATCCGAAGAGGCTACGTGCTGTGTGTGGTTCCCACTACATGACATTCTGGAAAAGGCAAAACTACGGAGGCAGTAAAATACCAGGGGTTGCCAGGGGTTGGGGGTGGGGGATGAACAGATTGAACAGAGGATTTCTAGGGCAAGGAAAATGCTCTGTGAGATACTTAATGGAGGACGCATGTCCTTATACGCTTGTCCAAACCCGTAGCATGTTCCACCCGAGAGTGAACCTAATGCACATATGGACTTTGGGTGATACGATGTGTCCATGTAGGTTCACCAGTTATAACCAATGTCCCGTTCTGGTGGGGGGTGTTAACTGTTGACAGTAGGGGAATCTTGGTGGGGAGGGCGGGGTGAGGGAGGCAGGAGGTATATGTGTAGTCGCTGAACTTTCCATTCAGTTTTGCTATGAACCTAAACTACTCTAAAACAGTACATTAAAAAAGTTCTCTGGTGCCACCTCTAACTTCATCTGGGGTCTTGCCCATAGTGCTGCGGTGGGCGTTGGTTTCTATGGAAACAGCGAGACCAACGATGGGGTGTACCAGCTGATCTACTCCTTGGACAACGCGAACCACACCTTCTCCGGGATCGATGCGCTGGTAAGGCTCTGGGCAGCTGGCCGGGCCGGGCACAGTGGGTGAGGTCAGTGTGGTCAGAACAAGGGCCCAGTCAGATCCCGCCCGCTCGGCCCCAGGGGAGGAGGGCGTGCTGGACTCCATTTGGGGCTGCAGTTGGTCCTGCCAGGAGCAAACAGGCAACTTCTGCTTCCCGGGCGGGAGGGGTGCCAGGGCTGTGAGGGCCAAAGGAGGAAGGCTGCTGGGCCCTGTGGGGGCGCGGGGACAGGGTGGGGTCAGATCCCACTCATCTTCAGGAGAGCTGGACACCTTCCCACTGGGCCAGGGAGGCCCTGCACTTGGAAAATGAGCCCCACGGTGTTCCTGTGTTCATATGTGGAGTATCATGAGGTCCAGGAGGTGTCAAGGGGAAAACTCTTCATAAGCAGCCAACCATGAAAGGCACGCCCGGCTGGGCGGGGCGGTGAGCTGCCGGGAGAGGCGCGATGCCCTCCGGCTCTGGCTCCCGAGTGCCAGACCCCTCTGGCCCAGCTGGGGCTCAGGGTGACGGATTGTGCTGAGGTGGCCAGAGATGTCGGACTTTACGGAACGGAGGAGCTGCTCTGCTGAGCCTTTGGCCTGAGAGACAGCAACGGGAGGGTGGGGTGTCCGGGTTTCTCAAATGTAGACCCTGGCCCCCAAGTGTGCCCACCTTCACTGGCAGGGCCGGGTCACGTGGGCTGATCTTTCAGGCAGCCCCACGGCAGCCCCGGCGCCCGAGGAGGCAGGCTCCAGGGCAGTTCTCAGGGAAACCAGTCCTCGACGTCACGCCGTTCCAGGCCCCTCTGGCCCAGCAGAGGGTGACCTCCCAGGTGGCCCATTCGTGTCAGAGCCTCTCCAGGAAAGGCCGCCCCAGCCGCAGCCTGGAACATTGTCCTGGGCTCCGCAAGAGGATGCTGAGGAGGACGCACCTCCGTGCCCTCCTCCCTTAAGCTCCTCTACGGCCTTAATCCCTCCGCCCTTCCAGGGGCTCCCCTTAAAGAGACAGCTGGGCTGCTCATCAGTGCCCCGTATGGCAGGGGCCATGGCTCCAGCCTCAGAGAACTTTCTGGGGAGCTGAGGGTCACCAGGACCCAGCTCCCCTGCAGAGCCTGTCCGTGCACACCTGTGCCCACTGGGCCCCGTCCCCGGGGACTGCGAGCTCTGCACACTGGCTGGGGCAGCGGGGCAGCCTCGTGGCTGATGCAGCGTGACCTGCACAGGAGGCCTGGGCATGACCCTGCTGCAGAGAGCTGACCTCTGCCTGGGGGTCCATGGTCTCTGCCTCTGGGGTCTTCCTCCCCCGCTCCACACACCAGCATCCGGAGCCTGGAGGAGGAACCCAGCCCCGAAAGGAGAGTCCCGGCCAGGGAAGGCCCGGAGCCGTGACCTGCACTAGCTGAGGTGACTGTAAGGAATGGCCCTTGTCTCCCGTGGGCGGCCGGAGGAAAGGAGAAAGTCCCAGAGCCTTCCCGATGGGACGCTTGAATTCTGTCCTGGTCTCGCGGGAGGAGAGTGGCGCTGTGGGGAGATGAGCGGAACAGACCCAGGCCGGGCCCACCCGCCCAGCGAGGTTGAGTGCTGGGGGCAGGTTGGCACATTCACAGCAGCCCCACGTCCCTAAACTCCCCCACGGTCCCAAGGGGAGCCTTCTGTGTGTCCCTGGGGGTCAGCCCCTCATCCTCGCTCCACCGTTCCTCAACAGTGAGGACAGGACCCCAGGCTTTGTGGCCCAGCCAGCGGAGCTGCTTCCATCCTGAGGACAGCCCCCTCCTGCCTCTGAGAGACCAGAGCTCTCCTGGGGCCAGGCTCCAGGCCTCCAGGGCTGGTTTGGGCCTTGAGGGAGGGGTGGCACCCAACACTCCTGGTACCGGTACCGAGGGCTCCAGGGGAGGCAGCAGGTCTCCAAGGGCTCCCAGATCCAAGGGGTGAAGGCCACACATCAGATAGGTGGTGTTAGCTGAGGTGCTGTCCGCGAAAGTGCCTGGTATCTACAGAGCGCCCTCCAGATCGGGGTGCCTACGATAATGAGTGCCATTATTATAACTGCTGTAATTATGTATATTACTGTAATCACCTTAAAGGGGAGAGGAGGCTTGAATTGGGGGAGGGGAGGACTTGAGGAACAGGTCAAGTGACTCAGAACGGAGCCAGAGGGAGCCAGAGCGAGGTGGGCCCTCCCGGGCTCCCTTTCCTGGGCCAAGGCCCCACGCTGGTGCCACTGAGGGAGGGAGTTGGCGGGAGGGAGTCGGGAGGGGCCGAGGCTCCAGGCTCAGGCTGGCCTAGCAGGTTCTGGATCAGCTAACGCTCTGATGTGGGGGGTCATCCAGGGTCATTTGGGAGTGCCCATGGGTCTTTCCTCTGGATCCAGTGCCCCCATCTGTGCCCCAGTGAAGGGGGCCTGGGCTCCAGTTACCCAGGGGACCAGGCCCACCTCTCACCCCTCAGAGGCTCAGCTTCAAGTAAGGGCCTTGGGCTCTACCTCCCCTGAGGCCCTTTGGGGCCAGGGTGCTTCCTCTGCTCTCACCTGGGCTGCAGCAGCCTGTGGGCAGCGCCAGGTGGGGAAACTGGGCCCAGGGCGGCCGCATTCCTGTCCCAGGTTGGAAGCTAGCACTTTCAGAGCAAGAACTAGAACCCCGGTGTCTGGTCCTCACCCTCCCCTCCGAGGACCTGAGATGGGGCTCCTCCCCCGAACCTTCCGAGGCTCCACCCCTTGGACTCCTAGGGTCTGCCCTTCCAGAAAGCTCTTTAAGGAGAGAAGCTTCCCCCTGGGGAGCTGGATAGCCTGGAGCGCTGGCCCCACCCGTTCGGATTCTGTAGGTCTGGGTGGGGCTGAGCATTTGCGATTCTAATGAGTTCCCAGCTGCTCACCCTGATGCTGCTGCTCTGGGACCACAGCTCCATCCCATATCCTATGGGACCACAGCTCCATCCCATATCCTATGGGACCACAGCTCCATCCCATATCCTATGGGACCACAGCTCCATCCTATATCCTATGGGACTATAGCTTCCACCACCTGCTAACTGGCCTGTAACTCTGCCCCAGCCTGGGGCGCTGAGCTGCCTCTGCCCCCTCGGTGGCGGGGAGCTATTCAACTCTGGAGTATCCCCCCCCCCCCCCGCTGCCTCCTGCTGGGAGCTCTGTACGGAACCTCTAAGGAACTGGGGTGGCGTGGAGAAGGGGTGCTGCGGAAGGTCGGCGCTGTGGTCTTTATTTTTGCATTGTTCTGTTTCCTACGAGAAGACAAGAGGAAGGAGAGGGCTGGCAGCTAGGTCCTGGCTTTTGTCTTTCGAGGAGGGGTTTAAGAAAATAGAGAAGTTAAAACGTGGAGCTGTGGCAGGGGGAGAAGTGGCCTCAGCTGAAGTTTACAGATCATTGTCACAGCCCTTTGCTGTCACGTCTGTAATGCAGGAACGTGAGAATACCACATAGTTCACGGCTTGTGTCTCCCGCTGCATTTAATAACGTGCCTGCGATGTGCATGTACGTTGATCTTACCGAATTAAAAAGGACAGCTTTTCGGGGTGACGTTTAGTTACTGTGTTTACTTCCACGTGGTTTTCGCCCCGTGTGAGGCTAAAAGCCGCCAAAGCCCTGAGGGGTGGGCATCTCTGCACTCCGCACCGCCTAATCCTCAGCCAGCGTGTGAGAACCGGGAGCTAGCGGGGAACCAACCAGCCGCGGACATTGAAAAACAAAACAAAACGAAACAAAGAGGGCCTTTCTCCTTTCTGGAACAGGAACTCAGAGCACAGAGCCGTGCAGATGTGAAGGCCGCCCCCCTAATCAGGGGAGTCATCTGCCTCTCCTGCTGCGCTCCGGCTGTGGGAAGCGCCTGCCCCTTCTTCTGGGTCATCTTTAGCTTCCTTCCAGGCCTGGGTTTCACACACTCCCCCTTCCAGCCGTCGTGCTGGTTGGGTTAGTGTGACGATCTCAGAACAGCCCAGCTCTGCTTCCCCTCACGGCCAGCACCCCTGCCCCTCCTCCCCCCAGCAGGCCCGCAGGGAGGGGGGTATGCGCTCGGGGCTCCGGGCTGGGTCCCACGAGGACCCTATGTCTGAGTTCCTTATCGTCGAGCCATAGACAGTCCCTACCATCGTCCCTCCCTCTGGACCTTCAAATAGCAAATTGCTTCCTTCAGGATCCGCTCAGCTCGGGGTTCTGGCGGCTCAGCCAGGGGCCTGGAGCCTGTCCGACCGCCTGCGGGACAGACGTGCAGACAGAGGAGGCGCTGGTTTCCTCCGTCAGGTGTCAGGAGGCAGGATGGGGTCTGTTAGTGCAAAGCTCCATTGTCTGCCTTCCTCGCGAGCTGGGGCTGGGAGCCCGCTCGCTGGACAACGGGCCTCCCGCGCGAGGCCTTTCCATCCTGTTGGGACGAATGGTCAGGTGGCAACAGGAACTCTGGGCTCAAAGAGATGATTCCTCGCCCTCAGAAAGAATTCGTAATCCAACGTGTTGAGAGTTTTAAGAGAATCACAGGAAGAAACAGGTTTTCGTTTGTTTCCCCGCCTGGGTCTCTCTTCAGAGGAAGGTGCTGGATCGCGGCCCTGGTCCTGGTCAGGCCGGTCAGGGCCTGTCCCCTGGAGGGAGGGACCAGAGGGCTGGGCAGGTAATGGGAGCCTCTGTCTTCCGTCTGAGCAGCAGCCTCCTGAGCCCTGCAGGGCCGGGGATGGGAGGGGTGGGGTGGGCGTGTGTGCGAGGTGCGCTCACTGACTTAAGCACAGTCCTCCGCTCCTCACAGCACTGCTCCGGAGTCAGGGTCCAGAGCTACACCCTCTGGCTTCCTCCTGCCCCAGGGCCAGATTCCCACCCCAGCCTCTCCCCAGGTGTCCGGAACCACCCAGAAGATGGAGGTGGACCTAGAGCGGCACCTGGCCCGGCTCAGCGAGATCTTCGCCGCCCGGAGCGATTACCTCCAGACCCTGAAGTTCATGCAGCAGAGGGCGGACAGCGTCATCGACCAGCTGTCAGGGGTGCCCGTGTGGACGGAGGTCACAGCCCAGCTGACCCAGCTGGCCGACCAGACCGGCTACGTGGAGTACTACAGGTGAGGGGCCCGCGGGGGCTGCACTGGCTTCCTTCTTCCGAGCCTGCGTCCTGGGCCCTGGCAGGGAGGTGCCCCAAAGGTCTTCATGAGCCATTAGCTGAAGTGAGAGAACATGAGAGCTCGCAGGGCGAGTGCTGGGCCTTAGACCAGCCTCCTGAGACAGACAGGCGCCGAGGCCCGTGAGGGCGGTGCTAAGCCAGGACCCAGCGTGGACCTCCCGGTACACAGCATGGGGCTCCCGGGACCAGCATGCTCCCTGGCTGCTGCTGGGTCAAGTGCAAGTGGTTGACAGTTCCTCACCTGCCATGGTGTGTGGGGCAGGGGGCCAGGGACATGGGGGCCTCTTTGCCTGCACGGAGCCTCCCCTGATGGCAATGTCTTAGCAAGCCCAGAGGTGCCCCCAGCTGGAGTGGTGGGGGCTGGGGGACACCACCCCCCCCCTTTGCCATACTCGGGTGCAAACTCATCCCTACGTCACCTATTCTTTGGGGGCCCGTTTATGTCTCCCTGCCTCCCCATTCCTCAGACCCCATCCCAGGTGAGGACGCTGGGCACTGGTCAGCTGAAGGGTCTAGTGAAGGTCACTCTGGGAGAGCCAGGGAGGGTGGCAGCCATCTGTCTGGCTGGGTGTCTCCTGGCTGAAGGTGGCACCCACTCATGAAGTCACTGCACCCAGGCCCAGCACGGAGGAGGCTCGAGGGCAGAACAGATAAATGAACCCTGACCAAGAAGTGTCAGCTCTTTGGACCTCCTCCCCCCCAAGTCGTTGACTCCTTTTCAAGCCATTTGCAAAGGTCAGAGCCTTTAGCCCAACATTGCACAATTTACTCTGGCTTTCTGGATTCGTTTCCCCTTTGTGGGAAAGCCCCACCCCAGGCTGAACGAAGCCAGAGACCTCCCTGCCCTGGGCTCTCGCCTGCCCGGGGTAAGAGATGGCAGGGCCCTGCTGAGAGGCAACACATGAGGTCTTGGCTCCAGATAGCGAAGTTCCCCCCACCCCCACCCCTCCGCTCAGCAGCTGCCCAGCCAGCCCCTGCACTAGATGGGTGATGGTGTGCAACAGCGCCTTTCTCCCAGGTGACGGAAGGAAACTGCCAACTCTGAGGACTGGCTGTGACCCGTGACCCCAAACAGTGACCTCTGAGAGACAGTCATTGCTGAGCCTTCGCAGTCTTTTTGTCACGTGGGGTCAGGAGGGGTAGGGCGCAGGCGTCCATTGTGACCTGCCGTTCTCTGAGAGGACCTAGCAGAGGACCTCGTGCACTCGAGGGCCTGACATGGGCATTTTGATAATGACAAGGATGAAATAAGTCAGAATTTCCATATCTAATTTAAGGTAATTTTATTAAAAATGGGAGAGGAGGGTGGTGCCAACTGCACAGAAGCTATTTCAATCTGGGTGATTGACAGGGACCCCTAGAACTCCCGTCCCCAACTCCCACCCCTTGTCCGGGTCTGGGCAGCAAAGGTCTCCTCCCAGGTTAGCGCCTGCAGCTCCTGAGCCCTGAGGATGACCTGTCCCCTGTCCTCACCCCTTCCCTCACCCGAGCGGCTCTGGGCGCACTTTGTCTGTTCTTGGCCTAACCGGCCTTAGGGCTGGGGCTCCTCCAGGCACCTCCCCATCTCCGCTTTCCGGGTGGTGTAGAGCCCGGCCATCCAGCTCAGCAGACATTTCTTAGCTCCTATACAGGCCTAAGCACTGGAGGCATGAAAGGCCTGCACGGGCGACCCGCTCCAAGAGGCTCCGAGAGGCTTCTTGTACCCGAGTGAGCAGAGGAGTGAACGCGCGGAGGCCGGGTGTGGGAGGGGCCCTGGGAGTAAGGGCTGGCAGCTGGCAGCTTCTTGGGGAGCCACAAGCCACGTTCTTCGTTGGAAATACAAACCCAGGTCATCCCCCAGCTCCTCTGGGAAATGCATCCGCCTCGCAGAGCTGTTTCCGGGAACTGCATACGGCATGAGGTGTGGCTGCAGAACGAGGGGTTGAAGCTGGGTCCTGGAGAGTGAGCTAGAAGCAATCCGAACTTGATTTCCTGCTGATGGGGAGGGAAGCCACAAGAAACCTTTTGGTTTGAAACATGAAACCAGGGCTTTGAGAGGGGCCTGGTGGCTG
>NW_005355708.1:191432-192999 GCF_000412655.1 Myotis brandtii | reverse complement strand
TACATATATATATATATGGATTTCTGAGAGAAGAAGGGAGAGGGAGAAAGGGATAGAAACATCAATGATGAGAGAAGCATTGATTGGCTGCCTCCTGCATGCCCCTACTGAGGATCAAGCCTGCATCCCGGGCATGTGCCCTGACCGGGAATCGAACCATGACCTCCTGGTTCATGGGCCGATGCTCAACCACTGAGCCACGCCATCCGGACATGGCCTTGTCTCTTGCAGGAAGGCTGGAGAGTTGGGGAATTCCTGGGCCAGGCTCCCCTGCTTCCGGCCTCGGTTTCCCAACCTGTGAATGGGGATCCTGACACCAGATGGTCCCCTGGTCCTTCCAGCTCTGACTCTGATTCTGAGAAAACTGGCTCCTCGATGGCCTCATCCCAGGGGAGGGTGGGCCCTGCAGTCTCCTCAGAGCCCCCACCTCCATTTCTGGGCACCAAAGGCACCCGCAGGTCTGCCCCACTCCGTGCAGCGGGTGTTTTGATCCGGCGCTTTGGGGGCCTCCATTCACAACGGCAGAAAGAACCACACTGGGCTGCCAGGCCTCCAGCGAGCTCCCTCCCCGTCGGAACCCTTTTGTCACTGTCTCCCAGCTCCATCCACTTCCTGCCCACACTCCAGACCTCTCACCCTCTCTGTGTATCAGTGAAGCAGGAAGCCAGTGCTGGAGAGGAGGGGTCACTGAATTTATTTGGCTCCGACGTCGAGAAAAAAAATGAGCAGGAGACCTCCCTTGTGGGCCCTAGGAGAAGGCCCTCCTGGGTCCCATCCCCCCGCCCTGGGCAGTGGTACAACGAAGGGTCAGGGGGCCTGGGGCTGCTGGTCAGGCCCCCTGGGTGGGGAGTTGTGCCCTGCTCCCCCTGACCGTCCTCGCCCCCACCCAGGTGGCTTTCCTACCTCCTGCTCTTCATCCTGGACTTGGCCATCTGCCTCATCGCCTGCGTGGGACTAGCCAAGCGCTCCAGGTGTCTCCTGGCCTTGTGAGTAGCCCGGCCTGCGGGCCTGGAACAAAGATCTGGGCAAGCAGGTGGGGTGATGGGGCCACCAGCAGAGAGAGGGGGACCCAGTCAGGCTCAAGGGAGGTGGTGGGAGCCACAGCCTGCAGCCGCCTTCCGCCCCTGCTCAGCGCCCAGCCAAGAGGGGGCAGCAGCCACCACCCCGTTATCTGGACCCCAAGCAAGGGCTGGGCTTTCCTCTCTGTGTCCCCAGTCCTGGGCCTGCCCAGGCATTAGCCTCCCACCGGCTCTAACCAGCACCCCCTCCTTAGCCAGCACCCCCTCAGCTGCCTCCGGCACAGCGACCTATGTCCCAGCATTGGGTCCTTCTTCTGTCCCAGCAGTCAGCAGGGCCAATGTGAGGGCAGGGACCAAGACTCAGGGGTCAGGGAGGGCAAGTTCATGCCAAGAGGAAGGGCGCTGAGATTGTGGGGTGACAGCCATCATGGGGTCCCCTGCCTGCCAGCCTTCGCCTGGATCCCACCGCTCTGCCTCTCTCTCAGGCTGCTGTGCTGTGGGCTGCTGGCCGTGATCCTCAGCTGGACGTCCCTGGCCGCCGACGCCGC
>NW_005355708.1:178542-191138 GCF_000412655.1 Myotis brandtii | reverse complement strand
GACCGGCTGGGGTGGGTGGTGGGTGGTACCTCTGTGTCCTGCCCAGAGTCCCCAGGGCAGGTCTGCTCCCAGTCTCTGTCCCTAAGCTAGAACCCCAGAATCTCAGAGCTGAAGGGCCTTAGATCTCCCGCACCAGCCCCCCTCACCCTTCAGAGGGGGACCTAGGCCCAGAGAAAGGAAGAGGCTTCCCCAAGATCATGAGGCTTTTGGCCACGATAATAAGACAGCTGAAGCCTGACCTTTGCCCCCACCCGGCCCAGTCCTAGCCACCGGCTTCCTGCTTGTACGGACGTGCATGGGTGGCGAGGTGACGGCTCTCCGGGCTTGAAGAAGTGACCGGGACGGGCGGGGTCTGGCCTCGGCTGGAGGAGCCCTCAGGCTTCAGCGGCACACCCTGGGGCACGGGGACCTGGCACTGAGCTGGCCTCCGTCCCCTTCCCTCTCACACAGTCTGACACCGCGATGCGTGTGTATGGATGTGGCGCCTCAGAATGTTAGAAACTAAAACATAAAAACACCGGGTGGGGGAGCTTCCTGTGTAGATGTTCGGGCTTTAATAGACCTGGCGTCGGAGTTAAGCTGCGTGCGTGAGTCGTTCATTCGTTCATCCGGCCGTTGTCTGCTCTGTGGCAGCCAGTGGTGCCGGGTGCCATGTTTGCTCTGCTCTAAGTGGCAGGAGAAAGACTGGTGGGCAGATATTTGCAACCCCAGGTGAATGGGTGCAGCGGAGGTGCGTGCTGTGTGTGTGTGGCGGGGGGCCCAGGATTTGCCAGGGGTTTCAGGGAGCCCCGAGCTGATTCCAGGGCCCCAGCTACCTGGAGAGAAGAGAATGGGCTCCTGCTGGAAGCCCTCCACCCAGACTTATGCCCAGTGGCCTCGGGGCCTGGCCGTGCGCTCACAGGACCCAGAGAACGAACGGCCCAGTGCTGCTTGGCTCAGGCAGCTTTTGGCAGAGCTGGTCCGGAAGGGAGAGGGGGCGGGCAGCTCCTGTCGGTTTTGTTCCCCCCGAGGGAGAACCGGACAGGCGTGAGCTTGTGTCCCAAGGTGGGGGGCCCGTCAGATACAAGGAAGGGCAAGTCGGATGGCGCACGTCAGGCTCAAAGGCATCCTGACGTCATCGGGGGGTGGGAGGGCCATGTGTGGTCAGGGGAGTGGCTGCTGGCCAGGGCAACACGCACCACTGCCCGGCCCACGGCCGCTCCTCGGGACAAGTGTGAGCACAGGGACGCGCACATGTGCTGTGCGTTGCCGGGGCCTCCTCCTGCCCCCGAGCAGCCTCTGCCCCTGGGAGCGGCAGCAGCCAGCTCGCCCCTAAAGCTGCCCTATGGGAGGCAGCCTCCTCCTGGCTCCTTCTCCCCTGGCTGCAGCATCCAGGGAACCCAGCGGTGATTTATAATCTCCCAGCGGGTGCCTGGAGTGCAGGGGAGCCAAGAGAAAGGCCATCCCCCTGACTGGTTTAGTCAGGCCCCTGGGTGCCAGGGCCTGTGAATGAGCCTTTGATTGGCTGCAGATCCTGCCGCATTTTAATAGGAAGTGGGGAGAGGAGGAGCCGGGAGGGGGGAGGCAGGCTGTCCAAGGCTACTGTGGGCAGCTTTTGTGTGGCCTCCCTGCCCCTGCGCTCTGAGGCCTGGCTTTTGTTTTGTTTTGTTTTGTTTTGTTTTGTTTTGAGAGCTGTGGGGCCAGAGAACTGACACTGTGCCCCCCTGTCACCCACTCCTGCCTTTTCTGTCCCCCAGAAAGGACCTCCCCAAGGAGGGAAGGGGCATTAGGAGGTTTGGCTGCACAGCACCACTCATTTGAGGGGAGCTCCCCGGGAATCCGGGCACTCCTTCCCCACAGTGGGCCCCTGGGAAGGTCACTGAGGTTCTCCAGGCCTCAGCCTTCTCCTCTGTAAAATGGGGAGAATCATAGCCCTTGCCTTAGAGCAGCGGTTCTCAACCTTCCTAATGCCGCGACCCTTTAATACAGTTCCTCATGTTGTGGTGACCCCCAACCATAAAATTATTTTCGTTGCTACTTCATAACTGTAACGTTGCTACTGTTATGAATCGTAATGTAAATATCTGATATGCAGGATGTATTTTCATTGTTACAAATTGAACATAATTAAAGCATAGTGATTAATCACAAAAACAGTATGTAATTATATATGTGTTTTCCGATGGTCTTAGGCGACCCCTGTGAAAAGGTCATTCGACCCCCAAAGGGGTGGCGACCCACAGGTTGAGAACCGCTGCCTTAGAGGATGGTGTGTTGGTAGGATGAGGTGGGTGGTTAATCCATGGGGGGGGGGGGGGGGCATATGCTCACTAAACAGCGGCTGCCACTGTTATCACAGTTACTGTCATGTGAGGGTCCCAGGCTGACTCCGTCAGAGTCGGGAGCTGCCTGCAGGCTCCGCCACCAGCTGGGCACTGAGTGGCGTCCCCACCTGCCCTAGCTGTGCTCCGCCCCCTTTCTCTCCCCACCCCATCCCCGTCCCCACTGCGTGGACAGTGCACACATGGGCCCGTGTCCTGGTGGACAGGCAAGGGGAGTCCTCCTGGCCAGAGGGGGAGGCGGAAGCGAGGAGGCCACATCCCTGGTGGAGCTTCTGACAGGGCCTCCTGCCTGTCTTTGGATCTCAAACTTCTCGGGGGTGACCCAGACAAAGATGGTGGCCTCGCCCTCTCCCCACCCCCCACTCAGGCTGGCTCCCCTCCTCCTGCCACTCCAGTGACAGGGTGGGGGTGCCCCTGGGCCTTGGTGGTCAGCAGCCAGGCCATGCTGTGGGTCATCAGTGGCAGAGCCTGGAGCTCGTGTCCTCTGACTCCCAGCCCCGTGCTCTTCCCAGCCCCCCAAGTCTTCCTGAGCAGGACCTGCGCCCAAAAGCTCAAAGATGGATTCAGCACCAACATGGTTCTTTGGAGGGAAGGCTTCGTGGGTTGACACCCCGGAGTGTGTGGGACTTGATAACAGCAAGACAAACAATGAAAAGATGAGCAAGTGAGGCCCTGGTGCAAATAACCCGACACCATCCCGCAGCCTCCCTTGGGCCCAGGCTCACCAACGTCCATCCCAGAAGAGGCATTAGACACATGGGAGGCTTGATGTGCATTAATTCATGAAGTGAATATTATAGGCAAGGCACCTGCAACAGAGCTAGGAAGGGGCGGAGCCAGGACTCAAACTAAGGAGCCTGGCTCCTGGCTGTTCTTGGCCACAGGACTGAGCTGAGGGGTCCAGTGGCTGGGCTGGGGGCACAGGGCTCCTCCCAGGGCCCTAGTGTGGTGACTTTGCCCCGCCCCTCCCGTCTCTCCCTGGCTTAGGGCACCAGTGACTTCTGTGCGGCTCCCGACACCTTCATCCTGAACATCACGGAGACCCAGCTCAGCACAGGTAACAAGCTTGTGGGCCTCCATGGTCAGAGCTGCCTGGGCAGCCAGCCTGTGCCTCTACTTACCTGTTTCAGCCCTGGAGTCCCCAGTCTCTCCCAAACCCCACGCTTCCAGCACCAGCTAGACCTCTGAGTCGTTTCTTTTTGTTATTATTGTTATTTATTTTTATTGACTTCAGAGAGGAAGGGAGTGGGAGGGAGAGATAGAAACATCAGTGATGAGAGAGAATCATTGATCGGCTGCCTCCTGCACACCCCCCACCCGACACTGAGCCCAGGATCCCGTCACGTGCCCCGACGAGGAATCAGACTGTGACCTCCTGGTTCATAGATCGATGCTCAACCACTGAGCCACACCAGCCGAGCTGGGCCGTTTCTTAGAACCTGCCTCCTTGGGGGGCTTGGGAGCGGCTCAGCCACTGAGGATGGACGAGGGCCTGGTCCCTTTCCTGCCTGACCTGGTCTTTGCCTTGCAGAGGTGACCCGTTACTACCTGTATTGCAATCAGAGCGTCAGCAGCCCCTTCCAGCAGGTACAGCACCCGCCCAGCCCTCACCCTGCCCACAGTCCCCTGCGTCGGCCTGCCCCCCTCCTGGGCCCCCAGCCCCAGCTTCACTGTGGTCCTCTGAAGGGGACAGTGCTCTTGGTCAGCATCTCCTGGGTCACACATCAGCGTGTATGATGCCCATGACCCAGGGCGTGGTTGTCGTGCAGATGCTGTGAGGTGGGTCTGGGTGGGGTCCAGGAGTCTGCATTTCTCACAAGCTCCCAGGCCAGGCCAGTGCTGCTGGTCCGAGGACCACACTTTGAGTAGCAAGAAGCAAGAGGACCCTGCAGCTCTCAAGGAGCCTGGGGGTGAGGGGAAGGTTCCTGCAGGCGGGAAGGGCCATAGGCAGGGATGCGAGCGCAGATGCAGCCGGGGGAGGGGCGCTGCAGGGGAATGAAACCTCACAGTGGGGCCGCGGTCTCTCCTGGTGCAGGCGCTGACCGTCTTCCAGCGCTCGCTGACCGCCATGCAGACCCAGGTGGCGGAACTGCTGCGGGCGGCCGTGCCCTTCTTCCCCACGGCGGAGGTGAGGCGGTCTCCCCAGCATCCACGCAGAGGAGGGGGAGCCCCGGGGCCTGTGGAGAGGGTTCCCTCCCCGTAGTCTGGCTCCTTTGGCTTGAAAGGCCTCTGTGCACCCGCTGCTGTGTGTGGTCTTAGCCACAAGCCCTGCCCCCACCGCTCAGTGTCTGCCTCTCTGTCCGTCTGTCTGTCTTCAGGAGGATCTGCTCAGCATCCAGCTCCTGTTGAACTCCTCGGAGTCCAGCCTCCACCAGCTGACGGCCTTGTTGGATTGCCGAGGGCTGCACAAGGTGCTGGGCTGGCCCTGGGGGGCGTGCGGGGGGTGGGGACACCCCTGCTGGCCACATTCTCCCAGAGCAGCCAGGAGAGGCTTAGAAGAGAGATTGCCCGGGTGTCCTGCAGCCTTGGGGGATGGGGAGGAGGCTGGACAACGGAAGGTGGAAGAGGTGCCTGGCTTCTTGGTTCTCTCAGCAGCTGAGACAGGGAGACTCGGGAAGGTACCAGGGGGCAAGGTGGCTGCACTGGGTCAGGTCACCTCTAGGATACTGGGGACCCTGACCTCGGTGAGGGCGGCTGCTCCCCATTGTCCACACTCCCGGCCACCTGGTCATCCCATCCATCTCCCTGGGTTGCAAGTGGACATCCCAGGCTCATGGCCAGGCTCCTCTCCAGGAATTTGAACTATCGGACACTAAAGCAGGGAACACACTGGGATTAGGCCAACAGCTTTCACATCCGGGTGGATGGAGAGCAGGTAGTCATCGTGCCAGTCCAGGCCGAGGGAGAGGGGCTGCCAGGGACAAGCTCCGCCCCCAGGCCGTGCCCACGCCTTCCAGCTGCGTGTCCCTCTCCGGCAGGACTACCTGGACGCCCTCGCCGGCGTCTGCTACGATGGCATCGAGGGCTTGCTCTACCTGGGCCTCTTCTCCCTCCTGGCTGCCCTGGCCTTCTCCACCATGATCCGCGCGGGGCCGCCGGCCTGGAAGCGCTTTACCACCAGGTGGGCTGCCTGGAGGGGGCTTTCGGCGGGGCAGGGGGGAGGCTTTGCTCTGACACAGCTGAGAACTGACAACCCCGGACGGACAAGAGCGGCAGAGGGCGCAGGCACTCACCCCCTGCAGGCTCCTGGGTTTCTGCAGGAGGAGAGGGCAGGAGTGGGTCTGAAGATGGTGACAGCATCAGACCACCACCCGGCATCCCTTGCTGGCCCTCTCTTCCTCCACAGGACTCTGGTGTGACCTAAATGAGGGGAGTTTTCACCTCCGGGAGGGGTGCCCCAGGGTACCAGGAAGCACAGATGGTAGCAGTTACCCGGGCACCTAAGGTCTCATTGAGGAGGTAGACAGACGAGATGATAGGTCAGACAAGAGGAAGCAGCTTAGGGAGGTTCCGTGGTCAGCATGGTGAGCTGCCTGGAGGCAGTGGCTGTGGGGTTGGGAACAGGGTTGAGGAGCGTGTTTTAGAGGAAAGTCAAGGACACAGCTGTGGCCAGAGGCAGAGTCCTGGGAGGAAAGATGGGGAAGCAGGCCAGGATCCCGCTGCCTTGGAGCCTCCCTCGCCCCTCACGGCGGCCGCATCCCATGTCATTCTAGGGACAGAGACTATAATGACATCGATGACGACGACCCCTTCAACCCCCAGGCCCGGCGCATCGCCGCCTACATCCCCTCGCGGGGGCGGCTTCCCAGCTTCTGCAGCTACAGTGGCAGCCTGGACAGCCAGCCCGGCCTGCAGCCGCCGGCCCAGACCGTCTCCAATGCCCCGGTCTCGGAGTACATGTACGGCAGGGCTCCTGGGCCCCCCTCGCCGCCTCACCCACAGGGAGCTGGGTCTGCAGGTCCAAAGGGCCAAGTGGTCCCCTCCCTGCAGCCATGGGGTGTGGCAGGAAGGCCCCCAGGAGCAGTTAGTCACATGACCCCTGCATAGCCACGTGTGCGGAGGGAAGAACCCACTGGAGATGCCAGGCCTCCCCGAGCCGGCCCAGTGGGTCTCTGGGCCGAGAATCTGCATTTCTCCAGGCCCCGCTGCCCCTGGGCCACCCCGAGCGCTCTTATCTTCCTGCCCACACTCCCTCACTCTACCCATAGTCCGTTTCCACCCGCTCCCTCCTATAGGCACGCCCATGGGACCCTCCTGTAGAAATCAGCCCTTTCCCCGTGCCCTCCCCCTGAGCTCTCCTCTCGGCCCTGCAGGAACCAAGCTGTGCTGTTCGGTGGGAACCCCCGCTACGAGAACACGCCGCTCATCGGGAGAGGCTCGCCTCCGCCCACGGTAACCGGGCTCCCGCAGCAGGGGGTGCGGAGGGCTCCGGGCCAGGTGTCTGCCGGGTTAGGGCTTCTCCTGCCCCATCCAGGGAGCTTGGCGGGACCGTCCAGTAGGTAAACTAGGAGCCCTGGCGACCCAGGACCTGGGATCCGTGGCGGAGGCCTGGCCCTGAGACCAGGATGCTCACGGGTGCCCAGCCTGGTCCTCAGGAAGTGTGTCCCCTGCAGGGGGCACGGGGACGCTGCTGCAGTAAGTGCCCTGGATACTTAGGGACCTGCAGGGAGGAACTGTGCCCACTGCTCTGCGGGCCTGGAGAGGTCCTGTGGAGAGTGGATGGCATGAGCCATACCTGAGTCACGGGTCTTGCCCTAGGCGACTGGGCCCCAGCGGGCCCTTGGCCACGTCTGTTGGCATTTTTGGTTGTCACATCTGGGGGTAGTTGCCGCTGGCATCTAGCGGGTAGGGGCCAGGGATGCCGCTCAGCACCCGGCACGGCCCCCACCTCAAAGGAAGACCGGCCCTGTGTCCCTGGTGCTGTGGTTGAATCTGCTCTGACCCACCATCTGACTCTCCCGGCTGGGGCCCCTCCTTGCTGGGTGTCTCCCAGAGCGCCTCCCCCACTGTCCTTTGATAAACAGCACTGGATCCAGGTCCTGTGCCAGGAGACGGGGTGGGAGGAGGCCTGCGTTCAGGCTCAGCTCCTTTTACTTTATGTTTTTAAGTATATTTTTATAGATTTCAGAGAAGAAGGGAGAAGGAGAGGGATAGAAACATCAATGTTGAGAGAGAATCACTGATCTGCTGCCTCCTGCACGCCCCCCACTGGGGATTGAGCCCACAACCCGTGCATGTGTCCTTGACTGGGAATTGAACCGTGACCTCCTGGTTCATAGGTCGACGCTCAACCACTGAGCCATGCAGGCCGGGCCCAGAGTCGGTGCCTTTTAAACCTCGCCCGGCTTCTCTTAACCCGAAGCCCCGTGGGCTCCTTGTCCTCGCCACCAGCTGCTGTGGCCCCGGGACTGTGGATTGACTCTAGTATCAGTCTGAGCACAGAGAGTTAGGGGAGGTCTGCTGCTGGGAGAAATGAACTACTCGAAGCCCCGTGATGCCAGATAAAAAGGGTTTGGGGATTACTTTCTGCTTTGAAAGACCCCGGCCACTCTCCCTACCATTGGACAGTCAAGGACCGGCCTTATTTGCGGGGCTCGAGGACAGAATCAGCCGTCCTCCTAGAACTGAGACCTGCTCAGAGACCCTCATTGCTTTGGCACGGCGACTGCCCTGCCCCAGGGGAGACACCCCCGCCCCTGCCTACCATTGCCAGGGGCATGAGGAGACCCAGGAGCCCACAGCATGGAGGCGTGGGCAGGCTCCCCAAGTAACAACCACACAGCTGGCTGGCCCGGCTCGCTCTCCCTCAGAAATTCCCGGCGCCTTCGCGAGGACAGTGTCCGGTTTAGCTGGTGACATGTCTGACCCTGTGCTGCTGTCCCCTCCCCGCCCTCTCCCCCGCAGTACTCTCCCAGCATGCGGCCCACCTACCTGTCCGTCGGGGATGAGCACCTGCGGCACTACAGGAATGAGTTTCCGGCCTAACCCCCAGAGGCGCCTGCCTCCTCCATCCGGCTGGGTTTTGATTCATTCGAGTGAAAGCTGCGTGTCTTCAATAGAAGCCAAAGGCCTCTGGGAGCCGCCTGCAGGATGGCAGGACTGGACGGCGCCTGGGCCTGGCTGAGACCCTGACCAAAGCCGCAGGCAGACAGAGGGCCCACCACCTGGACCAGCCTCTCCCTCCTCTGGCCTCCTCTCCACCCCTACACTGGGAGCCTGGATCCGCTCACTCCTACATCCTGCCCTCTCCAGGTGGCGACTGGCAGCGAGGAGGGGCCGGCTCAGGCCCAAGGGACCCATTGCCAGCACCGTGCCTCCTGTGAGCGTTTTCCTGCAGGTAAAGGCGGAAGAGCTGATCAAGAGATGCCTTTAGGAAGGCGATGTCCCCAGTGAGACCAGGGACTGTCCAAGTCAGTCTCCCGGGGCCTGGTAGGAGTGTGGGTGACAGCCTGCTCTGTCCCCCGGCCTTCCCGCAATCCTCGATCGCCCCACCTCCATTCCAGCTCGATGCTGGGAGTGCGTTCACTGCCGACAGGGACAGTCTCAGGAATTTGCGGACACTCTGAAAGAGACTAACTCTTCTTTTCCCGGTGTTTTAAATACTTGGATTATCCAAAGAATGGAACCTCAGAGCACAGTTTTTACAGTAGATGCGGCTGCTCCTTACACCTGGTCTGGATCCCGTTCCTTTTCGGGTCTTGCTGACGCTGCCAGGTCATTAAGAACCTACGGGCAGGGGCGGGATTTTTAAACAAAATAAAGATCAGTGAGACCTCCTGTCCTAAGCTGCTGTTTGATGGCAATATGGGTTCATCCCACTCGGGGGAGGAAGGGCAAACAGTGTGAACGGAGCCCGCCCAGGGGAATGGCCGGCCCGGGCCAGCTTCCCCCTCCCTTTTGTCTTCAGGCAAGTTTGTCAGTAAAGGTTTTAGCAAAGCTGAACAACTGTGTCATCTTCCCTGCCGCCCCCCCACCCTGCCCCCACCCCGTTGTCCCAGGCCCCACACTCCCTGCTGGGTGAGAAGGCACTATTCACCAGGAGGAAATGGCCCACGGAGGAGCCAGGGTTAGGGTCTTGGGTGCCGCCAATGTTCTGCCAGCTCTGAATGCCCAACGCTGAAGCCCCCACAGCCTCACGTGCCAAAGCAGGGACGGGGTGGCACGGCTCGGGACAAGGCTCTAGTTGCGTTTTGGAAGAGCCACCTTCTCAGCAAACACGGACAGCAGAGTGGTTCTCACCCAGCCAGGCCCCCAGGACACAATGGGGCCACAGGGCAGCCAGGACTCACCCGCATTAACCTCTAGAACCCTGCACCATAAACACACCCTCGGTGGCCATGTCCTGTGCAGATAGAAACTGCACCGTCAAGCTCTCACTTCTCACTGTGTCATTGGCGACTAGAGAGCTGTTTCTAATGCATGTAAACTACACTGGGTGGTTCCTGGCGGGGCTGGGTGGGCACACCGCTGCCTGGTACATGTGCACCCTCCTGGGGGGCAAATAAACCGCTTGTACTAAAATGTCTGGACTCAGTGTCTGACTTCCTTGGCTGTGGGGGAAGGAGGGGACTGACAGGTCCCTTCTGCCTGGGTTATGTGGCTGGAGGGCCTCAGAGCAGATTTCAGTGGCAATTTCAGTCTGAGGGTTGACAGACGGGGTGACTGAGTGAACGTCATGGGGCCTCTCGTGTGGTCCCTCGCTACCCTTACACTCAGACTTCGTGTCTGCCCGCCCCTTTCTCCAGCGTCCCCCATAAAGGCCGTTGCTCTTACTGTTGCTGATAAT
Organism: Myotis brandtii; assembly: GCF_000412655.1. Taxonomy (NCBI): domain Eukaryota; kingdom Metazoa; phylum Chordata; class Mammalia; order Chiroptera; family Vespertilionidae; genus Myotis; species Myotis brandtii. The sequence goes on along the minus strand of NW_005355708.1, from coordinate 181,031 downwards.
GAGGAGCATGTGTCGGACACCCGCCAGGCATCACGGACTATCCCAAGTGTGTATGTTCATTGCTGATCAGACCTCACAATAACCCACTGGGTCAGTCATTTTGCAAATAGGCCAACAGAGGCCCAGAGAGGGTAACTGGGAGCGAGGGCCAACCCAGAAGGCAAGCTGGGCGCCTCCGTGCAACGCTACGGGCATGTCTGTTCGTGGAAGATGTCATTTTAAATGTGTGAAACTTTAACGTTCCACCAAAAATGATTACAACTAGGAAATGAAACAGCAGAGTAGCTGCATACAAGGTGAACACAAAACATCACTTGCATTTCAACAATGAACACCCTGAAAAGAAACTTGTTTTCATTCTCTTTACAATGGTACATGCACAAAACACTGGGAAGAAGGAAAAGGGGGGGACGGCAGAGAACTGTGGACTGGCCTAGGGATGATGGGGGCCAGTGGCTGCTCCCAGCAAACAATCTCAGTCGCCAGTTCTCTGATTGGGCGGAGATCTGAGAGAATGCAGTTTTTCTGAACTTCATCCCTGTGCATACTCCAAATTACATGACCTCAGGCTGGCTTCCCAGGGTAGACACATCTGTTCCCCGTCTCTGAGCCCCAAAAGGAGGAGCCAGGTAAGGCCTATTTCCTGAAGCTGCTGCTCCAATGACTACAGACTGCCCAAGACAAACAGGAAAGTGTGCTCTCCCTGTTCTGGGGCCAGAATGTGAAATCAGGGTGTCAGGAGCTGGGGGCCCCTGGCTGCACCCCTTCAATCTTCACGCGGCTCCTCTGCATCCTCCTGTCCTCCCGAGACTTCTAGGCCTCATCACCTGCCCCCGCCCGCCCTGTTCACCTGCCCACTTCAGGCTTATCAGGTGGCCCCGCCCCCTTGTTGACGTGCCTACTCTAGCATGATCACGTGGCCTTGCCCACCTGGCAGCTGTCAGAGCTGCCTATGAACTGGGCTGAGTTGAGGGGGAGGTGGGCTGAGGGGAGGGACCTCTGCTCCCCCTCCCTGAGCTTCAGTTTTGGCATCTAGAATGTGGGCACAGCAACCCAGTTGCTGGCTCCTGTCTACCCAGGTGCTCCAGGAAGCAGAGGCCCAGCCTCACGGGTGGGAAGGCTGGGAGGTCAGGGCGGGGATGTGGGGTACCCTGCATCCTCCTGTATCTGAGGGCTCGGCAAGGTGGCGAGGCATCCCTGAGCCTCAAAGCCTGCAATTCCCAGGGTGTCGGGGGCTGTGGTCCCTCGAAAGGCTCCCCTGGAGGGTCCTCGTCCTTCCAGCCTATTCACTTTCTGGGGGCCCCTGGCCGCATCCCTTCCATCTTCACGTGGCCCCTCTTGCGTCCTCTCAGTCCTCCCCAGACTTCTAGGCCTCATCACCTGGCCTCGCCCCCTGTTCACCTGCCCCTCTTCAGGCCAAATCACTGGGCCCCGCCCCTACCCTGTTCACCTGCCCAGTACTGGCTGATTAGATGGCGCCGCCCCCTTGTTGAGGTGCCTACTCTGGCATGATCACGTGGCCTTGCCCTCTTGGCAGCTGGAGGAGCCGCCTGGGAGCTGGGCTGAGTTGAGAGGGAAGTGGGCCTGCCAAGGGGTGATGGCTGTTTTGCCAGCGAACAGAGCGGCCTTCAGCAGTCGGCAGCAGGCAGGCCTGAGTGAGGGTGGGGGTGGGGAGCCTGTGTAAGTCATTGCAATAACAGGAGGAAGGTGGCCACAGCTTGCCTTCCACCTTCCCTCTTTCCCCCGTTTGTACCTTCCCGGCACTTCCCCATCCGGGGAGTAATGTGGGTGCAGAGGGCTCAGCGTCTCAGGTCCGGGGTGGGGTGAGGAGGGTGTCAGTGATCCGTGAGGCAGTCTGCAGGCTCCACTGCGAAGCTGATCTGCTTCTTACTTCTGGATGCTTTGTCTGGGATCGGATTGGCCTCTGACAACACAAAACCACCTCAGTGGGGCTTTCAGATGCTCCTCCGCCCAGCCCCCAGCCCCCCCTGAGCACCCACCCCAAGGGGCTCAGAGAAGCCGGTGGAAGCTTAGGGGCTTGTCTTTGGTTAGTGTGGTTGGGAAAGTGCCATCTCGTTGGGAATTGTGTTGCCCAGCCCAGTTCAAGAAAGGGGGGTAGTGGAGAAGTTGGGGAGCTGGGAAGGGAAGGAGCTGGACAGGGAGGGAGCCGGACTGATGCACCCTCCATTCCCCAAATGCCTTTCTTCCACCACCACCACCGCTCACTTGCTCACACCATGCTCCCTCCCCCCAATCTGGAATGCGCTCCTTCCCCCTGCAACTCACAACCACTGTTCAAACTCATGTCTTCTAGCCCCAAGTTTGATATGATCTCACTTCATTACCTTTACCCCAAGAGAAATGTCATTGCGTCCATTAGTTCATTCAGTGGACCCTCAGCGCCCGCTTAGCCCCTCCTCTCCAGCCCCTGCTTTCCACTGTGGCCGGTTTGGATCAGACTTAGGATTCTTCCACGATGTGGTATGAGG
>NW_005355708.1:177837-178186 GCF_000412655.1 Myotis brandtii | reverse complement strand
GGGGGGGGGGGGGGGCTGGGGTTATAATTCCCACTTAGTGGATGAGGACACCGAACGACTGGGTGGTCAAACGACCTGCCAGATCACAAGCCAATAAATAGCAGAGCCGGGCCTCCCCATCCAGGGCTCAGGACTCGGGGGCACTGCCAACACCTTGGCGTTTGCTCCGGATCCTGCCCAGCGCATGTTTGCAGACTCGGATCAGCGCCTTGGCAAGCCCTGCACACGTTTATGTTACTGGTTGGCTAACTTGTATTTCCCTCCTAACCCAGCAGACCTCCGGAATAGGGAGCCGGGAGCCGCTGCGCCTCCCACCGGTCGGAACGGGAAGGTCACACGCTCCCGTTCG
>NW_005355708.1:163237-177744 GCF_000412655.1 Myotis brandtii | reverse complement strand
ACCGCGACTGGGGCGCTACCCCAGCTTCCCGGGAGCAGGAGGAGCGGACCCAGGGTAAGGGCGGGCGGGGGAGGACGTCCGCGGCTGTGGAGGAGAGTGGAGGGTGAAGGCGGGAGGCCGGGGGCGTCCCTCGGGGGTGGCCCTGCCGAGAGGCGGATGCCAGGAATAGCGCTCTTAGGGTGCCCGCTCCGTTGGTCCTCGCTGCCCTCAATACCTCCGAGTCGCAGGGCCCTACAAGTTCTAAACGCCTTGCCTCCGTACCCTCCACTCCCGGTCAGCTGGTCCTGAGACCATCTGCCTGCTGGGGGCCGGGGGGAGACCAAAGGGTTTACAGCTGAATGGAGGGGACATACAGCCTGGGCTGGGGTGGCAGGAGGCTGGGCAGACGCAGAGGAGAGCTTGCTGATGAGAACGGAGGGGAGGGAACGTACAGTGACTGGGCGCCTATGGGTGGCAGGTGCTGTAAATGCACCACATCAGCTATTCACCGCTTTAGAGCCGGGTCCTGGCTCGGTCCGTCTGGACTTAAGTACCGTGACCTTTGACCAGGTACTTAACCTCTCCCGGCGTCAGTTTCTTCACCTGTAGAATGAGAATTGTGGTAACTGTTTGGGGGGCTGTGCTGGGGGTTCACAGCGCCTGGGACCCAGTGGGTCTTAATAGATTCGGGATCCGAGCCCTTTATCGGGTATGTGATTTGCAAGTACTTTCTTCAAGTCTGTGTCTTGTCTTCGTGCTGTCTTTTGAAGGGCAAACGTTTTCATTCCTAACGAAGTCCAAGTTATTGTTTGTTTTTTCTTTTATGGACCATGCTTTTGATGCCGTATTTAAGAAATCTTATCCAAAAAAGCTTATCTTAATCAGGGTCACGATGATTTCCCTCTATGGTCTCCCACTGTAGTGATAGAGCTTTTGCTCTCTCGTTTATGCCTGGGATCCCTTTTGAGTTCGTTGGTGAGTGTGGTGTGAGGTAGGGGTCTGCGATCCTTCTTTTGCAGGTGAAGGTCCAGTTATCCAGGCACCATTTTCGTGCTCTGCTAGCTTGTGAGGTGCGTTGGTAATTTTACCAAAAGTCAGTTGACCGTAAATAGAAAGGTTTTTATTTCTGAATTCTCAGTTTCATTCCATTGATACAAATATGTCTGTCCTTATGCTAGTACAACGCTGTCTTGATTAGAGTTTCAACAATGTTTGCTGAATAAGTGAAATAATGAAACTATAATCAAAACAAGTAGAAAGCATACAGTTGGCACTCATAAAACCTGCAAATTCCTAGGAAAATCTAGATAATTAGATTTTTTTAAAAAAATAGACTCATTTTGGGTGCCCCAGAAAGCATTTGTGGGCACAAACTCTGGTACAAAGTTGCTTGGGAAAGTGAATTACTACTGTTGCATTTCTGTTGCAATTTTTTTACATCTGTTTCTTAAGTTTAAATATTTGTCTATAGGTTTTTACTTAAATCAAGGGCCATGTCCCCCAAGCATTTTTCTACCAGGTCCCCTTATCATTCAAAGATTAGCAACACCTGCTCACAGGTAAGACCCTAAGCTCCTGGGAGTTGAAAGGCCTTCGGAGGTGAGTCCTACCATGGCGAGGCTCTTGTGAAGTTAACCTTCCCCCACACCACCCCATCCGGCAGCTTGCTTCCTAGGTGTCCTCGCAGGCCCAGCAGCCTCACAGACCCACAGTCGGAGGGACACACTTCCTGAGAGTTAGGAGTGGCCATCAGGTGGCAGCTCTGCTCAGCTCCATAGCTGACAGGCCCCCTCAGATGACCAGCCATTTAGGGCACTGAGGAGCATTCAGACCCCACAGTCTGTTGCTGTGACAGGGGTCAGAGGGGTCCAGGTCTCTTTTGGGGGTGAGTGAAGAGCAATCTGTGGACCTGCCCACTGCATTTCTGAGACTTCCACTTAGCGCCAGGGAGAAAACACTTCCTTGCGTTGCATTGGAGTGTGCTTCCCACCCTCCCAAAGTGTCTGGCCTCAGAATGACCAAGGTCAAGCAGCTGGTGAGTGTCAAGGCCAGAACTTGAAGTCCGAACCCAGCCCAATCTTTCTTTCCAGTTCCACACGGTGCTGTGAATGTCCCACGTCCCGTGTGGTTCAGGGTTCGGGATCTGGAGACGGGGCCGCACGCAAATGAAAGAGATGAGACAAGAAATAATAATTTGGAAATATTGGGGGCCAGATGGGCAAGCCCAATGCAAGAGAAAGGACTTCCACTGGTGCCCAGGCCTCGCCAACCTTTTATTCAATTTTGGATGCACATCTAGTTCTTAGTCAGGCAGGTAATTGCAGTAACAGACAGACTATCTTAAAGGTCAGTAAATATTAGAAAGATTTACTCTGAGACTATTTGGTCAGGAAATAGCTTGAGCCCCCATTGTCTGGACTAGACAATCGGTGCATAGCTCTGGCCCTTGCCAGGGCTCAAGGTTCACCAGCGTTCAGAGATCCTTGTTTACACGTCTCTGATAGTGAAGACAGTGGGTGTCTTCCTGCACTGTGCCTTTCAAGGAACACATCAGAGAGGTTCTCAAAGGCCTAACGATTCTGCCTGCTGAGGGCCAGCCTTCTGGCCTCCTCGGGTGGACTCCCAGCCCTGTCCTGGGGCGGGTGACGTGGAGGGAGGAGTTTCCAGGGGGGTCCCCCAGAGAGTCCCAGAGCCTAGAACTCTGGAGTGGGTGAGCCTTTGGACAGTTGGGTGGTTGAGGCCTCGACTCTCCAATCAGTGTGCTGTGTGGTCAGGTCCATGACAGGCAGGGAACGCAGCCCAACACAATCACCATCGGTGCTTCCTCCTGCCTCGCCGTAGACATGTTGGCTCCGTGAAAACTGTACCAGCCTCACCACGTACAGGCTGTGTGATCGGACAAGGCCCTCGAGGCACCTCTGAGCATCGGACTCCTCCTGGGGAGTAAAATGGAGATGGTTCGGTCCACTTCAGAGGGCCATGGCGAGGACTGCGCAAGATAACGCTTAGCTCGCTGTCGTTACTCAGTACATGATGCTTTAAAATGCAGACTCAGCCTGTGGACAAATCCCTTGGACCCCTGCCCTCGCACCGCGACTGGGGCGCTACCCCAGCTTCCCGGGAGCAGGAGGAGCGGACCCAGGGTAAGGGCGGGCGGGGGAGGACGTCCGCGGCTGTGGAGGAGAGTGGAGGGTGAAGGCGGGAGGCCGGGGGCGTCCCTCGGGGGTGGCCCTGCCGAGAGGCGGATGCCAGGAATAGCGCTCTTAGGGTGCCCGCTCCGTTGGTCCTCGCTGCCCTCAATACCTCCGAGTCGCAGGGCCCTACAAGTTCTAAACGCCTTGCCTCCGTACCCTCCACTCCCGGTCAGCTGGTCCTGAGACCATCTGCCTGCTGGGGGCCGGGGGGAGACCAAAGGGTTTACAGCTGAATGGAGGGGACATACAGCCTGGGCTGGGGTGGCAGGAGGCTGGGCAGACGCAGAGGAGAGCTTGCTGATGAGAACGGAGGGGAGGGAACGTACAGTGACTGGGCGCCTATGGGTGGCAGGTGCTGTAAATGCACCACATCAGCTATTCACCGCTTTAGAGCCGGGTCCTGGCTCGGTCCGTCTGGACTTAAGTACCGTGACCTTTGACCAGGTACTTAACCTCTCCCGGCGTCAGTTTCTTCACCTGTAGAATGAGAATTGTGGTAACTGTTTGGGGGGCTGTGCTGGGGGTTCACAGCGCCTGGGACCCAGTGGGTCTTAATAGATTCGGGATCCGAGCCCTTTATCGGGTATGTGATTTGCAAGTACTTTCTTCAAGTCTGTGTCTTGTCTTCGTGCTGTCTTTTGAAGGGCAAACGTTTTCATTCCTAACGAAGTCCAAGTTATTGTTTGTTTTTTCTTTTATGGACCATGCTTTTGATGCCGTATTTAAGAAATCTTATCCAAAAAAGCTTATCTTAATCAGGGTCACGATGATTTCCCTCTATGGTCTCCCACTGTAGTGATAGAGCTTTTGCTCTCTCGTTTATGCCTGGGATCCCTTTTGAGTTCGTTGGTGAGTGTGGTGTGAGGTAGGGGTCTGCGATCCTTCTTTTGCAGGTGAAGGTCCAGTTATCCAGGCACCATTTTCGTGCTCTGCTAGCTTGTGAGGTGCGTTGGTAATTTTACCAAAAGTCAGTTGACCGTAAATAGAAAGGTTTTTATTTCTGAATTCTCAGTTTCATTCCATTGATACAAATATGTCTGTCCTTATGCTAGTACAACGCTGTCTTGATTAGAGTTTCAACAATGTTTGCTGAATAAGTGAAATAATGAAACTATAATCAAAACAAGTAGAAAGCATACAGTTGGCACTCATAAAACCTGCAAATTCCTAGGAAAATCTAGATAATTAGATTTTTTTAAAAAAATAGACTCATTTTGGGTGCCCCAGAAAGCATTTGTGGGCACAAACTCTGGTACAAAGTTGCTTGGGAAAGTGAATTACTACTGTTGCATTTCTGTTGCAATTTTTTTACATCTGTTTCTTAAGTTTAAATATTTGTCTATAGGTTTTTACTTAAATCAAGGGCCATGTCCCCCAAGCATTTTTCTACCAGGTCCCCTTATCATTCAAAGATTAGCAACACCTGCTCACAGGTAAGACCCTAAGCTCCTGGGAGTTGAAAGGCCTTCGGAGGTGAGTCCTACCATGGCGAGGCTCTTGTGAAGTTAACCTTCCCCCACACCACCCCATCCGGCAGCTTGCTTCCTAGGTGTCCTCGCAGGCCCAGCAGCCTCACAGACCCACAGTCGGAGGGACACACTTCCTGAGAGTTAGGAGTGGCCATCAGGTGGCAGCTCTGCTCAGCTCCATAGCTGACAGGCCCCCTCAGATGACCAGCCATTTAGGGCACTGAGGAGCATTCAGACCCCACAGTCTGTTGCTGTGACAGGGGTCAGAGGGGTCCAGGTCTCTTTTGGGGGTGAGTGAAGAGCAATCTGTGGACCTGCCCACTGCATTTCTGAGACTTCCACTTAGCGCCAGGGAGAAAACACTTCCTTGCGTTGCATTGGAGTGTGCTTCCCACCCTCCCAAAGTGTCTGGCCTCAGAATGACCAAGGTCAAGCAGCTGGTGAGTGTCAAGGCCAGAACTTGAAGTCCGAACCCAGCCTCTTCTTTCTTTCCAGTTCCACACGGTGCTGTGAATGTCCCACGTCCCGTGTGGTTCAGGGTTCGGGATCTGGAGACGGGGCCGGCAAATGAAAGTGCCCAGGCCTCGCCAACCTTTTATTCAATTTTGGATGCACATCTAGTTCTTAGTCAGGCAGGTAATTGCAGTAACAGACAGACTATCTTAAAGGTCAGTAAATATTAGAAAGATTTACTCTGAGACTATTTGGTCAGGAAATAGCTTGAGCCCCCATTGTCTGGACTAGACAATCGGTGCATAGCTCTGGCCCTTGCCAGGGCTCAAGGTTCACCAGCGTTCAGAGATCCTTGTTTACACGTCTCTGATAGTGAAGACAGTGGGTGTCTTCCTGCACTGTGCCTTTCAAGGAACACATCAGAGAGGTTCTCAAAGTCCTAACGATTCTGCCTGCTGAGGGCCAGCCTTCTGGCCTCCTCGGGTGGACTCCCAGCCCTGTCCTGGGGCGGGTGACGTGGAGGGAGGAGTTTCCAGGGGGGTCCCCCAGAGAGTCCCAGAGCCTAGAACTCCGGAGTGGGTGAGCCTTTGGACAGTTGGGTGGTTGAGGCCTCGACTCTCCAATCAGTGTGCTGTGTGGTCAGGTCCATGACAGGCAGGGAACGCAGCCCAACACAATCACCATCGGTGCTTCCTCCTGCCTCGCCGTAGACATGTTGGCTCCGTGAAAACTGTACCAGCCTCACCACGTACAGGCTGTGTGATCGGACAAGGCCCTCGAGGCACCTCTGAGCATCGGACTCCTCCTGGGGAGTAAAATGGAGATGGTTCGGTCCACTTCAGAGGGCCATGGCGAGGACTGCGCAAGATAACGCTTAGCTCGCTGTCGTTACTCAGTACATGATGCTTTAAAATGCAGACTCAGCCTGTGGACAAATCCCTTGGACCCCTGCCCTCCACCAGATTGGGAACCTGGAGCCGGTCCAGTGAGGCCCATGGGGACAGGAAGCAGCCAGGCAGGGTCCCTCACCAAACACCCCCGCTCTGCCCCTGCAGCTGCCGGCACCATGGAGATCGTGTACGTGTACGTCAAGAAGCGAAGCGAGTTCGGGAAGCAGTGCAACTTCTCGGACCGCCTGGCAGAGCTGCACATTGACATCCCGCCCAACCCCGAGCTGGCGGAGCAGTTCATGGAGCGGAACCCCGTGGACACGGGCATCCAGTGCTCCACCAGCATGTCGGAGCACGAGGTGGGTGTGTCTAGGTAACTCCCTCCACCTGGAAGCCAGTTGGGGTGGCCCCGTGCAGATGCCGGGAGTGTGAGGCAGGATGCCACAGAGCCCACCACGATGCTCAGGGCCCGGCAGAAGGAGGGGAGGACCTGCATTGAGCAGCCCCAGGGCCAAGGGCGTGTCAATCCAGACATTCTCTCTCCCAGTGGCTCTGGCCTCACCTCTCAAATTCTTTCTAGAATCCTTTTAGGCATTTGGGACAGGGGGCGAGGTATTCTGAGGGGGCAGAGTATTACATCCACAGGCAACTGCCCAGCTGTGAAAACTCAGGGTTGCACCCTACCTGGTTTGGCTCAGTGGATAGAGCGTCGGCCCGCAGACTGAAGGGTCCTGGGTTCAATTCTGGTCAAGGGCACATGCCCGGGTTGTGGGCTAGATCCCCAGTGGGGGGTGTGCAGGAGGCAGCCAATCAATGATTCTCCGTCATCATTGATGTTTCTATCTTTCTCTCCCTTTCCCTTCGTCTCTGAAATCAATAAAAATATATTTTAAAAAAAGAAAAGTCAGGATTGCCCTAGAACATTGATGGCGAACCTTTTGAGCTCAGCGTGTCAGCATTTTGAAAAACCCTAACTTAACTCTGGTGCCGTGTCACATGTAGAAATTTTTTGATATTTGCAACCATAGTAAAACAAAGATTTATATTTTTGATATTTATTTTATATATTTAAATGCCATTTAACAAAGAAAAATCAACCAAAAAAATGAGTTCGCGTGTCACCTCTGACACGCGTGTCATAGGTTCGCCATCACTGCCCTAGAAATTTCTTGGGAGAGGGGCTCTGAGATCAGAGAACTGGGTCATGGTGCTGTTCAGACGCCCAGCCAGCTCCCCGCCTGTCTGAGCCAGGTGGTCAGCTCCTGATCGTGTCGGGAACTGCTGTGAGAAAACCAGACGGACGGAGATAACCCACGTATCACGTCCCAAATCAACCGGTGGACGTCACATTTGATTTCATCAGAACACGTGGTGGTGGTTCTGATAACGCACAGTTCAGAGGAACGCTGTTGCTCAAGTTCCCGGGGCGAGTTGCTGTCACGGGGCCAGGGCAACTTTGTCCGTGTCATAGAGATGCTGCCCTCACACCACGTTAGGGCCTGCTGTCAGCAGCTGTGCCCGGAAGACTTGTAACTTAGGGAGCGCTTCAAAACGCCAAGGAGCCCGGCCAGCGCGGCTCAGTGAACCAAGAGGTCACGGGTTCGATTCCCGATCTTGGCACATGCCTGGAGTGTGGGCTCCATCCCCAGGAGGGGGTGTGCAGGAGGCAGCCGATCAATGTTTCTCTCTCTCCCTCTCCCTCCCTCTCTCTCTCTAATCAATAAAAACATATTTTTTTAAAAATGCAAAGGAGAGGCAAGTGACTGATGAATGAGAACAGGGTCTCCACTGGGGGTGATGCAAAATCCTGGAACTAGATGGTGGTGGTGGCGGCACAACCCTCGCTTGGCCTAACGCCACTGACTTGTGCATGTGAACTGTTTAAAGTGGTAAAATGGATGTTATGTGTCGTTTACCACAATTTTAAAAAACGGGGGAAGATGGGACGGTGGCACACTGCTAAGTTTAAAGGGCAAAGCCACCTCTATCCCCTCCTTCCTGCCACAGAGAATGGGCAAAGCCAACCCAAACTCTTCCCTGGTTCCTGCGACATTGCACAGGGAGGGCGGAGGCGGCGGGCGCGCCTCTCCCCTTTGGGCTCTTACGGAGCAGATGGGTGCGACTCAGACGTGGATTTTCCTGGGCCTCTGGCATCAGCTGCAAAGATGCTAGCTCCACACAAGGGCCCTTCCATGGCTGCCTGCGACCCCCGGAGGACCAGAGACGCCTTCCTGGTACCGGAAAACCTCATGGCTTTGGCCAGACACCCCCTTGGTCCATCCTGAGCGCTCGGGGCTCGGGACCCTGGTGCGTGGAAGTGGCTAAATGCTCGCACCAGGGCCGGGGGTTCTCACCTGGGGTTCTCTCTTCAGGCCAACACAGAGCGATTCGAGATGGAGACCCGGGGTGTCAACCACGTGGAGGGGGGTTGGCCCAAGGATGTGAACCCCCTGGAGCTGGAGCAGACCATCCGCTTCCGGAAGAAGGTGGAGAAAGACGAGAACTACATCAACACCATCATGCAGCTGGGCTTGGTAAGGCTTCCTTCAGCCCCAGCGGTCAGAGCCACGGCCATCGCTCAGGTTCCCCAAGTGCATGTCAAGCCTAGATGTGCCTGGCCCTGTGCTCGGCTCCCCTGGCTACTCAGGGGAAGAACCGTAAGGAGCCTTCTATCTGGGAGCAGACACATCCACCACAGCAGACCAGAGGGGAAGGCTGGGAGGTGCAGGGCCGAACAGGCTCTGGGAGGAGTCTGAGAAGTGGCCCTGTGGGCAAAGAGAACCCCAAAGAACCCCACCCACCAGCTTCCCACCACTAGGGAACATCCTTTCATTCAGCACATTTGGACCACGCTTCTGGTCTCTGCCAGGCACAGCAGAGATTGCAAAAATGAATTCCACATGCATCCTGCTCCAAAGAGTGTATAATCCAACAGAGGGCAAAGACAAATACAGAGATATCACCACACCACGTAGAAATAAATGATGTTAGAGGATGGATGACTTGCCATTTTGCCCCATTAGGAGAGAGAGTCCATTTCCTGCTGAAGGGATCATGGAAGGCTTCCTGGAAGAGGTGGCCCTTGAGCATGGGCTTTTCCATGATGGACATTTGGAATAATGGGGAGGGCTTTTGGGGTGAAGGAGCTGGAGATGGGTGCTATATGTGGAGTCATGGAGACTTCTGTTTGCCGGGAGCAGTGTGTGTTTCGCCATTTTTTTTTCACTTTTGTCCCCAAGGAGTCTTTTTAGATATTCTCTTCCTAATTGCCTCCCCCCATGAAATGTCGATGCCATAGGTATGCCGTATATCTGTGTATGTACTGCATGTCTACCTGCGCTTTGTATAGGAAAAGTAGTAGTATTTACCGCTAAAAACCAGTTTTCGCCCTGTTGGGGCGATGCTGCCTCATTGAGAATGCACGGGCTGAGGGTGGGAAAGGACCACTAGCTATTTCTCAGCCCTCCCAGACCTCATCTCAGCCCCGTCAGACAGCAGGGGCCCCCCCATTCCCGTTGAGAACTCCGGGTGTGCCCCCCCCCCCCAGATCATGGAGCACTGCGTGAAGCAGAACAACGCCATCGACATCTACCAGGAGTATTTCGATGACGAGGACGCGGTGGAAGTGACGGAAGAGGCCCCTTCCGCTAAGACCATCAATGTTTTCAGGTATTTTTTAAAGTTGATTTCAGAGAGGAAGGGAAAGGGAGAGAGAGAGAGAGAGAGAGAGAGAGAGAGAGAGAGACATCAATGATGAGAGAGAATCATTGATCGGCTGCCTCCTGCATGCCCCCTACTGGGGATCAAGCCCGCAACCCGGGCATGTGCCCTGACCGGGAATCGAACCGCGACCTCCTGGTTCATAGGTTGACACGCAACCACTGAACCTTGCCGGCTGGGCTTCGGGTATTTCTATAGTTAGGCAGGTGCTGCCAATCTCGGTCACCTCTGTGGGCCGGTGTCCTAATGTGACCATAGGCCATGTTTCCAAGATTCAACACCTGAAACCAAGACAAGGCGCAGAGCGGTGTGCAGAGAGCACCGCTTCGTTTGAAACACTCCTGGGTGTCTGTGCCTGTGTGCATGGGTACATGTATGTGTGTGTATGTGTGTGTATGTGCTTGAATATGCAGGGAATACCGGGGATTTTGGAAGTGTCTAGCCACAAAGGCCAACCCTGGGAGATTCATTTTCCACCAGAACCCCCGGAGGGGTCTGACCTCGGCGGAATGACACATTTCAAATCATCCCCCCCAACCCCCAGATGAGGAGACTGACCCCAGGGAGGGGGACGTGCTCGGAGCACACGGTGGGTGGGGACCCAGCCAAGGCTGGAACCCTGGTCTCCTGACTCCCAGCCCGAGCTCCTTCTCCTACAGTAGTGCTCCCAGGGAGGAGGGACGGGGGGTGAAGCACACACTGAGACAGCTATTTGTCCATTCCGTCCGTATTCTTCGAGGAAACAGTCCCAGTTTGGAGCCATTGTCTATAATACTTAATTCTTTCTCATGCTCCCTCCCCCCTTGCTCTTTAAATGAAGAGCTTTTTAATTTTTTTATTTTTAGAGCAATTTTAAGTTCACAGCAAAATTGATCAGAAAGAACAGAGTTTCCATACACATCCCTCCCCCCACCCACCCACACAGCCTCCCCCACTGTCATCATCAGCCCCAGAGTGGTAGGTACATTTGTCACAGTGATGAGCCAACATGGACACATCATCATCACCCTGTCTGAATCTGTCCCAGGCTGCGGTAGCAAAAGACCATAACAAAATATCGTTAAAAAACGAGGCAGCTTAGGAACTACTGAAGTCTATTTGTCACCGCTCTGGAGGCCGGGCGTTCTGAGATGGTTGGGTTCTGTGTCTGCTGAGGACCCACTTCCTAAGTCAAGGACACCCACCTCCTCGCTCTGGGATGAGGCTACTCCCTGGAGCCCCATTTAAAAGGGCACTAATCCCATCACGAGAGCCCCACCCTCCTGACCTAATCACCCCTCAAGGCCCCCACCTTAATACCATCACATTGGAGATTAGGTCTCAGCAGATGAATTTGGGGCGGGGACGGGGCCACACATACCTTCAGCCTATAGCACACCCCAGGTCCGTAGTTTACAGCTCACTCTGAGTTGTCCATTCCATGAGTTTTGACACAATTATCATACACAATAGCTGCACTGCCCTAAAAGTCACCCGTGTCTCACCTATTGATCCCTTTCACCTCCAAACCTTTGGCAACAACTAATTTCTTCTCCTGTCTCCATGGTTTCGCCTTTCCCAGAATGCCATGGCCTCAGGCATACAGTATGCAGCGTTAGCAGAGTGACATCATTTCTTTTTAATACTGAACAATATTCCAATGTATGAATGGATCACAATTTATCCATTCACCTACTAAAGGACATTTTGGTTGGTTCCAACTTTTAAGAATTAAGAATAGCTTGGCCAACATGGCTCAGTGGTTGAGCGTCGACCTATGAGCCAGGAGGTCACGGTTCAATTCCCAGCCAGGGCACATGCCCGGGTTGCAGGCTCCACCCCTAGTGTGGGGCATGCAGGAGGCAGCCGATCTATGATTCTCTCTCATCATTGATGTTTCTATCTCTCGCTCAATAAAGCTGCTGGAAACATCCATGTGCAGGTTTTGTGGGGACACACGTTTTGGACTAATTTGGGCAAATCCCAGCGAGCATGATTGCTGACTTCTCCAAGCCCCCTTTTATTTTAACATTAACGGGCAATCCAGCCTCAGGCTCAGAACCTGCAGCAAGTGAAAAAGGCAGACTGGGATTTAATACTTTGTTTCCATTGTTTTAATTTTCATTTTTAGCTCTTATTTATGGCTGGTGGGACTGGTGTTTCGTTAAGGGAGTCCTATAAATTTTGTTTTAAATAAATTTCTCTGAGTGGATGCTTTTGCTTCAACACGTTTGAATATTTTAAAGAAAATCTTTAGTTAATAAGACATTTGGGGAGCCTGGCACTCCAGCTTTCTGCCCTTTGCTGCCCCCTAAAGGGACCCCCAGGAGATCAAGCGGTCGGCCACACACCTGTCCTGGCACCCGGATGGCAACAGGAAGCTGGCGGTGGCGTATTCTTGCTTGAATTTTCAACGGGCACCTGAGGGCATGAGCCACGACTCGTACATCTGGGACCTGGGTGAGGGGCGGGGAAGGCTGAGGGGCGGACTTGGCAGCGACCGGGGACTCTCGCAGGGAGGGACCGGGACCAGGAGGAGGCCTCTCACTGCACCCCTGTCTGGGGTTCAGGCTCAGCCTCACAGTCAAACCCGGGAGCAGGAGACTCGCTTTATTTCCAGATCTGTAATCAGGGCATTCAAGACCAGACCCCACAAAGTCCCGATTGTGGGCCCCCGGAGAGCGTGGCAGATAGAATCCCAGGAGAAGGGCCCAGGCGGGCGGGGGGGGGGCTCCCCTCTGCCCAGCTCTCTGGGTGCTTGTCCCGAATGCCCGGCCAGCGGGGGCAGCGTGTCCCCTGGGGAGCACTCCAAGGGCAGAGCCTGGCAGGTGGGCGTCCGGCTCTCAGACCCCCTCGTTGCCATCACTGTGAGAACAAGCGTGGGCCGTGGTTAGTAGGGGCAGGTGCCGAGCAGCGCAGCGTGCTGCAGGGTGGGCCCCATGGTCCCCAGAATACAGACCAGGAAACTGCAGAAGCCAGGGGGCGTGGGCTTCCGTAAAAACCGTAGGGCAAACTTCATTCCATTCCAAACCTGGGAAATGGACTCAAATTACAGTCACAGACATGCAGTTCTAATTCCCCAAAACAAAGCCAGATATTCACCACCCTCTCCCCCAACCCAGGCCCAGAGGGTGCGGCCTGGAGAAAGGCTCGGGCACCCCCTCCTGTAGATGGGGTTGAATTGTTTGGCCCTGTCCTTTCCTTTCCAGGCCTGGTGGGATACACACACACACACACACACACACACACACACACACCACACATATCTATAATAATAAAAGTATAATATGCTAATTAGACTGGACGTCCTTCCGGACAAAGCCGGGGCTGTGAGGGAAGCCAGTGCCAGCAGCCGGAGGAAGGAAGGCCTACTCTTGCACGAATTTCGTGCATTGGGCCTCTAGTATATGTATATGTTATATATATATATATGCCGCCCCCCCTGCTTTTTAGAAAGCCCCAACAGGCCCGAGACTGTCCTGAAGCCGTCCTCGCCTCTCGTCACCTTGGAGTACAACCCCAAGGACTCGCACATACTGCTGGGAGGCTGCTACAACGGGCAGATCGGTAAGAGGGGTCCCAGCGCTTAACCAACGGTCGCCTGGATGGAAAGGCCTTTTGCACTGGACAAGCTCTGAGTCAAGTCATTATGGGCAGCCTTGCCAGGGGGGCCTCGGGGAGCCACCAGCCAGTTCTTCAGACAGAGACCCACGGAGCTCCAGCCCCACTCGGCAGCCCCCGGGGCTGCCAGGCGACCAGTTCCACCGGGAGACAGGGTGCTGCCTCTCAGGGCACCCCCCCACCCCGGGATGGGGAGTGCAGGCCGTGAGCAGGGCGAGTTCCGATGCGACAAGACCCCTGTTCTCACAGGAGTGGGCGGTGTTATCTGTTAGCGTCCGCGCTCTGAGGGCTGCAGCCTTCGCCTGGCGTTTGGAGTTCTGACAGTGCGGAGAGTGACAGCTCTGCTAGTGCTCTCATTGCTTGTGTGGAGGGAGGGCCATAGAAGAGATCCATCTTCAGAGGTCCTTGCTGATCACACACCCAGAAAATGATTCTTTTTAAAAAAATGTTTTTATTGCTTTCAGAGTGAGGAAGGGAGAGGGGGAGGGATAGAAACATCGATGAGAGAGAATCATGGAGCGGCTGCCTCCTGCCCACCCCCGACTGGGGATCGAGCCCGCAACCCAGGCTTGTGCCCTGACCAGGAATTGAACCTCGACCTCCTGGTTCATAGGTCGATGCTCAACCCCTGAACCACACCAGCCGGGGGAAACTGACTCTTTTGATTACTAATGAGACCGGACAAAACCTGCCCACATGGGCTCCGAAGGTCCCTGCCCGCCCTCCACCTCAGGCCCTGGGGCAGCCAGACCCTCACCCCGCCCTGTCTGTACCCCAGGCCAGACTCCCCGAGCAGGGAAAGGGTTCCCCACCCTCCTACCTTCACAGGCTCTTACCCTCCCTTCTTCCTCCAGGAGCAGGAGCCAGACTGGCCGGGGAAGTTCCCAGAAATGCGCTGAGGCCGGGCTGCCCCGTGGCGCTCTGAGTCCCCGGGCCTCCCTCTCAGACCTGCGGCCTCCTTCCCGGGGAAGCCGCCAGGTTAGGGAGCAGATGTGGCTCCCATGGGTCTCCCTGCCCCATCGCCTGGGGGCCAGGCTCCAGCAGGCGGAAGCGAGCCGCTCTGCCATGTTTTACTCAGGAGCCCTGCCTCACTCATTATCCATCACCCATCTCGGTGCCGCTCCCCCAGCCCAGGCCCTGGGCCCTGCTGCCCAGTAGGGATCGCCACTGCAGGACCTCCCCTCCCCCTGCCCTCCCCCCTC
>NW_005355708.1:155993-163070 GCF_000412655.1 Myotis brandtii | reverse complement strand
CGGGGGGAGGGGGGGCGGCGTGCAGGGGGGTCCTCGCTGCTCATCGTGGGGAAATGGAAACAGAATCGATTAGGACAAAAAGTAGATAAGCTTCAGGTCCTTCTCGGTAAAGCAGAAGAGGTGAAGCACTAATGGTGGGAGGGAAGGGGAAGCTCCCTCTGGGAGCTGTTTCCATCAGAGGCAGCAACGGCCGGAGGATGAAGGGGAAGGAGTTTAGGCAGCAGGAGAGGCTCACCTGCGTGCTCCTACCCCGGGCCTGTCCCTGGGTGCCGGCCTCCTTTCTCCCTGCTGGGCTCACTCCATCACAGGCTCCTCCTCAGTCTCACTTCCCTCCCCCCCCTCCTCCAGGAAGCCCTCCTTGACTACCCCTGTGGGTCCCCCACCAGAGAAATCACATCCCGGGCTGTATTTGCAGGTCCCCTTCCTGCCTCTCAGGGACAGTGTCTGTCCTAGTCTCAGCGGCCTCCCCAGGGCCCCGGGGGGCGGGGGGTGCTCAGCACGCGGCAGGGGCTCGGCAGGATGAATGAATGAAGCATGCAGCCTGGGAGTCACTCCTCGAAGATTGTGTGGGGGCTTCAGGGGTGGCAGGAAACTCAGGCTGGTGGGCACCCAGCCCTGATTCTAAGAAACCACGTCCCTGGCAAACCAAGAGGAGCAGCACCCGTGCCCCTGCTCCCCCCCCCGGAAAGGAAGCCCGTGCCCTGTTCACCTGCCCCTCCTTTTCCTCCCGCCAGCCTGTTGGGACACCCGGAAGGGCAGCCTGGTGGCGGAGCTGTCCACCATTGAGTTCAGCCACCGAGACCCCGTGTACGGCACCATCTGGCTGCAGTCGAAGACGGGCACTGAGTGTTTCTCGGCATCCACAGACGGGCAGGTACCCACAGGCGGGCAGGTACCCACAGACGGGCAGGTACCCACGGGCGGGCAGGTACCCACGGACGGGCAGGTACCCACAGGCGGGCAGGTACCCACGGGCGGGCAGGTACCCACGGGCGGGCAGGTACCCAGGGGCGGGCAGGTACAGGGGGCAGGTACCCATGGGTGGGCAGGTACCCACAGGCGGGCAGGTGCCCACAGGCGGGCAGGTGCCCACAGACGGGAGGTACCCATGGGCCAGGCGCTGCAGGGGAAGGCGGGGGGAGCAGTAACAGTTTCCTGGTTCCCCCTTGCAATCACCAGGGAACGTTTTCTTTGCATCTTATTATTGAATTGAAAACTACGTAACACGGGCACACAGCACAAAACGCAACAGGCACAGAAGGGCAGCCGCCGTCCCAGGAGGCACCGCCCACACCACGCTCTCCCGCCAGGGGTGGTGTCTGCGCTCAGAGGCGTCTGTCTTCTCCCCCTCTGTTTGTGCGCCCTCCATGGGGATCTGCCTTGATGTTTCACTCTGTGTATTTGGAGATGATTTCAGAGTTCATCAGCATTGCCCTGTGCCTGTTAGGGACTGCATCGGGGATGGCAGCATTTACTGCAGAGGATTTTAATATTTTGTTGTTACCAAAAAAATGTAGCAAAGCGTGTATTTGCATGCACATGGTTGCACACATGGGCAGGTACGTCGACGGCACAGGTCCCTGGCAGTGGGCGTGTGCATGTATAACATGGCTATAATGTGCCGTAGTGTGGGGGGCCTTTAAGAATAGGGACGCTGGGCCCACCGCTGGCGATTTCGATGCAGTAGGTGTGGGGGAAGCCCCAGCACCTGCATTTCGTGACTCTGATGGCCAGACAGGTTTGGGAGGGACTGTCCACCAGGGCAGTCATTCTCAAAGCAAGTTGTCCCTGGGGGTTGCTGTCTTACCCCCTTTTGACTAGAGTGACTGACGCCAGGGAGTTGGAGGAGGTGAGGGGGCCGCAGGCCGGGAGGCTCGCGGGGCCCCGGGTCTCACGCCGCCCCTCCTGCCACCAGGTCATGTGGTGGGACATACGGAAGCTGAGCGAGCCCACCGAGGTGGTGATCATGGACATCACCAGGAAGGAGCAGCTGGAAAATGCCTTGGGGGCCATCTCCCTGGAGTTCGAGTCCACCTTGGTGAGTGTCCCGTCCTCCCCCTCCCCCCGTTTCTATCGCCGGGGCAGCTGGAGCCACGAGCGGGGCCGTGGCTGGTGTATCAGATGCTTGTGGAGTCCGGGCTGCTGCTCACCTTGTGCCCAGCACAGCCCCCAGGAGCATCGCCCCAGACCCGGTGGTCTTTACAGCAGCGTTCCAGCAGGGGGCAGCAGAGCTTCTCGCGGAGGAAGCCATGCTCATTCCCAAGGAGTCACCAGCTGGTGGTGGGCCGGCAGGCGGGCGGAACCAAAGGCAAGCTTCAGACAGGACCAGAGTCCAGAAGCGCCCACTCTATGTCGGAGGACAGGCTCTGCCTCGGCCTCGCGTGGGACCCTGGGAGGGTCACTTCACTTCCTGTAGGGAAGGAGGAGGTGGTGGAGAAGGAAGTGAGGTCAGAGAAGGTTCCTAGGAAAACCACAGCGCAGGCGTAATTACAGGATTTAGTAACTGGGAAGGACCAGTAAAACAATATCAAAGGTGGCCCAGCTGGTGTGGCTCAGGGGTTGAGCACCAACCTCTGAACCAGGAGGTCAGGGTTGGATTCCCAGTCAGGACACATGCCCAGGTTGCGGGCTCGAACCCCTGTAGGGGGTGTGCAGGAGGCAGCCGATCAATGACTCTCATCATTGATGTTTCTATCCTCTCTCCCTCTTCCTTCCTCTCTGAAATCAATAAAAATATCTTTATAAAAAAAACCTAACATAAAATTTACCATGTTAACCATTTTTAAGTGTACAATCCAGTAGTGTTAAGTACATTCGCGTTGTTGTGCAATGGGTCTCCAGAACTTTTTCATCTTGCAAAACTGAAACTGAAAATAGTTGTGTACCTATGAAACAACTCCCCACCGCCCCCTGCCCCCGCCCCTTCTACTTCCTGTCTCTATGAATTTGACTCCCCAGGCACCTCCTTTAAGTGGGCTCATGGTGCTTGTCCTTTTGCGACGGGCTTATTTCACTTAGCGCCATGTCCTCGGGGTTCATCCACATGCTTGCCTGTGTCAGCATTCCCTTCCTCTTTAAGGCTGAATAATACTCCATTGTAGGGATGGACCACATTCTGTTTATGCATCTTCTGTCGGTGGACACTGGGTGGCTCTCTGAGCCGCTGTGAATGATGCCGCCAAGAACTTGGGTGGACAGTGTAGCCGGTTTTGCAGGGAGCAGCTGGACTCACGTCTGATATCATTCATTTAATCACCTACTTGGTGAACAGACATTCGGGATCGTTATGGCAGAACGCCTTGCGGACGCAATGGTGCTGCACGAAGAGGGCTGGTGATGAGAGATCCAGAGCTAGGAGAGTCGGGGGCCTCCCTCAAGCATGGGGCCCTCGAGCAGGTTCCCAAGAAGGGTGGGGTCCGGTGAAGGTGGGAAGAGTGGGGGCAGCCCCCGAGGAGCAGCTGGGACACAGCCTGAGCAGAGGCTGAAACCCCAGAAGGCTGCTGGCCACGCCGGCGGAACCCCGAGCTGATGTTTCACAGAGCTACCCACCCCTGTGTCACCCCCTCCGCAGCCGACCAAGTTCATGGTGGGCACGGAGCAAGGCATGGTCATCTCCTGCAACCGCAAGGCCAAGACACAGGCAGAGAAGATCGTGTGCACCTTCCCTGGCCACCACGGCCCCGTCTATGCCCTCCAGAGGAACCCCTTCTACCCCAAGAACTTCCTGACCGTGGGCGACTGGACCGCCCGCATCTGGTCGGAGGAGAGCCGCGAGTCGTCCATCATGTGGACCAAGTAAGAGGGCGGGGGGAGTTAGGGGGGGAAGAGGGATGCAGGAGGGTGGAGGGGACGGAGGGGGCCCAGCCCAGCCCAGGAGCGACCTGAACCTTTGTGTGCCCACAAACACCCCTCCACAAGCACCTGAGTTTATGCTAGGAAGTGGCTTGAAGGAGGAAAACACCCCAAAGCACCCAGATGAGTAATAATAACAGCCACAAGTTCACTTTGCTGACCCTCGAGACAACCCCAGGAGTCGGTAGCCTTGTTCTCCGGTCACCTAATTGCAGGTGTGAGGGAGCCGAGCTACCAGGAGCCAACACCGTGTGCTCCCGGCCACCACACCTTGTTTATCCATTTACCTGTCGATGGAGACCTGGGCTGCTTTCACCTTTGAGCTGCTGTGAATAGAGGCTGTGAACTCGGGTGGGCAGGGTAGGCCAGTTTTGCAGGGAGTAGCTGGAGGTGGTGGGGGGAGGGCTCTTCTAGACCCATGTTTTACATTATTCATTCAGTCATGTACTTTATCTGTGAACACATTCCGGACTTTCTGGCAACATGCTAAGAGGACACATGCTGTTTTCTGCAGCGGCTGCACCGATTGACATCCCCACCCACAGCGACAGAGGGCTCCCTTTTCTCCGTGTCCTCGCCAACACTTAGCTTTTCTAATAATACCCATCAGGCCAGGCGAGGTACTGTCGCCTCGTGGTTTTGATTTGCATTTCCCTGTTGATTCGTGGTGTTGAACACCTTTTCGTGTGCCTGTTGGCCGTTTGCATAGCTTTTCTTTGGAGAAACGTCTGCTCAGGTCCTTTGCCCATTTTGTCATTGAGTGATGGGGTTATTTTATTTTTTTTGCTATTGAGTTGTATGCGTTCCTTATATATTTTAGATATTAACCACTTATTAGATATATGGTTTGCAAATATTTTCTCCCATTTCGTAGGTGGTCTTTTTTTAAAAATATATTTTTATTGATTTCAGAGAGGGAGAGAGAGAGGGATAGAGAGAGATAGGAACAATGAGGAGAGAGAATCATTGATCGGCTGCCTCCTGCACACCCCACACTGGGGATCCAGCTCGCAACCCAGGCCTGTGCCCTGACCGGCAATTGAACCATGACCTCCGGGTTCATAGGTCGATGCTCAACCACTGAGCCACGCCGGCCGGGCCATAGGTTATCGTGTATCTTGCTAGTCCTTTGCTGGGCAGAGGCTTTTTAGTGCGATGTGATCCCCCATGTTTATGTTTGTGCTTTTGTTGCCTGTGCTGTTGGTGTCGTATCCAAAACTTCACGGCCAAGACCCACGTCAGGGGACGTTCCCCTGTGGCTTTTCCGAGGAGTTTTATGGTTTCAGGGCGGACATTTAAGTCTTCAGTCCACTTCGAGTTGATTTCTGTGCATGGCGTCAGATAAGGGTCCAATTTCATTGTCCGCTGCAGAAACCTTTGAGACTCTAGATCAGTGATGGCGAACCTTTTGAGCTCGGCGTGTCAGCATTTTGAAAAACCCTAACTTAACTCTGGTGCCGTGTCACATACAGAAATTTTTTGATATTTGCAACCACAGTAAAACAAAGACATATTTTTGATATTTATTTTATATATTTAAATGCCATTTAACAACGAAAAATCAACCAAAAAAAAATGAGTTCGCGCGTCACCTCTGACACGCGTGTCATAGGTTCGCCATCACTGCTCTAGATCAAACCGCGGAGGAGCGTACCACTCTCCTGATTTAGTGGGAGGGGTTCTCTGGGCACATCCTCCCTCTAACTCCTTCAGCGAGTCCTGGGACTGGGGCACTGGGCCAGCTCCAGCCCCGCACGCCTGGCCCCTGCAGTGAGCTCTGGAGAAAGGCCAGTGGCCAGCCCATGGGAAGGACCAACCCAGAGCCCTTCAAAGTGCAGCTTGTGAGCTGTGGGTGGGCGAGGTCGGCACGCTAGAAGTCAGACGCAAGGAAGAACTTCCTGGCCAACAATGAGAGCCTGCAGCCCGGGAGGGGCCAGGTGAGCAGAGCTGTGGCTCCGCAGCCTCCCCATCCCTGTCAGCCACAGTGGCCCCTGACGGGTGGCCCCGGCTGCCCACAGGTATCACATGGCTTACCTCAGTGACGGCGCCTGGAGCCCGGTTAGGCCGGCCGTGTTCTTCACCACCAAGATGGACGGGACCCTGGACATCTGGGACTTCGTGTTCAAGCAGTGTGACCCCGCCCTCAGCCTGAAGGTCACACACACCCCCTCCCCATGCATCCGGGTCAGGGGTGGGGAACCTTTTCCCTGCCAGGGGCCGTTTGAATATTTATAACCTCGTTCACGGGACAAAATCATCAACTTAACAGTTAGCCTGCTCAACGTTTAATGAAGGCACCCCTCATGCCTTGGCAGGGCCAGACCAAATGATTCTGTGGGCCTTCTACAGCCTGCAGGCCAGACATTCCCCACCCTGATCCCTCAGGCCCTGGTGGCATGGGTGTTTTTTTTTGGGGGGGGGGGGGGAGAGTGTGTGTGTGGGGGAGACAAGGTGGAAGATGAGGCTTGGGAGGGAGTGACAAAGGGCCCTGACAGCCAGTCTCGGAGTGTGCACTTCCTCCTATGGGTCGGGAGCCTCCCGGGAGCCAGAGAATCAGACTGAGGCTCCTGTCTCCGCCTCCACGTGGGCCTGCCTGGCCCTCCCCGCAGGTGTGCGACGAGGCCCTCTTCTGCCTCCGGGTGCAGGACAACGGGGGTCTCATCGCCTGTGGCTCCCAGCTGGGGACGACCACCCTGCTGGAGGTCTCGCAGGGGCTGTGCAACCTCCAGAGGAACGAGAAGAACACGGCTTCTTCTGTGAGTGCCTGGTGCCAGGGCCGAGGTGCCCTCCAGCTCCCCTCCCCACCAGGGCCCTGCAGAGCAGGCCAGTCCGAGGGACACGGATGGCCGCTCCCTCTCACCTCCTGGGAAATGGTGGACATCCTGGGGGTGGGGGCCGGGAAATGGGTGCTGGGGGCGCTGCGGGCGCTGGGGGCTGAGCTCCTTCACTGCACCCCCCCCCCCCGCAGGTAGCCCTGGAGGCACTCCGTGGGGCACACGATGCTGCAAACCCCTGGTGCTGGGACCTGGGAGGGCCTCCTGGCTGTGCCTGAGCCTGTGGTCCCACCTCTGAGCTGGTCCTTCATGGGCCCAGGGCCACCATATTGTACAAATCCAGAGGGCGCTCTTCACGCTGTCATCTATGTCCTTAGAACCCCTTAGAATCGAGGAACTCGCTGTCCCAGCTCCCACCTTCCGACCCCAATATTTAGCCCTCTGTTCTTTT
>NW_005355708.1:154323-155885 GCF_000412655.1 Myotis brandtii | reverse complement strand
AGAGAGATAGAAACATCAATGACAAGAGAGAATCATTGATTGGCCGCCTCCTGCACACCCCACGCTGGGGATCGAGCCCTCAACCTGGGCATGTGCCCTGACCAGAAATTGAACCTTGACCTCCTGGTTCATACGTCAAGGCTCAACCACTGAGCCATGCCGGCCGGGCTAGCCCTCTGTTCTTGCTGTTAGCCCCGAGTGCAGGCCTCTTTGGGAGCTGTTGTGAGTAGAGCGAGGAGGACCCCGTCTGGCCCCTGTGCCAGGAGCCCCAGCTGCCACCCCCTTCCCACGGCCTCTCTGCCCCTGTTCGGCCCAGATATTTGAGCGGGAGACCCGGCGGGAGAAGATCCTGGAGGCCAGGCACCGGGAGATGCGGCTGAAGGAGAAAGGCAAGGCGGAGGGCAGGGAGGAGGAGCCACGGGAGGAGGAGGTCTCCATCAACCTGGAGGAGCTGGTCGCCAAGGCCGAGGAGGAGTTTTTCAATGTCATCTATTCGGAGATGAAGAGGAAGGAGACGGAAGCCTTGAAGAAGCCCACAGAAGTGAGAGCCTCGGGTGGGGCCCGCGTGGGCGGGTGGAAGGCATGGCACTGAGGTTCTGCCTCTTTGCTGACCTCCTGGGTGACCTCAAGCAAGTCACCTTATCAGGTGGACCTCAGTTTGTCCATCTGGCAAATGGGAGGCATGAGTCCCTTCCTCCAGAGGAATCCAAGTCCCCAGGTGGACGCGGCCTCCCGAGGGCAGGAGCCGTGCTCCGTGCTTGTGGGAATCCTCCTCTCCCACCCCCGTGGGTGCCTGGAGCACCCACGTGACCAACTGAATGAGGGTCGGGGGCTAAGGGAGGTGTCAGGTAAGAGTGAGCCCGAGGTCCGTGGAGGGGCTGCGACATCCATGGTCTGGAGGGCGTTCTGGTGTCAGGGGTGTGGCCTGAGCTGAACTCGTCTACCTGTGGCCTGGCTCTCCAGCGCCCTCTAGCGGTAACAACTGGGCTGGCCGCTTCCCTTCTCAGGCCTTTCCTTTTCACTCAGAAAATAAGGAGATTAGCTCCCAAGAGTGTCTGGTCCCCTCCGAGGCCCTCTTCCACAGCAGGGACAGGAGAGGAGGCATTGTCCGTGTGGGCCGTTGCCTGAGAGACCCAGAGATCCGATACCAAGATGGGCAAGTGCAAACGGGCAGCAGGGAAGGGCAAGAGCCAGGGAGCGCATGTCCATGTCCACCCTTGTGGGCGAGACCAGTGGCATCGTTTGGGGGCGTGGCCCAGTGCAACGTGAAAAGGGGGAGCCCTTGCTCCAAAAGTCTTGGGAATTTCAAGACAATGACAGCAGAACATGGAAGCAAGTGTGGGACCCTTGCCAGCACAGCCTCGTGTGCCTGCACAGGGTGCCCACACATGGTGACCGCACAGGGTGCCCGCATAGGGTGCCCACACAGGGTGACCGCACACGGTGCCCGCACAGGGTGCCCGCATAGGGTGACCGCACAGGGTGACCGCACACGGTGCCGCACATGGTGCCCGCACAGGGTGCCAGCACAGGGTGCCCACACACGGTGACCACACAGGGTG
>NW_005355708.1:152352-153531 GCF_000412655.1 Myotis brandtii | reverse complement strand
CACAGGGTGCCCGCACAGGGTGACCACACACGGTGCCCGCACACGGTGACCACACAGGGTGCCAGCACAGTCTCATGTGCCTACACAGGGTGCCCGCACAGGGTGACCACACAGGGTGCCCGCACACGGTGCCCGCACAGGAGGCCGGCCCTGCTTGAAGAGCTGAGTGGCAGGTTCCTGGGCGCTAACGCGTGGCCGGAGTGACGGAGGTGGGTGAACACGCGGAGAGGAACCTGCTTCCGTCTCTGGCTTCTCCCCCCTCCAGCCTCCCTCTCATGGGGTCTGGGGGGAGGTGTGATTCGCAGGCACATTTTTAAAAAAATATTTTTATTGATTTCAGAGAGGAAGTGAGAGGGAGAAGGAGAGAGAGAAACATCACTGATGAGAGAGAATCACTGATCGGTTGCCTCCTGTACGCCCCACACTGGGGATGGAGCCCACAACCCGGACATGTGCCCTTGACTGGAATCGAACCTGGGACCCATGAGTCTGCAGGCTGACACTCTATCCATTGAGCCAAACCGGCCAGGGCTGCAGGCGCATTTTGTCTTCAGAAGGCCTTGGGTCTGAGTGGCCTTATTCTCACACTGCCTGTGTGTACAGGTGGGCGGGGCTCCCTCCATGTGTGGCAGAGGTGAGATTGGACCCATAGCCCCAGACTCCCCACCCACCGCCTCTGGGCTCCCCAGCCCTCCGAAGGCGATGCCCATTGGCCACCTCACAGTGCAGTGCAGCTCACACACACCCTCCTGGTGGGGGTGCTCCTCCTGGCAGCTGGGCCTCCCGAAGGGTCACGGTTCCCAGAACTCGGCCCCTCTCCTTCTCCCCCTCCCCACCTCTAGTCTCTCTCAGTCTCTGCAACTTGGCCAGCATTTCCGGGGGCCGAGCTTAGAAGGCCCTCCCCGGTCCTTACAGCCATTATTTCCAACCGCAGCCGCAGCCATAGGAGAAATATGTGGAGGGGACCAGGGACGCTCAGGAGGAGCCAGCCGGATCACCCCGGCAGCAAGCCGCAGAGCAGGGCTTGTACCTGAGCCTGTGGGGCGCCCCCACTGTCCCCATCGTCCCCACCCGCTGGCTCTGAGCAGCCACCAGGCCCTGGTGGCCACGGTGCTGGCACCCTCACCAGCCAGGTGGCTGCTTTTGGCCTCGGGGTTAACAACCCCCCCCCCCCCCCCC
>NW_005355708.1:147793-151772 GCF_000412655.1 Myotis brandtii | reverse complement strand
CCCCCCCCCCCCCCCCCCATGATTCTGTGCTGTCTTTCTTTAGCAGAAACAAAGTCCGGAGGAGGAGGCCGAGGAGGCAGAGCCTGAGGTCCAGGGCCAGGGCGAGGATGAGGAAGAGGAAGAGGAGGAGCAAGAAGAGGGCCCTGAAGAGACGCCACACTAAAAGGTCAGGCCTGCCTGCAGCCCCTTCCCCACAGGCGCCTCCATCTCCTGCCTCTTGGCACCGCCCTGGTTTTATAAGTGGGTGCTGATCTCCTTCCTTAAAGTGTCACTTGGGGGAAGGAAGGGAGAGCAAAGGGGCCTGAGTCCAGTCCTCACACCCCACAAATCGCTGGCCCATGCTGACTCACTGAGCCCGGTCCCCAGTGACCCCTTGGAGGGAGGAGAGGGGCACACTCACCCCTAAGATGGGAGCCCCTGACCCCGCCACCACGGCCAACCCCACTTCGGGCCTCACACAGCCTGGCCCTGCGTGTCCCCTTCAGCTTCTCCAGGGCTTTCCGGGCCATCTCGTTCCTTCACAAGCTCCTCACGGCCCAGGCGGGGCCTTAGACGGACCTGTGGCTGGGGGCCTCCTCTCTGACCCGCCCCACTCACAGCCGCATACAACCCGGGGCCGAAGGAGTTCCACTCTGCAAGGCCTCCGAGCGCGAGCCCGGGCGTGCTACCTCCAGGAGGGTCGGAGCAGAGCAGATCAGCTTGGTTATTCTTGGGCTCTGCAAGCTTCCTCTGGTCGTAATGAAATTAAATTATAATTAAATGAATGATAACAGTGCTCACACTTACTAGTAGTGCTTATTACTCAGCCTGCACCGAGAGCTTCCCACGTTATCGCATGTCGTTCTTGTTACAAGTCCCTGGAAGGTTTGTACTCGATTATCCGCACTCTGCAGGGGAAAAGTAGGGTCCAGGAGAGGTGGGGGCTTGGCCAGGTGACAGAGTGAGTGAGCGGCAGACGGACAGGAGGCCAGGCAGCTCCGTCCCAACCAGCTGTGGGCCAGGCACTGGGCCGCCCTGAAACCGTGGCACAGCCGAGCAGCATTCGGCAACCATCTTCAGAAATGTCACAGGCAAGAGGACGCTTCAGAGCCAGCCTTGTCTCAGGAGAAGCCCCCGACCACCATTCACTCTGTGGGTGTCAGGTGGTCCCTTTTAAAAATGCCTGTGCGAAGAATCTCATTGGGGAGAGACCCGCTGCTCTGTGCCCAAAAGAAAAAAACACTGAATGTCCACCATGGCAGGTCATACTTACTGGGCCCTTGAGCTTCAAAATAGAGCACCATCAGCATCGTCCATCCCTGAGCCACGGATGTGCCCGGGAGACACAGAGGGAGGGAGCACATTGCCCGAGTCCCACGGGAGCGAGGGGCAGACCTGGACTTCAGCCCACAGTCCGGCCCCAGGTGTGTGTGCAGGTGTGTGTGTGCAGGTGTGTGTGCAGTTGCATGTGCAGGTGCGTGTGCAGGTGCAGGCACATGTGTGCACATATGTGATTATGGGGATGCACAATGGAGGGGCATTCCAGGCAGAGGAGAGAAGGCAGCAGCTGCTGCTGCTCTATGGACTGACAGGGAGGCGTCAATGTGGCTGAAGCACAGTCACCGGGGGCTGGAACCAACCTGGAGAACAGGCAGGGGCCTTGAAGGTCCCATTAAGCGTTTCCGCCTTTCTCCTAAGATCATGGAGGAGCAGGGGAGAGGTGTGGTCAGATTTGCATATATTTTTTACAAAATCCCTGGGCTGGTCATGGATGAGGGCCTGGAGGGAGGTAGCCCTGAGGCTGGTCGGGAGGAGATGCTGAGAGAAGATGGTGGCTTGGGGTGGAGTGACGGCTAGTCAAGTACCGCTCTGCACCTCTGTTCCTACATTTGACAAGTTAAAGGAGTGTATCAGGTAGAGGCACCGGCTGAGCCAAGGCCTGAAAGCAGGGCCCGGCACCAGCGTGTGTCTGGGACACTCGTCAAGATGGGTGGAGCCTAAGGCCATAGAGAGTGGGCAGGAGGTTGTGGGGACCAAGGCAAGGCGCCTGCTTGTACTTTGGTGTTACAGCCGCACCTTTTGAAAGTGGGAGGCAGCAGGAGGCGGCCATGACATTGCCCAGGTGACAATGATGGAGCCTGGGGAAGTGGCCAGGAGATGAGGAGGAGGAGAAACACCTGCAGAGGGAGAACCTCCAGGATTCGCAGGTGGAGGATGAGAGGAAAGAGGAAGTCAAAAATGACGCAGAGATGTGGGGCCAGAGAGGACGGGGCAAACTCACCAGCCTCTGTGTGCGGGCTCGGGGCAGCCTGGGCCAGAAAGCAGGACAAAATCTTGGGCCAACCCCCCTCCTCCCTGCACACACACCTCCCCCTCCCCGCACCCCCGAAGGAGCGGTTTCCACCAAGCTTCCCCGCTTTATCTACTTACCAAACCCGAGGCCACAGGTGGCTCTCTGCATGGCTTATTAATAACTCTTACACACAAGCTCCTGGGGCGGCCGGGGAAGCCAGTCCCCCAGGGC
This sequence comes from Myotis brandtii, assembly GCF_000412655.1. Classification (NCBI taxonomy): domain Eukaryota; kingdom Metazoa; phylum Chordata; class Mammalia; order Chiroptera; family Vespertilionidae; genus Myotis; species Myotis brandtii. The sequence goes on along the minus strand of NW_005355708.1, from coordinate 149,269 downwards.
ACACGCTGGCAGCGTGCTCCGCCTCTGGATGCCCGCCAGGCCGTCTGAGCAGCCCGGGGGGAGGAGCGCTCCCTTCCCCACTTCTTGAAGGAAGCCCATGGCTCCCCTCGGCCAGGGAGGCTGCCGGGCTCAGCTCAGTTAGGGGGCAGGAGAAGACAAGGACGATGGGCCTTCAGACACCATCACCCAGGAAATCAGGGCCCCGAGGGGCGGGCACACTGGCTCCAGGTGGTTTGGCGAGTTGGATGCAGAGCTGGGACCAGGATCCTGGTTTCCCGGCCTCCTGAGGCGGGAGTCTTCCCACTGTGCTCCTGGTTGTGAAATCGCTGTTATGCCCACCACATGCGGAGGCCACAGCGTGGGACCCACACTGTCTTGCACAGCATTGTGCCTCTTCCCGCGGACGGGGAGCCAGAGGACACACAGACCCCACCGTCTTGACCTAGATTCTGGGTTTCCCGATGGGGCCCCGTTTGCCAGTGGGGTGCATGGAGGCGGGCTCTTGTGTGACCTAGTAATACAGGTGCCCCCCTCCACCAGGCGGGTGGGCAGCCTGGGCACAGGGACAGCTGTTTAACCCTCTGTCATCGGAGACAGGGATTAGACACCAGCCACAGCCGCGATGCACGCCGCGCCCATGGGAACACGGGGCAGCCAGCCGCCGCCCTGGAGACGCCAAGAGACAGACAGACAGACGGACAGGCAGGCAGGCAGGCCACAGCCGCGCTCCAGAGAACCGGCTGCCCCTGCTTCCCATCCATCTCTCCATAGGCAAAGGGCCGAGCGCCATGACGCTGACACCTGACCTTTCAGCCTCCGTCTCCTCACCCAAAACCAGGGCCTGCGCCGGTCCTCTCACCAGGTCCTCCAGGCCCTGACCGCACAGAGCAAACCCGGAAACGAACCAAAACTCCTCGAGCGTCAGGACCAAGCTCTGCCCAAACTCAGAGCCAAGTGGTCAGAGAAGGATGGTCAATTTCTACCCCAAGGGCTCCTCACTGGCTGCTGTGCCTACCGGACATTGACGAGCCTTTGCAGTAGAGAGAAGGTGAGGACTCAAATGGCTTATCACCCCACTATCCAGATACCCCTCGTCAGATATGGACGTCGGGGAGGGCGGCCTGAGCCCCTCCATCCCCGCAAGCATGAAGGACGGCGGGGACTCCAAGGACCAGCAGCTCACGGTGAGACGCCCGTCGAGGGCCCCATCTGTGGCCCAGACTCAGATTCCACCCCCGACAGACAGAGCGGTCCTTTCCCCTCGCCCCCCGCACCCCCCAAAAGGACCCTCGGGACCAGGGAATGCGACTGTCCGAGAACTTTCCCCAAGCCCCGGAGTCAGGGCGGAGGGCAGCCTGCTGAGCTGAAGCCAGCCCAGCCCCGCCCCTCCCTCTACACCAGTGGCTCTCAGCCTGGGCTGCACATTAGAACCACCTGGGAATCTTTTTTAAATCCTGATTTCTGGGCCTCATCCTC
>NW_005355708.1:143248-147735 GCF_000412655.1 Myotis brandtii | reverse complement strand
GGGCCTCATCATCCAGAAATTCTGTTTCTTTGTTTCTAATGTTGTGGCCCCACCCCATAACAAAAAAACAGAATTTCCCGAGGATGAGGCCCGGAAATCAGGATTTAAAAAAGATTCCCAGGTGGTTCTAATGTGCAGCCCAGGTTGAGAACCACTGCTCTACACCTTCCCACCAGGGGCCCCCAGCCCCAAAGCCTGCCCCATGGGTCTCTGGGACAAGACTGCTGCCCCATCCGGAAACAGGGCAGGCTTGGCCCTCCTCCTAGAAGAGGAAGGAGGGAGCCAGGGGGTACCCCAACCCAGTGGAGTCGGGAATTTAAAGGAGCTGGGATCACAGGTAGACAAGAGCCTCCAGGTGCCAGGGGAGCTGGCATGGGGCCGGGGTGACTGGTGATTGGGTTGCAACGAAGATGCTGTCCAAGTGAGGACTAAATGGTCCAGAGGATGCTGGGAGCCGCTGAGAGGGCGCCCGGAGCCAGCCCTGGGGTCCGGGCAGATGAAGAGGTGTGAGTGGGCGTGGGGCTCAGGTAGAGACTGAGGGCGGACTCCTGATTCTCAGTGGTGCTGGGTCAGAGTAATGGGGGGAAGGCTCAGTGACCCCAAAGAAAAGGGTCTCTTTGAAAGCGGCTTGATTGGCATGTGTGGTGTGTCCTGCACCGCAGGGCGGGAGGGTCCTCCCCTCCCAGCAGCAGAGTTTGGCTGAGGCGTCCGGTCAGAGGCTGAGCGTGGGTTATACCCACACACCTGGCAGGCATTTCCCCTTGATCAGCAGAAACCCACGTGCCTCTGTTCCTTTTTTTTTTTTTAATTTTTAGTTTTCTTTTTTTTGTTAATCCTCACCTGAGGATATTTTTCCATTGATTTTTAGAGAGAGTAGAATGGAGGGGGAGAGACAGAGAGAAACATCGATGTGAGAGAGACACATAGATTAGTTGCCTCTTGCACCCACCCTGACCAGGCCTGCAACTGAGGTTTGTGCCCTTGACCGGAATTGAACCCAGGACCCCTCAGTCCGAGGGCCCACGTTCTATCCACTGAGCCAAAATGGCTAGGCACGCCCCCATTCTTTGGGCAAGGCTCATGCAGAGAGAAGACCCACCGGCTCCCAGTGGCTAGAGAAGAGAGAGCGTAGGGGCCCCGTAGCACTGTTCTTGGGTAGGAATGTGGACCCAGGTTGAGGAGGGGAAGTTCCCCCGCCCCCAGCCCCATCCTCGTCCTGCTGTGCTCAGTGCTGTCCCTGTGGTTGCAGCTCCTTATTCACAGGCACAGACAGCCTACTCCAGTGCCAGGGGCTCCAAGTTCAAAGCACAAGGGAGCTGCCGCTGCTTAAGTGGGCATGTGACTGGTGCAGCCCGGAGGAGCAGGCAGCGCTCTGCCACGGGCATCACCCCGGGCCACAGGCTTCTGGGGAAATGCACAGACTCAGCCCCAGCCCCCATTCGCTGCACCTCCTGCCCTGACCCAGGTGGTTGTCCTGAACCACTGAGTTTTCCGTAAGACCAAGGAGGCCTGAGATGGCTGGACAGAGGAGAAGCCCTGGGGCTTGCCCTAGCAGAATCCCCGGGTCCTCTCATCCTTCTTTCTGGGGCCCAGCACAGCCCTTTTCGTCTCATCTCAGGGGTCTGGCCTTCCCTCCCAGGTGGCGCTCCGGGTTCGGCCCATCAGCGTGGCGGAACTGGAGGAAGGAGCCACCCTCATCGCCCATAAAGTGGACGAGCAGGTACGAGGGGCTGTGGCTGGGAACTGCAGGCCAGGGCACAGGTCTGTTCCTACCTCATGGGGGCAGGTACCTGCTCACCTGGTAGAGATGGGAAGGCCCCTGTGGCTTGCTGCACCGTCCTTCTTCTGCCCACTGAACCCTTGGCTAACATTGAATTGGCGACATCATCAAGGAAACAGGCTTCTTCTTCCAGGAAGCCTTCCTAGATTGATCCAAGGAGAGCTGAACGCTTCCCTAGCCTGGGTGGGTCCTGATCCCTAGTCCAGTTCTAAAACTTCCACTTCCATGTGCCCATGACATGACTTTCCCATTTTAATATGTCTGCTACGCATAGAGCACGCATTTACATGGTCTAGAGCAAAAGCCCGCCTCCGGAGTATTCATGTTTTGCAAAGTCCTGGGATGCCTGTTTGCTCTCTTGATCCTCATGTCACCATGATGAGGTGAGCAGGGCAAGTCCCACCTCTGTTTACACAGGAGGCAATCAGTATTTATCAAGTACCCACAACACGCTGGTGACAGTGCCATGGTGAAGAGAAAAGACCCTGTCCTCCCTTCGTTACCTTAGAGTCCAGCATGGGCGGACAAGACATTAGTCACAGCGTTGCATCACAAACAGATGGGGGTTAGTGGCCCACAGGGCCTACAAAGAAGTGCATAGTAAGTAGGAGGGGACTTGGCCTAGTCCCGCAGGTCAGGGAGAAACGGTGCCTGGACTGAAACAGGAGGGATGAAGAAGAGTCATTAGGACTGTGTTGTAAGGGAGAAATCTCAGCCACAGGGACTGGCATGTGCAAAGGCCCAGTGGTGAGAGAGACTGTGATGGGCTTGGGTAACTGAGAAAAAACTGCCCCAGCTGGTTTGGCTCAATGGATCGAGTGTCGGCCTGTGGACTGAAGGGTCTCGGGTTCGATTCCAGTCAAAGGCACATGCCCAGGTTTTGGGCCTGATCCCCAGCAGGGAGCATGCAGGAGGCAGCTGATCAATGATTCTCTCTCATCATTGATGTTTCTTTCTCTCTCTCCCTCTCCTTCCCTCTCTGAAGTCAATAAAAAATATACATATATTAAAAAAGAAAAAACTGATGTGGCTCAAGCAGGCGAGAGATGCAGGCTGGAGGTGTGAGCTGAGGCTGGAGATGTGGGCAGGGCCAGCCCACACACTCTGTAGGTCATGGCCAGGATGTGTGCTTGGGGAGGCAGTTGAGGACTCAGGTGCTGGGATAGGAATGGGCACAGTGGTACAGGCACCAGCAGCAGGTTTGGGCCCAGGTAGGAGCATCTTGTTGGCATGGCCTACGGGGACCCGAGAATGATCACTTGCCTCTGCTCAGTGGCTGCTGCACTTGCTTGTCCTGAGTGCCCGTGCTCGCCAGGGCAGTGGGATGTGCTGCTGGGTCGGGGAAGTTGGGGTGGCATGATGTCATGCAGAGCAAGGCACAAGCGGGCATGTGCTGGCCCTGGGCGTGGCAGGCTAGACTCAGGACGCCCAAGGGCCATGGGAAGCAAACTGGGGTGGACGGCTCAGCCCGCAATGCCTGCCTGCGCTGGGCTCCCTGAGGGGGGTGCCCATCCAGCCTATTCCTTCAGCCAGACAGTGGAGCTGTGGGCATGCGGAGCTGGGTGGTCCCAGCTTCCTGGCTTCTCCTCCTCTGTTCCCTCTTTCAAGGAGCAGCCTTCCTCAGAGGCCTCGGGGAAAGCAGGGTGGCTGGGAAGATCCCTTCTGAACTGGTTCGGGCAGCAGGAGCGGGAGGAAGGTGTGGAACAGTCACGTAGGGGAGTCCTGCCATTGGCCGGCTGGGCGGCCCCGGGCGGGCTGCTTCCAAGACCCCCAGTTGCCTCTTCTGCAAGTGGGGACAGTAACCAGGATGCCTCCTCCAGGGGCTCTGTGGGCTGATGGACAAGCAGTGCTTCCCAGTGCCTGGCGCACAGTAGGAGTCTAATGGGTGTGCTACCCGCCTCTAGTAGAGACGGAGAGTCCCCGGGGCTGCGGAGGGGCAGTGCGCGGAGCCAGAGAACACGGGAGGAGAACCGCCTTCCAGGCTAGGCCGCTCCCTGTTTGTCCAACTTGTCCCCGAGGGTATCGGGTCCTCAGCTGGGACAATGATGGCTCTCTCTCGGCTGCTCCTGGCTTCCGGCCGGCACGGGGGCTGATAGATATGAACTGATGCTGATGGAAACGCTCCGGTCTGGGCACAGCCCATTGTGTGCCCACACACGGCAGACACTGGCTCCTTTCTGTCCCTGCCCGTGGAGCGGGGGTCCGGCCTGATCTGGCCAAGCTGCGCCTCTGAGAAGGGCCCAGGCTGGGCGTTCCCTCCCCGGCTGCTCCTTTGTCAGCGGGAGGGGTGTCTGAGCAGCGTGGGCTCGGGGCTCTCAGCACGGACTCTGGGCCCTGCAGGGACGAGAGGCCTCTGGTCCTGAGCTCCTTTTGTCCCCACTGGGTTCAAAGATGCGCTGCCTGGCCTGCTGTTGGAGATTAGCCACAGCCAGCGGCAGGCTGGGCACCTCCAGGAAGCCCCGCTGCCCCCCACTAGCTCCATTATTCTGACAGCAAGGCCCTGGTGAGCAGGAGGCCAAGACAGGCTTCCCCTTGCCTGCCACTCCCACCAGCCCCACCCTGGGCCTCTGTCCCTTTCCAGCTGGTCTGTGGCCCTGGTCCAGAGGGAGGCTTGGGTGCAGGCTTGGGCAGCCTTGGTCATGGGCCAGGTGGCCGGTCGTAGCTCTGTCCCCTCCTCTGAGGTCTGGAGCCCGCGGGCTGCTGGGGT
>NW_005355708.1:137139-143099 GCF_000412655.1 Myotis brandtii | reverse complement strand
AGGTCTTAGCGTAGCCTTCCTTAGAGTTAGGCCTTGTTCTCCTGGGGACATGGGAGATTTCAGTAACGAGGCTGTGCAGGGCTTCTCACAGGACAAGCCCTTTGGGGACAAGAGGCCGGATGCTGGGGAAGTGGGAGTTAGGGTTCGGATTTGTGAAAGGGGCTCAGGGACCTCGGCAGGTCCTGGAGCCCCTGTGCAGTGCGGGACAGGAGCCACAGTGCCTTCTTTAGCCGCCTGCGGGGCCAATGTGCGCAAGAGCTTTCCCCGCGCCGGGCACACAGTGGGGTTACAGAAGTTAGTCTCTTTAAGGGCTGAAACGGGATGGTTTGGGCCCCACCTCTTGCCTTCCCATTGCCTGTGCCAGAGCTCTCAGGCCAGCGGTTCCCCCATGGTCACCACCACACGTCTGTGTTCCTAGAAGAGTATGGTAGCCCAGCCGGCATGGCTCAGTGGTTGAGTGTTGACCTATGAACCAGGAGGTCACAGTTCAACTCCCGGTCAGGGCACATGCCTGGTTGCGGGCTGGATCCCCAGTGTAGGGCATGCAGGAGGCAGCCAATCAATGATTCTCTCATCATTGATGTTTCTATCTCTTCCTCTCCCTTCCTCTCTGAAACCAACAACAACAGAGCGTGGTAGGAGCTCGGTCTGCTAGTAGCATCAGGGGCAGGACTAGACCCTGACACCAGACCCTTCAGGGATGCCACTGATGACCACAAAGTGGGGGGCGGGCGGCCTGAGAGGTCGGGGGCCCAGGGCTTCCAGGGTGGAAGCAGAAACTCCACACCAGCCCCCTTCCCCTCCGTCTCCCCCCGCCCCACAAAGCCCACAGCCTGCGGACCCCCTCCCTCCCAGCTCTTTACCTACAGAATTTAAGTCACCTGACAATATGGGTCATCCCATAATTAGCCTTTATCTGCCCAAACCCCAACTGTCACCCCCTGTGCTCCTGGGGTCCTGTCTGAGGAGCCAGACGAGGGCCCTCGAGTCCTGGCCAGGCCTCCGTTTCCTCATCAGAAGCTGGGATAGTAACCTGCTCCGCCTGCCCAGCCCAGCCAAGGGCTCTGAGAGGATTAGGGGAGGTCTTGTACAGGGAGCCGCAGCCACACAATTGGGAGGCTGTTGTGAAAGATAAATAAAGTATCAGGTGACAGATGGCAAGTGTCGGGGGATGGGGCGCTGGGAGGGGCAGCCTATTCACCCCCTTTCCCGCCGGGCTCCCTCCACACCCACCATCTGGATGCTTCTCGCCCCTGTTGCCCCCCAGAGCTGAGCCTGGTGGTGAGTGATTGGGGGAGACTGGAAGGGTTCTTCACCCTGCCCCTTAGCCCTCTTCCCCTCCTTTAGCCATCACCACCCCCCCTTTAGCCATCACCCCCCATCTCCCCAGCCCCAGGCAACCACTGACCTACTTCCCATTTCCGTAGATTCGCTATTCTGGACATTTCACATGAATGGAAGCACAGTGTGCTGTCTTCGTGTCTGGCTCCTATCACTGAGCGGAATGTTTTCAAGGCTCATCCACATTGTAGCACGCGTCAGAACGTCATTCCTTCTTTTTTAACATATATTTTTTTATTGATTTCAGAGAGGAAGGGAGAGGGAGAGAGAGATAGAAACATCAATGATGAGAATCACTGATTGGCTGCCTCCTGCATGTGCCACACTGGGGATCGAGCCCACAACCCCGGGCACGAGCCCTGATCGGGAATCAACTATGACCTCCTGGTTCATAGGTCGATGCTCAACCACTGAGCCAGGCCAGCCGGGCAGCACTTGTTATTAAAATGACCTGTTCTCCCGAGACGGCAAGTGTCAGCGGCAGGAAACCATACCTCTCTCCCTGACCTCGCTCAATGCCTGGTCCATAGGAGGTGCCCAGAAAGCATGTTCACCTGGGCCACTGCCTGTGCTGCCCTCTGTGGCTCGGCCCCAGCTCACCTGGCCACGGCACAAGGGCCCCTTTGTATGCCGAGGGGACAGGGAAGGGGTGATGCTCTGGAGGGGGGGGCGCGGGCTGGGACCCAGACAGATGGAGACCCAGACAAAGCCCTCTTTAAGGGGATCCTGGCTGCCCTGCTGACAATGCACTGATTCAGGAGCCTGCATATCAAAGGAACCAAATGCCCGGGGCCATGAACTTGGCAGTGCCGGGAGGTCGTTTGGAGGTCATCAGTGGGATATGGGCATCAGTGAATGCCGCTCTCCCGCTCTCTCTCCCTGCACCAAAGCCCCTCCTGGGGGCACCCCTCAGGCCCTGCCTGTGTCCACGCTGGCACTGGAGAGGTGAGAACTGGTACAGCTGGTCAGGTTCCCGTGCGGCCGGCTGGGACCCGTGCCCGGCCCTTGTCGCTGGGTTTATCTTCAGTTGGGCTGAAACTTGATCAGGCTCCTGATGCAGGTGTTAGGGCTGAGAAGGAACTGGATCCTGGACGAGGCTTAGGGGGCAGTGGGCAGAAGCCTGAGGAGGTGGCTGGACTAGGGGGGCACTCCGAGGGGCAGTGCAGCCTGGACGACCTGACCTGCGCTCAGCTAGGGTGACCCCTGACCCTTGGTGAGCTGTGGGGCCTGAGTCAGGGCCTCAGTCTTTCCCGCACAGCCCAGCCCGTCTGGAGGCCCCTCCAGCTGGCTCACCTGAACCCCATCTGATGGGTGGGTGAGACTCCTGAGGCTGGGCCTCCTGGGGAGCTGCCTGCCCTCCCTCCTCCTCCCCCCTCCCTCCTCCCTCCTCTCTCCTCTCTCCTCCCTCCTCCTTGGAGAATCCCAGAAGGAGGCCATGCTGGGCCCCCTGGCTCTTAGTCCAGTTTAGGTGCAGTGAGCCAGGTGCGCGCCTACGGCAGGAGGCCAGTGGTGAAGGGGGGCTGATGTCGGGGCGCACAGAGGATGCTGGGAGGGTCTGGTGGAGTCCCAAGGCTGTGGCCCTCCCAGGCCTGGCCCTCCTGCTTCCTCACCCCAGTCACTGAGCCACCAGTGGCTCTTTGCCCCACCCCTGGGTCTGCCAAGGGTGAGAGGGAGTGTGGGGGCTGAGGCAGGGGTGCAGGGGTGAGGCAGGGGTGAGGCTGGGGTGCAAGGTCCTAGGTGCCTCAAGGCTGCAGTGACATGAAGGGTCTGCAGGTTTCAAGCCTCGGGTTTGAGTTCCGTTCCCCCACTGGCTAGTGTGTGAGCTTAGACAGGTCACTGCTCTGGGCCCGTCTCCTCCTCTGTGCAGTGGGGATGGCAGTGGCCTCACCGCCTGGCCCATGAGGGACTAACGGGGTCGGTGCTCAAAACAGGTCCTGACACAAGTACACGCCTAATGAGCCCCAGCCTGTGTTACCGTTGCTCCTCCCCTGGGGACAAGCATGGGGCGTGGTGCAGGCAGAGGAAGGTGGTCTAGGGCACATGGCACTCTGGGCTCCTTTGGGCATCCAGGGCCAAGTGCCCAGATGGGGCACACGGGCGCTGATGGGACAGGGCTGGGCCCGGGGCTCAGGGGCCTGAGGCTGCCCAGCTCTGGAACCTCCTGCGGCCCTGACTGTGGTCCCCCCGCTTCTGGCCCCCACCCCTGGCCCACACCCTGAGAGAGGAGGGGTGAGGTCAGTGCCAAGAGTGTGGCCGGGGCTCCGGTGACGGGGGCCTGCCCGGGGGCCCTTTGCAGATGGTGGTTCTCATGGACCCGATGGAGGACCCCGATGACATCCTGCGGGCACACCGGTCCCGAGAGAAGTCCTACCTGTTCGACGTGGCCTTTGACTTCACTGCCACACAAGTGAGAGGGCTGGGCCTGGGGACACCCTCTGCCCCGCGTGTGAGGGACCCTCAGAGGGCCTGCCACCAGCCCTCAGCCTGCCCTCCACCGCTCGCTCCCTGACTCCCCCCTCCTGCGGCTCCGTGCGTGCAAGTGTGCGCTCGCCTGCCTGGCACGTGCACGGCCTCCCGCCTGGACACACTCGGGTTGGTGTGCAGACGCCACCCTCCACGGGGACCCCCACGACACACCCGGCAGGTGGCCCGCTGGGAACTGGAGGGAGGCGCGGGAAGCCCATCTGGGGTGAGGAAGAGTCTCGGGGAAGCTGACACCCTCCCAGGGACCCCCGTCCTGCCTACCTGTGGGGCGTTCCCGGGAGCAGATGCAATGCGTCCCCGAGGCTGGGGGCCGGCCGCCAGCTGTGGGGGAGGCATCTCAGGTGTCCTGAGTGCTCTTTCAGGCGGGCGTCCCCCATGGGCTGAAAGGAGAGACACCCTCCACACCCACCCCCACTTCTCTGGGGCCAAGGGACAGAAAGGCCGCTGTGGGGAGCAGTGGGAGGGTGCCCGTGGGCAGTGTGCCTCGCCCGTGCCCAGGCCCCTGGCGGCTGTCCTCTCCCTCCCCTGCAGGAGATGGTGTACCAGGCCACCACCAAGAGCCTCATCAAAGGCGTCATCTCAGGCTACAACGCCACTGTCTTCGCCTATGGCCCCACAGGTGAGGGGAGCCCACACCGTGGGGGGGACCGGATGCTGTCCCCCTTGAGGAGCAAGCCCCCTCGCCCTGTGTCAGAGAGCCCGTCTGGCCCCAGCTGGGGCAGGGCTCAAGGATGTAGCTGATCCACCCCCCTCGCAGGGCCCTCAGGCCCCAGCGGCCCCATCCCCAGACAGGACGCCATCCTCCCCAGTCCTCACCCCCCTGCCAGCTGGGGGTCCCAGCCTGAGGACACACCCGGGTTGGCCAGGACACCCTGCCCGGCAAGGTGGCACTCCCGACCCACCCCACTCACCCACCACCGTGCTGTGCCCAGGCTGCGGGAAGACCTACACCATGCTGGGCACGGACCACGAGCCAGGCATCTATGCCCGGACCCTCGATGACCTCTTCCGCGCCATCGAGGAGACCAGCAATGACATGGAATATGAGGTGTCCATGTCCTACCTGGAGGTGAGCCTCCCCCCAGCCGGCTCAGTCAAGGGGCCCATGGGATGGGGCTGGCCACCTGCCTGGGGCCACCACCAGGCAGTTTCGCGGGCTGCTCCCCACGGCAGCTCTCCCGCACACGCTGCTGGCCCCGCTTTACAGAAGTGGGAAGCTCAGAGACATGAGGCAACTAGGCCAACGTCACACAGCAAAGAGAGGGAGCAAGGATTTAAACTCGGGAGCCCTGCTCACTGGCCCACACTCCCAAACAGCCTTCCGCTGAGCGCGGGCTCAGCGCCCGCCCTCCATCCTTGGCGTCCGTTTCTTTCTTTCTTTTTTAATCCTCACCAGAGGATATTTTTCCATTGATTTTTAGAGAGAGTGGAAGAGAGAGGGAGAGACAGAGAGAAACATCGAAGTGAGAGAGAGACACATCGATTGGTTGCCTCCTGCACTCGCCCCAGCCAGGGTCCAGGCTGGGTAAGAGCCTGCAACCAAGGTATGTGCCCCTGACCAGAATCGAACCCGGGACCCATCGGTCCTCAGGCTGATGCTCTATCCACACCAGCGAGGGCCTCCGGTCCATTTCTTAAGGCCGGCCCTGTCTACCCTGCCAGGCCACCTCCTGGCACTCATTGTACGTGTGGGCGGCTGAGGACTGTACATACATGGACAGGCTTGAACCTGCCAGCCTTTGCTGCCTATCCCCAGCCCCAGCACCCAGCGCCCACCTATGGGAGGGCCACCACCCACAGGGCGGGGGCAGCGGGAGTGGGAGCCTGCAGAGGCCAGATGCGGCGAGAGAGCCAGTGGGCTGGCCTCCATCTGGCTCCCAGCCGCGAGGCTCCCTTCAGGAGCTGATAATCTCCCGGGTGACAGCTCGGGCTGAGCAGTGATGCATCCCCGCCAGCAGCTCTCCCACCAGCACGGTGTGGACTCCTTGGTGTGGGGGTCGGGAGAGTGGTGGAAGGGTTGCTTAGCAACAAGCAGGGCAGGCCAGCAGTCAGGTCCCCATCCTCTGCCCAGTGCCCAGCCTGCCCGCAAAGGGGGTCCCTCTCTCCTTGGCTCTGGTGGCTCGATGTTTCCAGTG